>NW_016807628.1:834535-842059 GCF_001698545.2 Rhinopithecus bieti
CTCAAGCCTGTAATCCCAGCACTTTGGGAGGCCGAGACGGGCGGATCACGAGGTCAGGAGATCGAGACCATCCTGGCTAACATGGTGAAACCCCGTCTCTACTAAAAAATACAAAAAACTAGCTGGGCGAGGTGGCGGGCGCCTGTAGTCCCAGCTACTCGGGAGGCTGAGGCAGGAGAATGGTGTAAACCTGGGAGGCGGAGCTTGCAGTGAGCTGAGATCTGGCCACTGCACTCCAGCCTAGGCGACAGAGTGAGACTCCGTCTCAAAAAAAAAAAAGTCAGGAAAAAACAGGTGCTGGAGAGGATGTGGAGAAATAGGAACACTTTTACACTGTTGATGGGACTGTAAACTAGTTCAACCATTGTGGAAGACAGTGTGGTGATTCCTCAAAGATCTAGAACTAGAAATACCATTTGACCCAGCCATCCCATTACTGGATAGATACCCAAAGGATTATAAATTATGCTGCTATAAAGACACATGCACATGTATGTTTATTGCAGCAGTATTCACAATAATAAAGAACTTGGAACCAACCCAAATGTCCATCAATGACAGACTGGATTAATAAAATGTGGCACATATACACCATGAAATACTATGCAGTCATAAACAAAGATGAATTTATGTCCTTTGTAGGGACATGGATGCAGCTGGAAACCATCATTCTCAGCAAACTATCACAAGAGCAGAAAACCAAACACCGCATGTTCTCACTCATGGGTGAGAATTGAACAATGAGAACACTTGCACACAGGAAGGGGAACATCACACACCGGGGCCTGTTGTGGGGTTGAGGGAGAGGGGAGGGATAGCATTAGGAGATATGACTAATGTAAATGACGAGTTAATGGGTGCAGCACACCAACACACCACATGTATACACATGTAACAAACCTGAATGTTGTGCACATGTACCCTAGAAAATAAAGTATAATAAAAAAAAATTAACTGGGTGTGGTGACGTGTGCCTGTAATCCCAGTTACTGGGGAGACTGAGGCACAAGAATCACTTGAACCCGGGAGGTGGAGGTTGCAGTGAGCCAAGATAACACTATTGCATTCCAGCCTGGGCAACAGAGCAAGACTCCGTCTCAAAAATAATAAATAAATAAATAAATAAATAAATAAAATTTTAAAACCATTTACTGGCTCTTCCCAATGGAGTTCAAACACTTCAACCTGACCTAGCTTGCCTCTTTAGCCTTCTTGCTGACTATTCTTCCCTCCACAGTCCATCTTCCATCGTAATCAAATGGAACTACATTAGTTCCCCCTTACCCAGAGAGGATATGTTTCAAGACCCCCAGTGGATGCCTGAAACCACCAATAGTCCAGAATCCTATCTAGAGCACTACATTTTCCCCTATCCAATAACGGGCAGTTAGAGTATATAAAGTGGATACACCGAACAAAGGAATGATTCATTTAAGTTTTTAATTTTCATGTTCTGAATGGGAACAAAATGGGATGGTGTGAGATTTCATCATGCTACCCAGAATGGTGCACAATTTAAAATTTATGAATTGCTTATTTCTGGGTTATTCTATTTAGCATTTTTGGACCACAGTTGACCCCCGATAACTGAGATCACTGAGGGCAAACTCATTGGTGAGGAGGTCGGCTGTACCAGCATTCCCTGCAGCGCCAAGCTTCCCATGCCTCTGCTCTGTGCATGCTAGTCTCCATGCTGCAACGTCCTTGACAAACTCTGCTCATCTACTCCTACTCATCCTCCAGGTCTCCTTGAGGACATCTTCCCTCATGACTCCCGCAAATGTGAATTGCCCCTCTTTGTACTGCCCTGACACTATGTCATACGTCACTAATCACATTTCATTGTTGTTTGTCTCTTTCCACATCTGGTTTCCTTACTAGGAATTCAAGGTCTTGAAAACAAGGTTTGTCTTTCATTTGTCTTCACATCTCTGATTTTCAGCATAGAATAAGTGTTCATTAAATCGGTAAGGAATAATTGTAAAAGCTTCCTTAACTGTGGAATGTCTCTCAGCCCCTCAAATCATAGGCCTACACTGGGGTGAAACCTGGGTCCAGAGACCTGATGCCCCCCTCTTTGAAATCTCATGTGAGAGGACCAAAGACCTCCTCTGTTTGATCTGCAGGAATTATGCAAGACCCAACCTGCGTGTTGACCTGCTCCAAATATCCTACATATCTTACACTTACCATGTTGTGGAATGTGTTCTTTCTAAAGTATTTTCATTAGGTTTTAAAGCCCACATGCATCCTAAAGAAAATGTAAACCACATGTTTGATATTCATTTACACTTAACTGCTTTTTTCCTATAAAACAGAAAATGTAAATTGATGTTCAAATGCCTTTGGGCTTTTAATAAATGCAGCTTTCAAGTCGTTTTTCTTTCCATGGAATTATTACAAAGGAAAATGCCTTTGAACAATAGAAGGTCATGGATCTATCCCAAATTCTAAATAAGTGGTATTTTAGTGGGTTTTAAATTTGGTTAAAGTTCTTACCCCAGAGCTCTAAACCACAAAGCCCAGTTTTATTTGTTCTCTTCATCTGTCAGAGATAAAAACAGAGGGTATTGACATTTTATTTATCTTTGAAGCTTTGAAGTATAATTTGTTCAAAGAAAAGGTTCTGTACTTAGAACATCTGGGTTCTAGCTTTGACTCATTCTAGAAACAAGGATTATGTCTGTATTAGTCTGTTCATACACTGTTATAAAGAACTACTTGAGACTGGATCATTTATAAAGAAAAGAGGTTTAACTGGCTTATGGTTCCACATGCTGTACAGGAAGCATTCCTGGGGAGGCCTTAGGAAACTTACAATCATAGCAGAATGTGAAGAGGAAGGAAGCATGTTTTCTCATGGCCAGAGCAAGAGGAAGAGAGAGAAGGGGGAGGTGCTATTCACTTTTAAACAACCAGATCTCATGAGAACTCACTCACTGTCACAAAAATGGCAAGGGGGAAATCCACCCTCGTGATCCAATCATCTCCCACCAGGCCCCGCCTCCAATATTGGGTATTACAATTTGGCATGAGATTTGGGCAAGGACACAAATCCAAACCCTATTAACATCCCTACTCTACTTTATAAACTTGGTGGGAGAATCAAGTGGCATGGGGATGAAAGTAAATGGACTTTCATTTACTTTAGTAAAGAGGACTATTCATGGTCTGAAAGTGGGAGAGTGAATTAACACGATGCCTTTAGAGGGAATATCTACAGAAGTTTTAAAATAATGTATGTTCCTTCACCAAACTATAAATATAAGAGTGTTTATTGTACTCGAGATTTTAAATGCCAAAAAGATGTAATTTAAATGAACATGTGTGACAACTAGTTAAATAAATTAATGAAATGTTAAATGATTGTTAAAATCATATATATAGATTATATATATGAAACAGAATACTTTTTCTTAGTAGGATATATAAGAAATATACAAGTGGTTACCTATGGGGACAGAGCTTGGGGAAAGTTTTTAATTTTCATGTTATACTAATCCACTCTTGGATTTTCATGCCATGTACATGGATTGGTCTATGGGCTTATGGGACATTTTTCTTTTTTCTTTATATTCTTCTCTACACACACATTCAACACACACAAATATTTAAATAATGTTTAAAGAAAGACAGAAGTATATGGTCCAATAGAAGATACTGGAGGAGCTTGTGCCCTTAGCCTAGAAATAAAGGGTTCGAGCTTCAGATCAGACAAATTTGGGTTTGCATCCTGGCCAAGCCACCATTCTAGTTCTATCACCTGGGGAAAATTACTTGAATTCTCCGAACTTCGGGTTCCCTATATAAAATTGAGGGCAATAACCTACCTTTTAAGCCTATTATGAGAGATGAATTATGTAATAAATAATGAATAACAATAATGCGTAATAAATAATGCATAAAGCTGCATACAGCTTGCAAAATGGCAAACCCTCATTAAGTTATGTTTATAGTTATTGTTTTTATTATGATCATCATTATTATTACAATAAGATAGCTAACACCTTTAAAGCTCTTTCTTCATCAAGAAGACTATTTCAAGGGGATTGAGTCCCTCAGCCTTGTTCGTGGCTAGGTTTAGGGGAAAAAAATGTGAGAGTATGCTCCAAGTATGGCTTAGCTGTTAGAGCCAAAAGACTCAGGCAGTGGAGGAGTAACAAAGTACATATACTGAAGCAGCAGATTTCATGTGAAACATTCCCCATCGACCTTCTGTGGCAGCCCGTGTTGCGTGGAACTCTCAGCGGAGACAGGGCTTAAGTAGCTCACAGCATTTAGCTTTTCAAAATTTCTTTCTTTCTTCTTTTTTTTTTTTTTTTTTTTTTTTTTTTTTTAAGGCAGAGTCTCATTCTGTCACCAGGCTTGAGTGCAATGGTGCTATCTCTGCTCACTGCAAGCTCTGCCTCCCTGGTTCACGCCATTCTCCTGCCTCGGCCTCCCGAGTAGCTGGGACTGCAGGCGCCCGCCACCACGCCCGGCTAATTTTTTGTATTTTTAGTAGAGATGGGGTTTCACCGTGTTAACCAGGATGGTCTCGATCTCCTGACCCCGTGATCCACCTGTCTCGGCCTACCAAAGTGCTAGATTACAGGCGTGAGAGCCACCGCGTCCAGCCCAGCTTTTCCGTTTTTATAATAAGCTCCAGTGCCAGGTTCGGACTCCAGAATTCCTAGTCTCCAGATGAAAATCCTTCAGTGGACCCATGGTTTAATGTATCCCCGGAACAGAGTTTTCTAGAGTTTGAAAAAGTTAAAGTGCACTCCTGACCCAAAACCATTTCTTGACTCTGAAAAGAAATTGTTCCTGGAAGTGCTTCAGGGGAAAGCTTTGGAGGAGCAGCTTTCCATTTTGCCTTGAATTGCAAACTGACATTAAAAAACATTAAGGATAATAAACTGGAAATTCAATTACCAGGCTTGAAGCCAGAACACCGCACACTCGATTTGGATTTGCATCTTAACTTATAGCTTGTTCTTGCCAATATTACTTACCATTCAGACCTTTGCTCATGGTATAAAAAGCACTTAGTGCACAGATGATTTCTCCCCAAGTGCTTTTTGATGGACCTGCCCAAATGTCGATTTGGGTATGAGTTTAAATTAGGAAGAAATTTAAAATATTTCTTCCTTTTATTTATATGTTTTTATTTTTTGCACTTTGGGAATCCAGAGAACTACATGACAAGAGTTTCAAATTTCTAACAGTGTTGAATGTCTCCTCTTGGATACCAATGAGGGTTTCTATTGGACCTACATCCTAATTAATTTACAAACTCTCATGTGGAGATGTTAGCCACCTCCCCTAATGAAGATGATTCCTAATATGACGGTTTGATAAAGAATAAGTGGATGTGTGGTAACCCTGCCAAAGAAATCAACTTTGAGTATAAATTTTTGTTAAAACAAATGTTAATTGAACCCATGGAGATAGAGGGTAGAATGATGGTTACCAGAGGCTGGGAAGGGGAGCAGGGAGAGGAGGAAAAAGTAGGAATGGCTAATGGGTACAGAAACATAGACAGAATCAATAAGACCTAGTCTTTGATAGCATAACAGGGTGACTACAGTCAACAGTAATTTATTGTATATTTTAACATAACAGAAAGATTATAACTTGAAAATTTTTAACCCAAACAAATGATAAATGGTTGAGGTGATGGATATCCCATTTACCCTGATATGATCATTACATATTGTATGCCTGTAACAAAATATGTCATGTAGTCCATAAATATATACATCTACTATGTATCCATAAAAGGAAAATTTAAAATCTAAGTAAAAAAAAGACAAGAAAAGAGTATGCATTTTTGGCTGGCTTTGATTATTTCAGTAATTCAGGTATCCAGTTGTGGGTGTCTATGAATCTGGATAATTAATCTAAAGGTAGATCTCCTCAATCCCTGAAGCATGATATGTCTTAGCCCTGAAGGGCACAGGCAGTACTTACTAGGTGTGAACTCAAGCTCTGTCACTTAGCAACAGTGTCAATACAGACAAGTTGCTTAAACTTTTGTGACTCAGTTCTTTCATCTATGAAATTTGTATGCAGATGAGAGAACCTCTCTTACAGGGTTGTGTAATGATTAAAGAACTTAATCATGGGTGTAAAGCTCTTAGAATAGTGCTTGGCACTAGTAAGCACTCAGTAAATATTAATTTTTATTGTTATCAGGTGGGACTCATAAAAGTTTTCAAGAATAATTATATGATTCTGCTTGGGATAGAGAAAACAGTGGTTTCTCTTTGGATGCCTTCCAGGATTTTGGCTTCTCTCTAGAGCAGTGAATCTCAATCTTGGATGCACATTGGTATCACCTGGTGTCAAAGTACAGTTTTTCAAAAGTTGAAAGCTCGAATCTCATACAAATATTCAATGAGTACTTGCCAAAAAGCTGTTTAATTCATTTAAGGAGGGAGCCAGCAGGATAAGTTTCAACTGGTTCAAAGAGAACTTGAAAGACCAAGTAGACATAGGTCCTGAAAGAATGCTGAAATAAGGTTGCTAGATGAGATACAAAACTGGTTAATGTTATATAGGGCAAAAACCCTGTAATCTTGGAATTAGACAGAAATTATTTGCAGCTCTACTAGTGAAAAAAAGTATTTGCATTTTTATTGTACCTAAATCTGTTGCATTGCTATCAGACTTTTCCAATAGTTGTCAAACTTTAGCACGTGTCAGAATCACCCGAGAACTTGTTAGAATTACAGAAACACAAGCTCTATTCTATTTGAATAAGCTTAGGCCTCTGTTTTTTCTGCAAGGCAACATCTGCTTTTACAGAGTTGTATAATATCCTAAGTAAATATCCTAGTAAATAGTAAAATAAATGAAGGTACAGTCCCCTAAAGAATTAGATAGTCTTTGATAGGCTTGTTAGACAATCTTCCATCATGACAGTGAATGACTATGTAGTCATCTCTTAACTTATCTCCATGTTTTTTTTTCCCTCAATACTGAGTGACAATTAAAAAAAGAAAACTACTTGTGAATAGGTACCACCCCTACCTTCTGACTAATTGACCTTAAGTGTGATTTAGGAATCAAGGTCATAAAATTTCCCCAGGTGATTCTAATATGCTGTCAAGGTTGACAGCCTCTGGCCTTTAAGGTTGCCTCATTTCCTGACTGCATTCTCTATTATACTGAGTGTCAATAACATAAAATGTGCTCAATATTATGTATTAAAGATTTAATAAATTAAATGAGGACAGACAATTTGGAATGGCTTGAGTAGCAGTAGGCACAGATTTATTTAACTAATCTTCAATAAAAGTGGACACTTCCACAAGGATGGTTACGCCCTCCTCAGTTTTGGGAAGACAGCAGAGACTTCTCCAGTTAACATTCTTTTATGAGTGGTACACCATTCACATCACTGTACCCAATTTACAGGTCTCTTGGATGTGGCTAAACTATCTCTTCCTTCCCACCTGTTCTAGACATTTTTTTTTTTTTTTTTTTTTTTTTTTTTTTTTTTTTTTTTTAAAAAAAATTTTTTTTTTTTTTTGTGAAAAA
>NW_016807628.1:842298-883790 GCF_001698545.2 Rhinopithecus bieti
TTTTTTTTTTTTTTTTTTTTTTTTTTTTTGTGAAACACAAATCTTATGTTTTTTCCTGGAACATAATTGAAATCTTAATCATTTGCAAAAGTCTTAAGAGGGAACAGTCTTCACAAGATAAAAATAATCCTTTTTTTGCTTCTGTTTTACTCTCAAGACCTCAAAGACTGTCATCATCACCCAATTTTTTTCCACTCCAGGATTCTCGTGTCTTCCCCTCAAGGTGCAGCTTTCTGTATGGTGTTGCTGTAGAAAGTCAGTAAGGTGGGTGATTTAGGAGATGGACTCCTCAGCCATCATTCCCTTATTAAGATCCATTCTTAAGGAGCTATCAGTCTTTTCTTTTGGTTGTCTTTACTTCATTCTTCTTCTCCTCTTTGCTTTTGTTTGGTCATTCTGTAAGCAGGAGTGAAAATTATCTTCACTACTGTCACCAGAATTCTTTTGCCATGAGGAAGCTGCTTGATGTGGAAAAATAGCATCCCTAAGTGTTTGGATTAAAAATGAGCCTCTGAGGGCATGAGAGTGCCTGGGACAAAGTCAAGATAATGGCTGAACTCCTCCACCTGCAACAAAGAAAGGAATTTATTTCTCTTCCTGAGAGAAAGGAGAAAAGACAGGGAGAAGCAGAGAAGAGACACGGTGATGGTGGAAATCTGGTTGCAGCACGAGGCTGAAGAGCTGGATAAAGCCTCTGGTGGCAGAGAGGTTGGGAGATGTATGAGAACAGACTGGCTTTGCTCACAGCTCTTGGCACTGCTCTGGCATGAGTCCCACCTCTTTGCAACCCTGTGCCCCATCCTTTCAGTAGTTTATTTTGCACATACGTGTCTAAGGTGAATATGTGTGCCTGTGTAAATTATAAAAAGTAGCATAGAATTTTATGACTGGATGAAGGTAACAGAGTCAACATACATGGAAATTATAGCCAAAGCCAGGGGGAAACTGTGCTTATGGAAACTCTGGAGAGGACTTTGTATGTATTGAGGTACTAGAATGGAGCTCAAGACAGTTCTATGTAGGGTTACACTGAATTCACCCTTTCCACAATGATTTAATTGGAGGATAAAGAGTAAATAGATCTCACCTAGATACTGTGCAGGATTCCAAGACCACCCAGAGATACCTCATGAAGGACTGGCAAGCTAGTGGAGGTAAGAGACACATACAAAGAGCTAAATCTTAACACCAGGAAGACTGTATCTTAGACATGCAAAGAATAAGTTCAAAGTAAAAGAGATCTCTTCCAATTACGGAGACTGTGAAAGCTACATGAAAAAAATAATGGTTCCTGAGCTAAACTTTGAAAAATAAATAGCATTTAGATATGGAGATGGGAGAATAATAATAATAATCACCACCATCATCATCATCGCACCTATATATTAGATGGGGAAAATACACCTATGTAATCATCACCCCATTAAGATATACAAGATATTTATTGCTTTAATTTCCTTATGTCCCTATCCAGGTGAAACCCCATGACCCTTCACTCCAGAAAAAAACACTCTGATTTCTGTCACCATGAATCAGAATTGTACATTGTGCTGAGTGTTTACTTGCATTATCTCATTTGATCCTCATAAAAGCCCTTCGATGTAAGTAAAATGAATGACTCCATTGTACAGATGAGAGGCCAGGCTTGGTTTAATAAGTAATTCGCTCCAAATCGCATAGCTAGAATTTGGCAAAGCTGGAACTTGAACCCAAAGCTAATTTTAAAGCCTAGACTCTTATCTAATTCACAGAGAAAATAACATAAGCAAGATGAAGAAAACTATATAATATATAAGGACAACAGTAAGTAATTTGGTTGCAGTGTAATGCATATGAGGAAAGTAAAGTTTAGCTAAAATGTTCTGGTCTTCTATGGGTCTCTCTTCCATCCAGAAGAAGTACTGTGTGTATCTGTAATCCTCCCACTTGTAATAACTCTGACCCTTAAACCTGCAGGCTTCAATCACCTTGTAGAAGATTTTTACATGTCAAAGAGTGTTCTATTTATGAGGCACAGGATAACTCCCAGGTGGCCCTGTTAAATAATAAGTGTTGACTTCATAGTATTTGCTGTTATTTATACATATGCATGTACACATTTGTACAGAAATAAATACACATTGCGCACATGGGCATCTGTGCTGAAGTATGCAGCCAAGTGTCAGCACATTATCAGATTTAAATTAGTTGCCTGACTCTATTAATAGCCCTGGTTTTCCAGTTTTTGAAATAAAAGATCCCAGAACAGCTGGGCTGAAATCTGAAACAGAATGGAAGAATACAACCCTGTAAGCAGTAGTAGTCTGTCGATAACTGCTAAATAAAGTTTGTTGCTTCATAGGTTTGTGCAGATGCCCATAAAACAACCCTTGAAATGCTAAGTGCTTTTTAAAAACAGCATAATCTTCAACCAGTGAAAGGGGTTGATTATGCCTTATCAATCATTTTGAAAACCTCACTGACATCCCATTAAAATTTGAAAGCAGGGCTAAATCCAGGAGCAGAGAGTGTCCATGCAGGCCACATGGCTTCATGAAAGGGCAGCAAGATTTCTGCCCATTTATCAAAGTTGCTTTCCTGCCAGTTTATTGTTTCTGGAATTCCACCATTAAACATTTGGACTTTCTAAAATTCAATGCTGTCTTAGTTCATTTTGTGTTGCTATCAAGGAATGCCTGAGGCTGGGTAATTTATAAAGAAAAATGGTTCTGCATGGCTGTATTAGAAGCAAGGCACCAGCATCTGCTTCTGGTGAGGACCTTGGGAAGCTTCCAATCATAGTAGAGGAGGAAGAGGAGCCGGCATGTCGCATGGTGAGAGAAGGAGCAAGAGGGAGAGGAAAGGGATGCTCTAAGCCTATAAACACTCAGCTCTCTCATGAACTAAGGAAGTAAGGATTCCCTCATTACCACAGGAACCACACCAAGTCATTTATGAGGGATCCACCCCCATGACCCAAACACCTCCCATTAGGTCACATCTCTAACACTGGGGATCAAATTTCAATGTGATATTTAGAGGGGACAAATATCCAAACCATAACACAATTCAGCTCAATGTCCCTACTACAATTGATCCCTTGACTCCCTAAGTACTACGTGCTCCTACCTCATTTCTCCCTGAACATGTAGTACACAGTGCTTTGCTCTGCCGCTTAGTTCATGCTGTTGACTAAATTGTATATCCTTACTTCCTCTGCCTGGCAAAATGTCAGTCACTCTTTAAAGCTCATCTCAAAGCACCCCTCCCATGACATTTACAAGATACTCCTCCACTGTCTCCCTACCTGCTCGGAGAGAATAAATCATGTCTGCCCTGGTCTTCCCATAGAACTATATTATTATTACTACTATTATTATTATTTTGAGATGGAATCTCACTCTGTCACCAGGCTGGAGTGTAATGACGCTATCTTGGCTCACTGCAACCTCTGCCTCCTGGGTTCAAGTGATTCCCCTGCCTAAGCCTCCTGAATATCTGGGACTACAGGCACGTGCCACCATGCCTGGCTATTTTTTATTTTTTATTTTTGTATTTTAGTAGAGATGGGATTTCACCATGATGGCCAGGATGGTCTCGATCTCCTGACCTCATGATTCACCCATCTCGGTCTCCCAAAGTGCTGGGATTGCAGGCGTGAGCCACTGTGTCTGGCCAGAATTGTGTTCTTGAACTATGGTGACAAGTGTCACATCTTCTCATGGCATACGTCTTTTGTTAGAGTGAGAGCACGTATCTACTGTGGCCTTAAAGTGTGACCCTGGGGCTGGGAATATTGGTTTTACCTGGAAGACAGAATATCAGAATTTCAGGCGCTTTCTCAGATCTTCTGCATCAGAAACTCATTTTACTAATATCCCAAGGTGGATTCATATAGACACTAACATTTGAGAGAGCTGCTCTAGAGGATAGAGAACATGAGTTAGTGATCCTGTTCTCCACCATAGTACCAAGCAGGCTATGTATTCATTTAACAAATGGATGCAAGGGACCACAGGCCAGACACTGTATTAAGAGTCAATGATTAAAAGATGACCAGGACATGAAGCATGTAAAATTGGAGTAGTTACACGTGCAGTTAGAGGTTAGAATACCATAGATGAAGTAGGAAAAGGCCAAGTCAGTTGAAAGCCTTGAAAAGGTTTTATGAGTCTGAGAAACACAAAACTGGAAATTATTCAATAGGTTCCTTCACTGTGGGACATCTCAGAGCACTTGAACAATTTGTTTCTCGTGACTCTACAATGTGTATGATACCTCAAACTTATTTAATCATAAAAAGTATTTATACTTTTATTTACTTACTTATGCATGGCCAACCTTGTGGGATTGTTTTTCAAAACATACACTGGAAATCACTAGTCTACTGCCACATGTTTGGATTTCATTTTGTTTGGCCTGGTGACAGTATTTGTAATGTCTCCCATAGTGAATGAACTATTGAACACCTAACATTTTTCTCAACTAAATCGTAAGCTCTTGAAGAAGGGAGAATATCTTATACTTATTTGTTTTTCTACTCCAGCTTTCACATTGCTACTCAATCAGAATTTGCTAAAGGTTGTTCTGTGTCTGCCTTGCAACCAAGCAAAGCATAAAGGCATGGTGGATTCTTGATTGAGAACTCTACGGGGTTTAACATAGTAAGGAAGACACTCAAATGGGAGTTGTAATCCTGGCTCAGGTCCTAGCTGTGTTGATTTTGAGATGGTCACTTACCGTCTCTAGGCTCTAACATTTACTTCATGTGCCAAGCATGGCTACTGTGTGACCGTGTTCTGTGGTGTCAGGATCTGCAAGTTTAAGAGTCTTCAACAGATGTGAGGCCAGGCGCAGTGGCTCATACCTGTGTGGATCACCCAAGGTCAGGAGTTCAAGAGCAGCCTGGCCAACATGGCGAAACCCTGTCTCTAGTAAAAATACAAAAATTAGCTGGGTGTGGTGGCGGGTGCCTTACAGGCACTCAGCTACTCAGAAGGCTGAGGCAGGGAGAATCACTTGAACCTGGGAGATGGAGGTTGCAGTGAGCCGAGATTATACCATTGCACTCCAGCCTGGGCAACAGAGTGAGACAGTTAAAAAAAAAAAAAAGATAAGGATACAGGTAGAGAGGTTGGAATTGAATTTTAGGGAAAATTCTGTACTCTGCTGTTCTGAAAATCATGTTTGAAAATTAGAACCAATATTTTAGGATGATTTATATAAGAGCCATTCCAGAAGCTGTAAGATGTATACAAAATCTTCTAGAGAGAGATTTTTCAGGACTGATATTATTTTATCTGTAAAATGGGAATAATAACATTGGTTTTCCTTTATCATTATTTATTTGGAACTTCAATAAATCTGAGAAGATTTAGCCTTACTAATTTTAAAAGTAGCTACTAAAATATAAAATTAGACTATAACCACAACAACAAAAATGTTGAACATGCATTGAATTCTAAAGTATTATTGACACAAGACTAAAAAATAATACCGTATGCTTATTTAGCACTGGTCTTCCAAGCTGCTCAAAACACTTCACCCTGGTTACCTGAAATATTAATATCCTCATTTTATGGATGGAGGAACAGAAGTGTGGATGGAGGCTAGCTCACTCAAATACCACTGATGTCCTATTCAGAGCTGGGCGTTGTCCCTGGGTCTCATGCTCCCTAGTCTGGCCTTTTACCCACCAAAAGATATGCAAAAGAATTTTCATTTTGACCTTCAGCCTGGTTGATAAAAGCTGTCTTCCTCCCTGAAATATGTGTATATACACTGTGAGTTGCGTATTTATATGATTTCCTGAAACCTGCAGATAAACAATGATAATTGGAAATGGCCTGTGTGCTTTGGCAGGTTTGAAATACTGTAGTACTTAATATAAGTCCGACTGCTTCTCATGGTAAGCAGCCTTCACTTACCCGAAATCGAGGGCCATGAGTAACTGGCAATTGGCTGGTATTAATTATGCGGCATGCCCTATAAACCTCTCTGCTGATGGGACCCTGGGAAAGTCTGAAATCAGACTAGGTCTTCAGGGGGATTGAGTTGGGAACAAGCAGGAGAGTCTGGTACTCTCTTTCTCAGTCCATATTTGCCTCCCAGTTCCTGGCAGCCCCGACTGCATGTATTTCAAGCTCCATTTCCATCTCAGTGAGGTTATGTCCAATGTGATTGTACCTTCCCCTGGCAGGGCCCATCCGCCAACCTTGCTCGTTTATCTCCCCCTTGGCCTCCAACATCAGAGTACTTGTAGAGCCTTACAATGTGCTAAACATTAATATTCACTAACTTGCTCCAGGGAGCTACGCTTCGCCGAGCGCATTTTCACCTGAAAGGAGTTGTTTAATATAAACATTTGGTTAATATTCTGTACATTTGAAAGTATTTTATCAGCATTGGTGTAGGACCAAAAGTCATTTAAATTCAATGGGAACTGATTATGCGCCAAGAATCAGTCCTTTCCAAAAGAGTGTGTTTCCCCCCTAATATAATGTATACATTATCAAACTCACTTACACGGTTGATGGGAACACTTTGTGGACAAACCTGCAGCTCTGCATTTCTTCTGACTGAGTATTCATCCATTCTGATGCTGGTGTTAAATGGGGAAAAATATTATACAATATTGCTTTAAAAACTGTCTATAATTATCAACATCTCTGGAGTGATAATAATTATCATAACAAGAGTTCATCAGAGAAAACACACGGTTTGATGAGGATCCTCTACTCTCGAGTTACTGCCCCCTCACAGAAGGATGCAATAACATTTCTCTTCTTCTTTACCTCTCTAAAGAACCCTAGCTCTCTGAACTGTCTTTTGGTCAATTTTTCTTTATATATATATATCTCTGTGACACTCATTACCCCAAAGAATTGTTAGGTAGACAAACAAGGCAGATCCAATAAGGGTTGAAATAGATAAATGAAAACTACATTCCTATGTGTCTACTGAGATTTATTTGAATTACATTCCAAATTTTTAAAGTTTTCACAAGAAAAGTTGCCCCATCCTCCCTCAAAGAATGTGTTTCTCCTTGACTACAAATCTTTAAACAATGGCTTCATAGGCCATATTTTAATTTATAGAGGACTGTATCTGAGTTAGATGCTGATTGGGATACTGGAGTAGTGGCTTCCATGTAAAAGTCCTTTGCAAATACGTTGCATAAAGGACACGGCTCTGGCATGTATTCACTGTCAGGCCCAGAACAGAGGTTCATATGACAATTTGGTGCTAGTAGGAACCTTGGAATAGGTGGGACTGCACAGCTCCTTCTGCTCTCTTCTCTTTTTGCGACAGAATCAGTTGACTTGAAGCTGAACATATGGTCCTTGTTTGATACTGATTTTCTTTCAACTTTTGTTTTAAACTGGGAAATATAACTTACTGGAGAGTAAATTGAAATATATATGTGTATATATATACATATATACATACATACACACACACATACATATTTCTTCTTCAAGAGCTTACAATCTGGTGGAGAAGAACAGTTAGATGTTCAATACTTCATTAATTATGTCAGACAATACAAATACACTCACCAGGCCAAACAAAATGAAATCCAGACATATATTTATATGTACACATAACACGTAAAGATCTATGTAGCCACCAACTGCCTACTCTTCTTGACAGCAACTCTCTCCTTACCCTATCAAACTTACTATGTCCTTAAGTGTAACTGGAGTTTGTTCATTTTCAATGATGATAAACGAATTTTTGGACCAATTGTCAATAATACTGATAGGCATTTGGGAAATTTCTGTTTGGGGCTATTACAAGCTATGGTGCTGGGAGCATCCTCATTGGTGTAAATAGACAGTTGTACACACACCTTAGAGTATAATTGTTAGGTAAGAATTTTTGCATTTCTTTAATTTTATTGAACAATGCCCAACTGTTTTCCAAAGTGTTGGCAGCAACTTTTATTCCTACCAGCAGCATACGAGAGTAGGACATCTTTAGTAATATGCCCCACATCTTTAGTAATACTTGATGTTGTTGAACTTTGAAATTTGAGCCAACCTGGTGGGTGCGCAGTGGTATCCTACCATAGTTTTAATTTGCATTTCTCTGGATATGGATGAGATTAAATACATTTTTGGTCTGTTGAGATATGGATATGGATATTGAGATATGTATGTGGATGAGATTAAACACATTTTGACTGTTGGGAATTCTTTGGTAATGTGTCTCTTCAAGTCATTTGCCCATATGTAGAGTAGGCTGTCTGGTTGATTTGGTGACCTGATAAAAGAATGACAGCCCTGTTATTGTGTATATGTACAAATTGCTCAGCGTTGCCATCTGCAACTTTTACACAATTTAACCGTGATAAAGACAAAACCATGATTAGTGTAGATTGCCTACCTTAAGTCTGCTAGTTTAGATATTCTTACAGTTTTCCGTAGTAAAGAAAATAGGGATTACTGAAGAGCACCATTGGGACCATATCTCAACATCGAAAGTCCTTTGCTTGTAGTTGGAGGGGCTCTGACTCCTTCAAGGATCATTTATACTGCTGTAGCAAGGATTTAATAATGCATACCATAAAGTTCCAGAAAAAAATAAATTTCTCTATCAGTGAATAGCCAACTTACTCACAGGACCTTAGAAGAATACCAAAAAGTAATCTCTTGGATACTAAAAACACTCATTAGTGCTCCGACAGTGGGAACATTGGCATCCTAATTGGCAACATAACCACATACATGATAGTCACAATGAGTCAGAGCATGAAACACTCAGCCCAGAATTATTTATGGAGAGAGAGAGTTGGGCAAGAATATGCCCAACTCACCCTCTGAGATTCTGCTTCAAATGGTCCAGACATCTTCAAACTCTAGAATTCTTCCAGGATTTATCCCCTACAGGTAAACACTTATTGATTCTATTGGTGATCCTAGAATTCATACATTCCCTCTGCGTGTCTCAAGTTCCAACTCTCTAAGGTCATTGGTGACTCCAGTTGCCTCATCCTCCCCCAAAGAATGTGTCCCTTCTTGACTACAAATCTTTTAAAAAATCGCTTCATAGGCCATGTTTTAACTTATAGAGGACTGTATCTGGGTTAGATGCTGATTGGGATACTGGAATGGTGGCTTCCATGTAAAAATCCTTTGCAAATATGTTGCATAAAGGACATGGCTATGACACGTATTCACTGTCAGGCCCGGTACAAAGGTTCATAAGACAACTTGGTCCTAATAGGACCCTTGGAATAGGTGGGGCTGCACAGCTCCTTCTCTCTTCTGTTTTTGTGATGGAGTCAGTTGGTTTGAAGCTGAACATATGGTAACTGCTGTCATATCACAGAAACCATTCCCTCTGCCATGGCAACCAAAGAATCAATGCACAGTAAGAGCGTGGGCTTACTCAATAAACACACAATGGCACAATGCATAGGCATTTTGTTTGTTTGTTTTTAGAAGCATTTAGAATAGCTGTAGATAATTAATATGTTTCTTTAAACACATTTCTCAAGTCTTTCTGTTAGGGGAGATAGTTGGAATTTATGTATCTTGTTCTACTTTATTTCTGAAGCAATTTCTTAATGGAAAGACATTTCATTTCCAAATTCAGGGATATTATTCATCCCTGAGTTCACTGGATTCAATTCTGTTTTCTCCCAAAGATCTTTGAAATTAATTCACCAATATGTTGTTGCTAAATTCAATACCCAAGGAATAGCACAGGGATTAGAAGAACTGTCCTGATGCATCTAATAGCTATAGACTACATAATTTGGCTCAGGAGTGATGAGAATATCAGAGGCATGCATTCTGCTTAGTATTTTAAGGATACCTATTTAGTTTTTTTCCCGTGTTCATCTTGGTGCATTCTTTCCTTACTCAGTTCCGAAGGATAATTGCAATCTACTGTCTATACCAAAGTAGTTCCATTACATAAAGGGTTGGAGGGGGAAGAAATAAAAGCGGAGAAATTTCTGTGAGAAAGCATTGCCAGGGGCTGTTTCTTCAGGCTTCACATAACCTCATTCCAAGAAAAAACAAGCCAAAGTGTTGAAAGGAGCAGTAACTGGGACTAGGAGGCATACAAGTTTGGTTTCCACTTCTGTCTTACTTTCATTGTCTCCAGCCCCTCAGACAGAGCTGGATAGTACAGACTGTGGTTCAAAGGGCCTTTCTGGATGAAATCCATGTTTCTTTAACTCTCAGCAGTGTGCTGTTTTCTCTGTGTCATGCTCATCCATTAGCATTTTAATCTATCTTCATATGGCACTATTCTGCAGATGGATTTGCTTTCTTGCCTTTGTTTGTTGTACGAGTGACAAACTTGAGGGCATTTTCATGATTGGGAAAATGCCATGAAGTTGTAAAAATCAGGTGACTTCTTCTTGCCACACCCCAAGGAATGGGAAAGCAGAAATGGCTCCAATGAGGACTGCAAATGTTCTCAATATTAAAATGCTCAGGAGACTTGAATCTGATCAAAATGAGAAGGTCTAGTGGAGGCCTAGAGACTCAGACATGACCCTGAATTTCTCTATCTGCTAAATGGGATGTGGCTCATCCAACTCTTCAGGAAGTCATTCAATCAATCCTTTATTTAATATGGACACATACTTCTTCCTGTAGCTTCTAAGCAGCACTGGGAAATAAGATACATGTTTACATATTGCTTTGGTGGCATAATGGTGAGTTGATAGACTGTTCATTCTTATAAAAGTATTTTCAAACATTGAAGGGTTTCTGTTTTATGACTTCATCGCTCCTTGAGGTCTGCAAATTCCTACATTTCTTGGTATTTCCCAAGAAATCATGTATGGATTGGGTCTATAAGTAAACAACCTCCCAATGGAAGACTTTAAGTAGAAAAAATGAGAATTTGCGGGATGGGAAGCAAAGAAACTGTTGATGAAAAGAGTGAAACTCTGTCAAATATTTTTTGATTTATTCTGAGCCAAATATGAGCCAAATGTGCTCATGGTCTGTGACACAGCCCTCAGGAGGTCCTGAGAACATGTGTCCAAGGTGGTCATGGTACAGCTTGGTTTTATATATTTTAGGGAAGCATGAGACATCAAACACATTTAAGAAATACATTGGTTTTGTTCAGAAAAGTGGGAAAAAAAGTGGGGGCTTCTAAGCTATAGGTACATTTAAATATTTTCTAGTTGGCAATTGGTTGAGTTTATCTGAAGATGTGGAATCAAAGGAGATTTTCAGGTTAAAATAAAGGATTGCGGAGACCAAGTTTTATTGTGCAAAGGAAGCTCTCAGAGAGCAGACTTCAGAGAGGACAGGCTGTAAAATGTTTCTTATTGGACCTAAAAGGGTGCCTGGCTCTTAGTTGATTGCCTCCTGGATCTGGAAAGGAAGGAAAAAAGACAAAGGGGAAAGGGGATTCTCTAGAGAATGTGGATTTTTCCCACAAGAGACTTTGCAGGACAATTTCAAGGTATGGCAAGGAAGTATATTTTGGGGTAAAACATTTTGATTTTTTTCCTTGTTATGCCAGAGTCAGATTGGAAAGTAAATTACAATATACAGGGTTAAATAAAACCCATCTGATGAGAATTCATGGTTTGTAGGGCATGACTTCCCAGACCCTTTAGATAGGAATTTGGGTAAGATAAAAAAAAAAAAAAAAAAAAAAAAATCAGAGCTTAGTCCTCAAAACGATCTTAAAAAGGCCGTCTCTTTTCTATACAGTGTATATGCCTAAACACTTTGTATTTTGTTTTAATATTTGTTGAGATGTCTTCGGGTGAAGTGTACAATCTAAGTCATGAATAGTCAATACTTGTTCAACATATTTCCATTCACCATCCAGAGTTCATGAAAGACATAGCTAATCAAGAACGGCACTCTTTACTGCTGAGCCACAACACAGTCTCAGAATATTTCTCAGGGTGACACTGCATGCAGACTCTATCAGTTGATCAGAGTTGTAATGCAAGATAAAATAACCTGCCCTCCTAGGTCTGGACTCAGCCAGTGATGTGGTTCCTCTTCTTAGGATGAGTGGCCAGATACAGAAGACAACCTTACTCTGAAAGGCATAAATATTCAACTTTTTCTGCAGCTCCCTCCTCCTTCTGCCTCTAGTGAAGCATTCCAGATACAACAGGGACACCTTTGGCAGGCAAACACAGTTTCTTCTGTCTCATTCCAGGCCACTGCCTCCCTTATGTCCTTATGCCTTCTCTCGGCATTCCTCAAGGATTTGAGTTGCTTTCTCATGGTGCATCCCATAATCCCTAATAAAGTTCTGGGTCCACAGCCGTGGTAGGCTGAATTCTGAGATGGCTCTCACAATTCTTGCCCACTTAGTGTTCATGCTCTTTACGCTCATGATTAGGTTGCATCCTATGATAAAGGTGAAGGGATTCTGTAGACATAATTAAGGTACCAAAGAAGTTGATTTTGAGTTAATCACAAGAAAGATGATCATGGATGGGTCTGATCTAATTAAGTGAGTGCTTCAAAGCCCAGGACCTTTATAAAGAAAGAAACAGAAATTCTGCTTGTCTTGAAGGATTAAACAGTCACATGCTAAACTACCTGTGCAAAAGGCCAAGTGACAAGAGCCTGAGAGCAACCTCTAGCTGCTGAGAGAAGTCTCTGGCCAACAACTAGCAAGAAATGGGAACCTCAGTCATACAGTCACAAGAAAATAAATTCTTCCAACAATCTGGAGGAGCTTGGTGGTGGACATTTATCTGGTTGGTCTCCAGATGATGATGTAAATGACCAACATCTTATTTTAAGCCTTGTGGGTACCCAGCTAAAACATGTCAGGCTCCTGACCCACAAAACCTGTGAGATAATGAATTTACAGTGTTAAACCACTAAGTTTGTAGTCATTCATTATGTAATAATAGAAAATGAAGGCACTAGATACAGGAGTATCTACTTGACCCTTTCTCTTGCCTCTCAAAACCAGTAAATGGTTTCTTTTGAGTGTCTTACTGTTTTTTCCTATAGGAAAATTAGCATAGTATAAGAACAACAATGAAACAGTGATAAGATTGGGGGAATTAAAGAAATTTCAAAAGCTCTTATGTCACAATAGTTATTTCTAGTCCACATGAAGGCTAGCTATGGATCATCCCTCCCACTCTTCTTCATTCCCCTGGGACAGATCCTGCTAGTCCAAAGATGGAATGGGTAGAATCCCTGCCTTAGGAAATACCCAGTGGTGATGTAAGGTGAGATTTGTCTTGGAGGAAATCTTAACAGCCTCCAAGCCCTCCTTGGTGAATTCTCTTATTTGCAAGTGTTAAAGTGATTTACCCAGCCTTTTATTCTACTCCCTGCTACTTCCTATGTATACCTTACCTCCTTCATGAAGGGGCACTGCTTTCTTCAAGGCATTTAGTAAGAAATGAACATTATTAGTCATTTACAGTTTGAAAAGCTCCAGACAAGAGTCTATTTTATCACTGGGTCATTCATTGCTTGGGGTAGCCAAGTTTACCATAAATAACTATCATAGAATTTCTTACAATAGATCAAATGGATCCTCTCCCTTGTTTTGGAAAGGGAGTCTTTTTAAAATTATTTTTATTTGAGACTTTTCATTAACTTATACTCCAAATTGGGGAATTATAATATAATAATTTTACCTACTTCATAAGGCTTCTGTGAAGATTCAATGAGGAAATACATGAGTTCTTAGCACCATAAAGCACATAACACATGCTTAATAAATCTTAGCCATTATCATGATGATTACTTTAAATATCTAGTAGGCTGCCAGCAGCATGCAAGACCTTCAGGAAGGCAAGCAAAAATTCTTTTGTACCAGCTGCATTGGTCACAATAGAGACCTTTAGGTTCAACATCACAATGCCACTGGTCATTCAGCTGTGGGTGGGGCTTGGAGCCAAACTATAAATTGGGGTACCTGAGCTTGTAGAATCCAGACAACCAAACTCCATCAATTGGCTGGGCACGGTGGCTCACGCCTGTAATCCCAGCACTTTGGGAGACCCAGGTGGACAGATCATGAGGTCAGGAGATTGAGACCATCCTGGCTAACACGGTGAAACCCGTCTCTGCTAAAAATACAAAAAAATTAGCCAGGCGTGCTTGTGGGCGCCTGTAGTCCCAGTTACATCAGGAGGCAGAGGCAGGAGAATGGCGTGAACCCGGGAGGCAGAGCTTGCAGTGAGCCAAGATCACGCCACTGCACTCCAGCCTAGACGACAGAGTGAGACTCCCTTTCAATAAAACAAAACAAAACAAAACAAAAAACAAAAAAAACTCCATCAATCAAGAGGAACTTAATCTAGGGAGGTAGGGTAGGGGGTTGATCAGGAGGGGTAGTATAGAAAAATCTTTATTTTGGGCCTTTTCTAGACTATTGGGGAAAGAAGGGAATAGAGTAGATGGTTATAAAATTTCAGAATCAAGAAAGTTTAATCTGAGAGTCCCAGTTGATGATGAAGACCATGAGATATTGGTATTGGGTACTTAAAAGAATGCCAAATTGGAAAGAATTATGGGCTTTGTCAGAGTTTCTTCTCTTTCTAGGCATGTAGAAGAGCCTATCTACATCATTAAGTTGCCAGTTTTGTGTATATGTATATATGCAGATATGCATGCATAGTATACCATAAGGCAGCATAGCTGATTGTAGACCTTAAGGTATGTTTCTTTGTCCTTTCTATCAGTTCACAAATTCTAAGTAGGCAAGAAGTTCTGCCTTAGACCTTGGATTTTCAGTTTTCTGCTGTTTGGTCTGTATGTTTTACATTTTTAGCCCTTTGAAAAAAAGGTCATCCTTTTCCCAGGGTTATTCTGCTCACTGGGTCAGAAGCATCCGATTTCCTGTCATCAGTTGCAGTTCAGCCATGTTAATACTAAAAGTATAAGAATATAATAATCCCAGAGTGATATAAAGACCTTTCCAAGGAAGATGAGATACCCGGAGGTTGTGAAGAAGTCTGAAGGATTTGACCACGTTCAAATGAAAAGCTTCAGTTCAGCAAAACACCAGAAACAAATTCAAAAGATAAAATACATTCTGGAGAAGCCCATTCTCTCAACACATCTGACAGTTCACAAAGAGCAACGGCAGTCCAACTTAAAACATGGTAGGAAAATGGGCAACGTGCACAGAGGCAATATATAAGAAGAAATAGGAATGCCCAATTAACCAGCAAAAGCCTGCTCATTCCTAATGAGGGAAGATAAAAGCTTAGTAAAGATTCAAATTTATTGAAGATAAAAATGGACACTTCTGGCCATATGTAAAAGCATTGTTGGTAAGAGAGTGGGGTAATTGACTTGCTCCTGGGAAATAATAGGCATTCAAACCACCTCTAATAAGTGAATCCACTGGGGGTATCCACTAGGAATAGTAAACAACTGCCAATGCCCAAGTTTGTGGTCCAGAACTTGAGCAGCAATCTAACAAAGTAGAGGCTCCCCCTGTGTCATGGGCCCCACCTCTTAAGCAAAGAAGAATGCCTCATTTTGGTAACTCACCCAAATAACAGAACCTTTTTTTGATAATCTTATAGCATTTATTTGGTTAAGTCTGAGGCAGAATTCTTTTCTCCTTTGTATCTTTGTTTTTTGCTTTTTGTTTTTTTTAATCCTTGAAGTTTATTACCAAACTACGTCTTGATGTTTCTTTAGGATGTGAACAGGTCTTTCTATTCTCAATTAAGTGTTTCTTTCCTTTAATTCAGCAATCTTCTAATCACGTATTTTAATTTCTTCTTCTGTCATCCCTCCCCACGCCATAAGCTACCAGTCACTGTACATGTTGGAGCTCTCCTTATTGTACCAAAGATCTCTAATGTCATGTCTTTAGTCATTATTTTGTGTCAGAAATTTTTGTTCTTCCAAGGTCATCTGGCAATGTCTAGAGACATGCTACTGGCACCTATAGAAATGCTAGTGACTTCTAATGGGTAGAGGCTAAAGGTGCTGCTAAACATCCTACAATGCCCAGGACAGCCACTGCCACAACAAAGAATTATCCAGTCCACAATGCCCATAGTGCTGAGGAGGAGAAACCCTGTCCGAGGGTCAAGGTTGGATGCGGACAAGACTAATTTCAAGTGATTTCAAATGATTGTGGGGAAAATACCCAGAAGTTGACAGGAGCAATATGTAGATATTTCCTCCTGTAAATTATATTTCCCTAACGCTAATGCTAGAGCATTTGGAAGCATGTGTATAAATATTTGAAGCACAAAACCAGAGAGAGGCCCTTATGTATTTAGCTTCTAGTTTTAAATAATAGATACTACAATAAACCTTGATTAAACCTTGATTATCTGACATGCTCTGGGTTTGTGCTTTTTGTGTGGGTTACATTTTCTAGTTAATGAATGTTTAACCACAAAATGTTTTGTTTCAAGCTTTGCTTTGCAAAATATAGCATTTCTAACTGAGGTGCTTGTAATGTCCCTGGATTGTGAAGTAAGCTGAAAACCCTGAAATTCTATACAAATAAGGAGGGGAGAGTATTATGGTTATGAACACAATTTCTTCTAGGTATGAGATTGGACTAAAATGGTAACTGAACACAATGTTAGAATTTCTGAAAGTGATTTTAAAAGTAAAAGTCAGCATCTAGCAATTAATAAACATCTATCTAAGATTTTATTTAGCACTTTAGTCACATATACAACACTCTTACCAAGATGAAGAAACTCCATGAGACTAATGAACTGATCTGTATTCGTTTTATGTCTTTTTTCATAAATACACATATTTGAGTAGTTCCTGTTCTAATTGTTTGCAAATTCATTTGCATGATTTCCTTCAATATTTCATAGAACCTACAAAATTAATTACTTGATCTCTGTAAGAATAAGCACCCTGTCTCCTCCCTTTCTGTATTAAGGCTAATTTAAAGGGAGGAAAGCAATTTAATAGAATCTCATTGTTTACTCACATTACACGTGCATAATGAGATCTCAGTAGGAAAGGATGCTGAATGCTACCTTTGAGACTCAATTAGTGCCTTGGGGCAAAAATATGATAGTCTAACCATGTAGTCATTAAGACTTCCCAGATGATAGCCTTTGAATGGTCAGACCTGTAGTTTCTAGAGCTCCTCTTAATTCTTTTAAAATGCTAAAAAGCAGGTTCAGAAGACGGTGGGCAAAGACTACAGGAGCCAGAAATCTCCATCGTCATCACTGTACTGGTCTGTCGAGGTGGCATAATTTCCAAAACTCACTGATACCCTACGCTTGATACAATGATGTAATAAGCTAAAACAGAACAAGAAAAATTATTCTCTCATATATTTTCCTTTTTTGGAGTCATTTCTTGACATTCCCCCTATATTCTCTCCATAAAGAGTTGAAATAAAACAGTATGACGAACCCTGAAAACTGATACAGAGGTTGTTTGTCTGAAGAAAAGTTTGGATGCCATTTTCTTTTTTCAGTTTCGTTCTTTTCTTCAGGTGTTCTTTACATTAACCAGAACCTATCTTAAGTATATTATGCGCATTCATTCAGATTTTTTTTTAACAATGACCACCTTCATTTATAAAGGCAGTTGATTTAGAGGTTACTCAATCCATTGTGTCTTCGGATGTTGCAGCAATATTTATTCAAAGTTAGTTGGACAACATCATTTTGCTTACATGTACTCATGTTCCAAAGAGAATTTAATTTTGCTTACAAAGATACCATATCAAAATGATGTTGTGTTCATTTTTATCACTGCCTGAAATCTTGAGGGCAATCAAAATAGCAGGTAACACAAAGACTCTATTGGTCATTATTGGACACTTTTTGCAGTTGAGGACACTGTAGTCACCAAGTAACTTGTTCAGTGTCTGCTGTGCCCTTGTACAGAGTCTGCTGTGCCCTTGGCACTGAGTTGGATACTGTAAAAACATTACCTGATGAATTTTATCTCCAGAAACATTTCCCCTTTTCAGAGCTCAGCTATTCAGGAAATTTCTCCAACTAAAAATAGTCAAGAGACATGAATCTTTGATCAAACCTTTGATCATTCCAAATAATGGAATTGTTCCTCTGGCTCTGACTGGAGACCTATTTACTCATACTTTGCCCATGTGTTTAACAATCTCGATTTTCTGATTTCCCAGTTCATGATGCTTTAGGAACAGTGAGTTGGAAGGTGATAGAAGGTTCCCATTAGAGGCTGGGCATGGAGGCTCACACTTGTAATTCCAGAACTTTGGAAGGCTTAGGAAGGTGGATCTCTTGGGCTTAGGAGTTTGAGACCAGCCTGGCAAACATGGTGAAGCCCCATTTCTACTAAAAATACAAAATTAGCCTGGTATGGTGGCATGCACCTGTAATATTAGCTGTTCAGGAGGCTGAGGCAGGACAATCACTTGAATACAAGAGGCAGAGGTTGCAGTGAGCTGAGATTACGTCAGAGTGAAGATTCCCATTGGAGGCACAGTAATGGCTGAAAGCCTCAGCAATACGAGGAGAAGTTTGAAAAACAAATAGATAAAAGACAATACGCTTCAGACTATGAGGGCATTAAGTACAAGAGTACCAATAATAAGGCACAGTGCAATAATGGATGGCGAAAACGTGCTTAACATACTGTGTTTAAGAAGACAGAGGTGTATAAGATACACCATAAATGTGCTTCTTGCCAAAATATTTACGATTTTAAAAATGCTTGGGCTTAAGAAAGAAAACCATCAGTTATCTGGAAGACTCAGCCACTCTGGTGGATTTATTTTTTTGTATAGCAGACGTTTTAGCATTGTTGATGAAGCACAGCTAGCAGTAAACATCAAGTGGCAGGATGTCATTAAATGCTGGGTTGTCTGCCATCTCTTTCCATAGGTTCTAAGAAAAAGTAAATGATTGAAAGTTCTAATAGTGAAAGAAGGTTTACAAGTCTGTGCTAGGTCTTGAAGCTAAACTAGAATTTGAATAAGTAGTGGAGTTTCACACTGATTAAATATGAAGTCAATTTTTTTGTCTCTTTATTCTCATCTTATCTGTGAATAGTAGTCCAAGAAAATGGACCACTTGAGAGTAGAGATTCTGAAAAAGCACAAAACAAAGTCTTCCATCTTCACTGTTTCCTCTGCCTTCTTCCACCTCTCTTCCTCCAACCATCCTGAGTCAAGTTATTCTGCTCCAGTGTGACATGAAGAGCAGAGTAAGGCAGTAGAATCCATGTCTTAGGTTTAAATTCTGGAGCTTACCAAGTGGTACCCTTGAACAAGATGTTGAGCCTGTGTTCCTGCAGATGACACCAGCACTCACAAATTATGATCCCACTGATCATGAATCATTAGGACAATGCTGGTGATGAGTATTTTCCACAACACAAAATCCTATAAGAAACATTTTAAATGTTAATTTTCTATTGAGTGATGAGATTCTTCAGGATTCTTCTTTTCTCTCTCTACACACCTAGGACCTCAGGGGCCTGATTATGGGAAAAAACTGCCCTTTGGGACTTTAAATTACTCAGCAGCAATACCAATGCTGTAATTATTATTACATGTAGTTTAAATCTCTGCATGAAGAACAGACAGGTGTAAACACCTCTTTTTCTTTCCAGTATTTGCTATAGGAAAGTATGTAAAAAATGACTATTTGGCTGATCAAGTGAAATGTACTATGAAATTATAAATATGTAGATGGCAAGAATTAAAGAGGGAATAGTTATGACTCCAAGTCAGTCTATCTGCAGGTTTGGGGAGATATAGTGATTGATGAATGCCTGTTCAAGTCATCATGGTCTGTTAGGTTCAAGTCCACAGGCTGGAAATTCTTATTAATCAAACGAGGTGGGGCAGAGTGGCCACTCATACAAGATGAGCTATTCTTATCCAAACCAGCCTGGCTATCCTTGCATTTACCAGGGGTAAGGCCTGCCGTGTCTCACTCAGACTTGTACTCTGCTTAGGTTTTCCTCCTAATAAGAAATAACTCATTGTTGTAATTGATTTGAGAGTGAATCCTACTTTGTGTCCCCAGGGAAATCTGCAAATGCCCAGGGCTCATCTTGTCCTCTCTCATCACCATCCAGCCTCATCCCCTTGAACCCCTCCTCCCATTGGAGCCAGAATAATCTATTTAAAATGCAAATCTAACCACTACTCCTGTTATTCTCTAAGTCTTCCAGAATAAATTCCAAATTTCCTAGCATGGTCTACAAAACCCCCTGTGACTGGTTCCCTGCTCTGCGACATAGCCTTCTGCCAATCACCAACTACAAATTGATGGTCTACCAATGCCAGAGTGCTTACCATTCATGAGGCCCTCCCCCTCTTACCAAGACACTGTTTACACCTCCATGCCTTTGTGCTGTTCTTTTTATTAGAGCTTCCTTCTATACTCTTTTCTGTGCTATTCTTCCTCATTCTTCAAGATTTAACACACACATTTTTTTTCTGACAAACCTTTCTTTGTAACTCCAGAGTGGGAACTGAGGGAGTTTGTGCTTTTTGCTCACATCAATCTTTGTGCATAGCTCTCTGCTTATCATAGTACATTGAAATGATCTGATTATGTGTTCTTTTCCCATTAGAAATGTATGCTTTACAAAGACAAGGACTTTTGTTTATTTACAAAAACAAGTATTTTGTTTATTTCCAAGCACTTAGCATCAGACTTGGCAGCCTACTCAGTAAGTGTGTGTCAAACTGAACCATTGTGTTTCTAGAACCTTCTGACCATGTGATCCATTCATTGGTTCATGAGTGGAGGTCTACTTTGATTACCAGACAAAGGGGAGAACTGGAGTACTTACCAAGCCAATAGAGATTAGCTGGTGGTTGTCTACATATTCAACTGAATCAAAATTTCTATGTTTCAAAAGTCATTTTAACATCTCCTGTGTTGCTAGCATCATAATAGGCATTACGAGCATCCACTAACGACCAGGCAGACCACCTGCCCTCAAAAGATTTGTTCTCTAGAGAAACGAGGCTAAATCTAGATGCTGCAAGAAAAGTCACAGCCTTGGGGTTTCAGTGAGAAGACAGACCAAATGCTCTTGAAGTAGTCAGAAAAGACTATAGGGTAAGAGATACTCCAAATGCCATTGGAAAATGGCTAAAACTTTGAAAAATAGAGATAGGGAAGAGGTAAACAGGAAGTGGGAAATGATGCTTTCTAGCCAAAGGAATATCACAGGCAAAGACATAGAAAAGCCCTGAGTATAGTTAGGTAACATGAGCACTCCTGAGAATTCACAATCTCTCTCTAATGTGACTCATCTTCCATCCATTACCCCCACCTCCAGGCTCCAGCCACCTTAACTCCTTTCTCTAGCCTGATGGTTCACAATAAAGTGGTCAACAGAACTATTGCTGGGCCACCATTGCTGGGCCCCATTCCCAGATTTCAGATTCAGTAGTTTAAGTGATGCTGTGATCTGGGCCACTTTTGAGAACTGCTGCAAAAGTTCCCTTTTAACACCATCATGGCAAATACCTGAAGGCATTCTCCCCACTCCCACCCCAGACACCGTAGCAGAAGAATTTCAGAACTCACTCAGAGCCTCAGGCACTTCGCATCTGGAGGAACAACTGTCCCTGGAAACCACAGCCAACCGTCCATTGGCAAAGCAGCCACCACCATTTCAGTTGCAGAGCAAGGCAGGGCTTTCCCATCATCCTGGCAAAAGAAAGACTAACTTAGACCATCTGGTTCTGTAACACCCTCCTACACCACTGCTTAAAAGCAGCCGAACATATTTTCTCTTACATTTTGTCAATAAAATATTGCTCCCCCAGGCTGTCGGCTTACCACATTTGCAGCCCTTAAGCAAAGTGGGAGGAGTTAGTGGTGGCACGAAGAGGACAGCCATGGGCAGAGCCCCTCAGCCTTTTGCTGTTGACTCTCCACAACCCCCTCTTCTTGGTGGCAGATCCTTAAACTGATGCCTCAAAATATTTTTTAAAAGCGCAACCAAATATATATGAAGACCTTTCCTGGCTGCTGTGCCCTTTCTGTCCTGTTAATTTTGCTTGGCTTTAAGGGAGTGAAGAATCAATGTCTAGCATTTCCAATGGCCAGGTAGAGTGTGTACACATTTATTAAGATTAATTAAAAAGTAACAAATTGTAAAGTAATAACATTAACAACCAGAAGAAAAAGTGTAGACATTTTGACAGTCTTTTGAATTTCATTAAAAGATGGTAGTGACAAAAACCCCAGAGACTATTTCTACTTTACTAAAGAAATAGGTCACAGATTCAATTACAGTCACTGAAGCATGGACTCAATCTATCATGGCAAATTAAGTACATTTTAGCAACCTACTTTCCTTTAAAAATTTTATAGACACTTTCGGTGGAAGAAGAAAGACTATAGAAAAAAAAAAAAAGAAATTGCAAAACCAAGTCTCACCCTACTCCCCCACTAGGCTTTGAGTAAGCATTTGGCTTATTTGCTTTGGGTATAAGACAGAAAATCATTAAGAAATACTCAGCGTGCTCACAATTATTACTCTTCACTCTTTCATGGTTTAATGATGCAGATTTGGAATTGGGAGTGGGAAATGGCTCCAAATTAGAATCGCTAAGTCTTCAAAGTAGGGCTTTGTTTTCCAGGCAGGGCCCCACCCCCCTGCTTTTAAAACAGGACTATTTGTACTCTATAGCTTTTATAAGTTTTTTTTTTTTTTTTTTTTTTTGGCCTTTGAGTCTCAGCAGACCCATTGAGTTCATTTCTGGAAAGATAAACAAATAAATAAGTAAGACTTGTGTGGCCTGTGGACATATGGTTTAGCAAAGTGCTGGTACTGGGAAAAGGAAACACCATTTTGCCCACAACGAAACTGGTTTCATGTTGACAACTGATGTTTAGGAAGGGCCTCTTGCCCAGCAGCGAGCAGGGACCATCTTCGAGACACGCAGCCACAGTAACCACCAAGCGTGAAGGACTGAGATTCTTATGTGTGCCCTTTGACAAATAAGAACCTGGGGCTGCCTATGGCCTTCAAAACCCAGGGCAGGAGTCTTAGGAATCTGTTGATTGGCCTGGCCAGGAAGCTTCAGGAGCCCAGGTGTAGGTCTTGCTCCTCAATAACATGGCCAGCAAAGCCCCTAGTCCGGTCAGTGCTGGGATTGCTTAATCCGCTTTTCTCTTACAACTCTTACTGGTCTTTTCCCAGTGCCTCTGTGTAATGGGCACAAAGAAGTAAGCAATTGCATGTGCTCACCAGAGAAGCATTATAGTGCTTCATGCATCTCTGAATTATCTTGCTATTGCCCAATTAAATCAGAACCTCTCGTCGGCCAGGCTGAAGGCTAAATTTACTGATTGAATCTCAGTAGAACTAACTGGTAGAACTAAATTTTTAATTTTAATTGCAAAATTGCAACTCCCTTAGAGGTTAGGTTTCACAGCAGCTAGTACTTTTCAAAATATTGCAAATACAGAGGTATTCACAGCCTACTTGTTTGGTAGTATCTCTCTTCATAGATAGATAAATGATAGAGATAGATAGATACATAGGTGATAGTTAGATTTAGAGATAGATAGAGATAGAGATAGATAAAAATAGAGATAGAGATAGAACTGAGTCAAGAGCTACCAGTCTTCTTACAGTACCAGCTCTTTGAAACTACAGAGTTGGTATGTCTACCTGTGTGCTCTTTAACTCCCATCTGTGAGACTATTCCTGGAAAGGGACAACAATGAGTTTGGGGATGACTCATGAGACCAGAAAGTCTAAAGACTGGCAGCAAACTGAGGCTGCAGATTCTCCATATAAAGATGGTGAACTCACATTGGTACTCATGTGCAGTAGCTATACCTGTCCTGAATAGATGAGGGGACAAAAAAAGATGCGTATTTAGGTGGCTGCCTAGCTTCCCACTTAGTTTAAGATGGTGTGATACCTACATTTCCTCTATCTATCCTTCAGCTAACTTGATACAGTAGCAAAGCCTATTGCATCCTCTGAGTTTAAACCTGTACTAATGACATCTTGGTGATAAAAAAACAACTGAATATACCTAAATATATTTATAAATGTGTAATATATTCAGTAATGTTTAGCACATAATAATTTTATATGCTAAATACAATTTTATACTGTATTATGAATTACACTCAGTGCAGCGAGATGGTCATACTGTGAAAGGCCCCTGGGAACTGAGACCAAAGGGAGAGTTGTTCCTATCTCAAGTTCACTGGCCAAGTGTAGAAAATGCCTGCAGGATTTAAAGCAAGGTCCTGTCCTCAAGCATTCTGGTTTAGCTGTTCCAGAGTGGGCCAAATTTTGGTAGTTGTTTTTTAAGCTTTGTCAGATGATTCTAATGTATAGCACGGTCTAGTATCATTGATTTAAATTTTCTTTCTCTTTCTGTATTCGCTGAATTTGTGTAATTTAAAATCACTTTCAGTGTGACTCCCTTGTGCTGCTCTCTCTTGCCATTTGGGGAACAGTCAACTTCCAAGACCAACCTTGTTTCTGGAGAAGCATTCTTCCCACATGGGAAAGGCAAGGATGGTGCTGAGCCTGACGAGTCTCTGCTCAGGGCCTTTGACTGTGCCTGAACACACATTTGCTAAAACTGACAAAGCAAGACAGGAGGTGGGGCTGCCCAGAAGGACAAGTGCTTCGCTTTGTAGCCTTTGAAATGATTTTAAACCCCTGAGATCAATGCTGATAAGATGGATATTTCAGATCAATGCTGGGCAGTATGAAGCCAGAAACTGGTCGGAAAACCTCTGGAAATACATGAGATATAGCTCAAAACTCTAGATAAAATCCATCTTTCTCTTGTTTTGAGTTTTTAAAAGGTAGAATCAGATGGTGCACTAGGCTTGCTGTCCTTGGGAGATGGCCTAGCATAATGGTTAGGATCACAGACACAGAAGCTAATTTGTCTGTGTTGAATACTCACTCTGCCATTCGCTAAGTGATTTGGGGCAGGATACTTAATTCCCATGTGCCTCACCTTCCTCATCTGCAAGATGGGGACACTAATCACATCTAACTCATAGGGTAATTCTGAGGATTAAATTATTTAGTGCATGTAAACTGCTGAGTCTGGTGCTTGACACAGATTATGTGCTGAAGAAATACAGCCATTGTTCTATGTATTATCAGAGGCATGACGCAGGGTAACTAATTGCTGGATGATTCATTCTATGTCTTCAGTTACATTTTCTTTCCCTAGCTTACATAATAGAATAAAGGATATATTTTCAGAAAAAAGATATTGATGTCCACCCCGGTGGATCATCGGTGAGGCAGTATAGGAAAGAGGGCTTGGAACTGGAAGCCTTGTACATTTCACCTACCTGTGGGTGATTTTGGGTCAAGTCCTTGGCATTGTTTGAATTCAGGTTTTATTAAGTTCAAACATAGGATTTATTTTCATTGCATCCTTTGCTGAGATCTTCACTAGGCCCTTATGAAAAATTATTCATGTTTATGTCACACTTTACAGAAAACTTATAAATCATTGCATTCAAGCCTCATGCTAACATGTTGAAAAATATACTATTATCCCCAATTTACAAATGAAGAAATGGAAGTCAAGACTTTTCCCAAGGCCGCCAAACTGCTTAAGTGGCAAGTAGTTAAGGCTCGCAAGTTCAGTGATGTTTCTAATAGACTGTAAGTGCACCATTTTAGATAAATAGCATATGGGAACATGCCTAGGAAATTGTAGTGTGCAATATAAGTGGTATGTATTATCATTATTTGGGGGCTTTCCCTTTGATATTATGTAAAGAGAAAGGTAGCACAGAAATAACAAGCCTTAGGTATTATAGTCAGTCACTCATCATTCATTAGCAGTGAAGTTGGTGCCCAGTGACTGAATCCCTATTCCCAGTGTTGATTTAGGACAGACATCATACTATTGATGCCTTTTATCATTTACCCTTCTTTCCTTTGCTGATTTTCACTTCAAGGTGATACACTGCTGACCTATTAAACAGTGATCTTTGTCCACATGAAAATTAATTAGCTGATAATTGTCTGGAAGATAGAACAGTGACTAAGAGTTTGGAAGTAGAAGGAAGTTCTCTAGGAAGTAAACTAACCAGAGTTTTTTTGGTTGAGTTATTTCCTTCCATCTGAGTCTCATTCTGTCTTCCCCTACTCCTGCTCCCTGAGAAGCTCAAATATCTCTTGATGAACTTGGCATAATAACCACACACAGCTGGACGGCAATATGGCTTGAGAAGGAGTGTACTCACAGCCTGTAATGTTAGATGAGCTTCAATTTGTTCAAACTACTTGCTGTGTCAGTCTGACTCCAGGCATCAATGTGAAAAATGGGAAATTTAGTTAACTATATGGATAGTAATAGCCACAGTCATACCTTGAAATGTTTTAATATTTTTGAAGTTACAATGCACACACGTTTCAGGCGATTGTTGCCACAGTTTGGTGAAATAAGCAGGTGTTTTCTTCTTATTATAGAGTAAACAAATCTCAGACCTGGGGAAATTTTTGACTGGTCCTGTTTTACAGGGGCAGACTCATGTCTTTACCAACTCTGCCTTTTTGTGTAGACACTAATCTTTTGCCTACCCAGGACAACCACTACCAGGACAAAGTATTCTTTTATTTTGTAAAAATAGGCCCTCTTTTGGGGTGGAGCTCCTATATTCCCAACTACACATATTTGTTTACAGTTGCAATGCATTGATTAGATCTTATACCCTGGACATGATTGATTGATAAAGGGCTGGACATCCAACCCAATGTAGGCCAATCTCTTCCCAGAATTTTTCAAATTGGAAATAGGAGACAGAAGTTTACATCCATGGAAGGTTAGACAGCCGTGTTTTTCACTATGTTGAGAAAACTGGTTTGCATGGAAAGAATGAAGCCAGCAAGCAGAGAAGCAGAGTTGGGAAAAAGAGAGAATCTTGGTGGCATTGGAGTCCCTGGTACCAACTGTTCCTAAGACTGTGCCCATTGGGAAAATTATCCTTCAATAAGGGTTTGTAAGAGTTTTTTCTCTCAGATTCAGCTCTATCATAAAGTGGTGACAGGCATTGCATTTCAGAACCTTTAGCTCTTTAACAAAGTGTGGCAACATTTTTGACTTTTATTAGAGTTCTTAATAGTTTCTTGTGCAAATGAGGCCAATTAGCCAATCTTGAAAACAGGCATATGGATCCATGTGTACTATTTGGGTTGTGCAAGAAGTTCAGAGTGTACTATGTGGAGTGCATTAGGCGAACATCTGAGAGATTTGAGATTGATGAAGTGGGAAAATAGGAGGCTGGTGCAAGGGAGCTATATGTAATTGACATCCACTCATTTGTTAAGGTCAATGTAGAACCTGTTTTTTGGCAGATATGTCTTTTTTTTCTACAGCATCTTAAAAACTATGCATAAAGTTCTCAGCAATATAATTCTTACATTTGTGAACATTTACATTAACAAAGCCTTTTATGCACATTCTTGCCTTTACTTGTCACAAAACCTTGTGAGATAGGGAGGTTCTATCACTCCAAATGCTTGTAGTAATGAGGACAGAGGGGCTTGAAAAAATGAGTGGTTGAGGAGACAGAATGCCTTCGGAGGTTTTATTGGATAGTACTTCTTGAAGGTATTTATATAAAGGACCTAGCAAGTTTTCAACCTAAGTGGATGTTTTTGTTCTTGGTATTTTTTCCCACCTCTTAACACTTGCCTGCTCTAAATGTCTGAATTCTCCAGGGTTACTGAGCAATCCTCTGCTTTTTAGGCACCAGGTGTAGCTCGTGTAATATCTATGAATTTAGTTTTTAAGTTTTCTAAAGCTAATGCCTAAGGCCTTCTTCAGAACATTTTACGATGGTTTATTGCTTTTTAAAAATCACTGTGTATCAACCAGGATTGGCCTAGAACTCTCATAAATTTTTATATATTAAAAGAGACGATGTTTTCTAATTTGTTAAACTCCAAAAAATACAGGTATATTTTATGATCTCCCCATTTTTTCCTTGTCCTGGCTTTCTTTTTGTATAAGGTACAGCTCTCCCACTCTTAGCAAGGAGGGTTTGAGCGCAATTGGCTTCAGCATAGGGATTCTGATTGGGTTAAGGCGATAAGCCACGCCTATCTTCCCAGCTGAGATTGGTTCAGGTATGGACCCTTAACCCTGTCTGAGCCAATGAGAGGGTGAGTCACAGGCGAGAGAACTTCAGGAAGAGGCATTCTTTTCTCCAGAACAATGTGATTCAGTGGGACCCTGTGAGACACGGACCTATTTGCAAATAGGTCATAGGTAGAATAAAAAAACTCTAGTGTCATAATTATTTTATGTAGGGCCTGATTTAATGCATTGTGGAATATTCCACTGAATGAAATCATCTTGCAGATTGTAAGCAGCAGACTAAGATACTAAGAACTGGAATTTGTACACCGTGATTGATTATATTACAATAATTTAGTTCAAAGTAGACATCATTATATCTCATCTAGAATTTCCTTCTAATGTGAGGAAATGTTTCTGCATGGTAAATTTGCTCAATTTTGCAGCACCTGTTTCTGAGCCAGAGACCCTTACAACTCCCTGCGGCTGGAATGCTGGGGGTTCTGGAAGCTGGACAACACCCCTTTGACTCCAATATGGAGTGGACATGTGCCCTAGGGTTTCCCCTCCAGTCTAACTGTTGTCTATCCCAGGCCTACTGTTTTCAGGAAACGCTATACAGTTGCATAAACAAGTTCAAAACCAGCTTCATTTTTCTGGTTGACCGAATAGGGCTGTTTAACATGGAAAAGACATATACTGGTGAGGCCTCCTTTGTAGTTAAATTCATTCTGATTGCCCCATCTTGTGGAAGAAAGAAAAATAGCCAGATTCTTCTCCCCTTTGGGTATATACCGTAAAAGAAAAAAGTCAACCCCTTTATCTCTCTCTTTGTCTATAAGCTCTTCTCTTTCACATGATACATTCCAAATACGTTATTCTGAAGAAAGGCCTGTATTCCTCACATATTTGCAACCTGATCCCCTTTCGTTACTGATACAAGACCAGTATGCGATGATTGCATTCAGAAGTGCTATACAGAAATTCATTGCTGCAGGGGAGAACTCAAGCTCTGCCACCAGAATGTAGGCCCAAGTCAGAATCCATTTGTGCAAGTCAATCTCTCAACCTGCTGAGTTATTCTCAGAATCCTGGAACAGTAGTGATCACTCTATTTCCAAGTATTTGAGATACTATTCTCTTCTTAAGCCAGTCTACCTTGTATTCACTCACTGGTACGTCGTTGTCTATTCAGAGGAAGAGTAGATGGAATCAATTCACATATTTGTTCATTCGCCAATCTACTTATTTATCCATTCATTCACCTTTTAAAGTTTTTTTTTTTTTACTTAACATTTATGTATTGAGAATCTTCCATATGCCGTGTACCATGCTAGGTACTAGGGAAACAGTAATGGGCAAAAAAGTCACATAATCTACCTTTATGGAATTGGCACTTTTATTGGAGCTGGGTGCAGATATTAATTAAACAATCAGACACATATATAATTAAAAGCTGTGATAAGTCTATGGAGGGTACTGTGGGACCATAAAAGAAAGACCTGATGTATGGAGCCTGACTTTTCAGGATAAAGGGACAATTTGAACTGAGATCTGAAGAGTAGACACTAAAGGAGAGACAGGGGCATGTGGCAAGAGCATTACAAGCAGAGCCTGTGAGCTGGGAAGAATGCAGTGACTGCAGCGGAGAGAAAGGAAGCAGAGTGGCTCCCAAGAAAGCTATAGAATCAGTCAGGAACCAGAATATATTGGGCTTTGAGGACATATTAGGAGTTTGGCCATCTGACCACATGACTTGCAAATAGAAAGCACTGTTCTTTCATCAAACAAGGCTGATTTAGTCTGACTTTCCTTTGCTCTGGCTCACAACAGTTGTGAAAAAGGAGCCAAACCAGTGCTTTCTGGGTGTCCCTATCTCCTTCTGGGCCAGCAAAATGCGATAGGTTCCACTATTTATCCTGTGCCCATCCTCTGCAACCTTTGAATCACAGCTACATCTTGATAAGTTGTTGTGTAATTTCTCAAATTACAGTTTCTTTGTGGGGGACGTCTACGATTTACCTAGCACCTAAGGGTGTTTGTTTGTGGGTACAAGTGACTGTTGATTCTGTCTCTAAGCAACAAAGAACAGCTTGCCTCTGCAAGCAGTCAGACTGAAAGTTGCACAACACTGACATCTGCTGCTTGTATGCAGTCTGAGATTGTACCAGGTCAGAAAGAGGAAATGTAGTAAAACTAAATGTTTGAAAACGTTGGGCAAATGCGCCCACACACACACACACTCACACACACACACACACACACACACACACACAGGTGTGCGCACACAGCTCCTCTGCAACCTTTGGTCTTGTACTTCTGATTTTTCAATAATATACAGGAATAGAAGGCTAATTTCAACATGATGTTTTCTTACTGTCAATATTTGCCAATTGGACAGGGTGTTCACATGATGGAAGATGAAGTTTCTGCTTGGCTTTGGAGGAAAAACAATTGACAAAAACCTAGATCAATGTTTTCACTTAGCAAATATTAATACAAGGCATAGAAATAAATGAAAAAAGGTATCAACTTTCATCATAAAAGCAGCTTAACAATAGTGATTTTGTGGATGACATATAATATTTGCATAGTAATTTACCATTTCTAAAGCATTTTAAGATGTCTTTTCACATTTCCTTAGTCATTCAACCATTTATTCACTATATAATGGGTGCCCACTTTATGTGAGTGATTAGTCTAGGCTGCAAGGATTCTCTTGGTCCTGGCAGGGTAATTAAGGAAGAGTACAGCATAATGCTTAACCCAGTATGCATTGGATTCAGACTTTGCTGCTCTAAGTGTCCATGTCCTTGTGTGTTAAATGGCCAGTGACAGTAACAATGCCTATCGCATCAAAATGTTGTGAAGATTAAGTGAAAATAATACATGTAGAACATTTGCTACAATGCCTACTACATCACAAGGTACTTATGGAACCATGACTTTAGGTATCCCAATTTTTAATGTAGGAAACAAAAGATTTTCAGCTTAACAATGTTTCATGATGAGAAAGTAAAAAATGGGTATGCAGTTCATGAGTTTATGACTGGGATATCATGAGAGTTAATGGAAAGGGGTAGGTAGAAAAGGCTGGGAAGGAGGGCTGGTCCTATTATCAAAGAAATCTAGTGTCTAAGAAGTTTTGGCTTCATCGTGTAGGGAGATTTTAAGGGAACACTATCTCAGAGTAGTGCTTTAGGAATATAGATTATTGGGGTTAAATGACAGGAAGGAACAGCGATAGAAAGCAGAACCATCAGTTAGGAAGTTCTTACACGGGCCCTGGTCTGAATTAATTGGGCCTTGAGACAGACCAGAGATGATGGTGGGATGCAGAGTAGTAGGTTGATGAGGATATTACAGAGAATGAATCTAGATGAGATGTTGGCTGTTGAGTGTTTATTGGCTGTTTCATAGGATGGCTACCTTGTAGCCTTTGAGATCTCATTCCTTGGAAACACAGAAGAAAATAATTTTTCCCTTTTTTCTGCTTTGCTGTTTATATTGTGTGGAGATCAAATTCTAAACCAGAAAATTCAGTGTGTCCCAGCAACTCGTTTATACAGTAAACAATCAGTCTGTGTTCCCTTGACAGGAAACTGCCAATGGCCACCAGAACAATTACACATTCTTCCATCTGAGAAAGGCAGCCAGGACAAACTTTGAAAATCTAATATGATTGGTCATATGTCTAGATCCTGTAGGTTTAGACTTCTGAAGTAAAAAATCTCTAAAAGTTGTTTCTGGAAAGTGAAGAGAATTAGATCTTTAAATGTAGTGAAAGTGAAGAGAAAGCAAAGTAAGAAATGGAAACTATTAATCAGTACATGTAATAAACATATGTAAAACTGTATAATCTATAGCAAATAGCAAATACATGTTCTTTTTTATTATGGAAACATTTGTCAATATTTATCATATTACCATAAAGAAAATCTTAAGAAATTCTAAAACATACAAACTTTAGAGCAACTCAAACCCAAGGTTACAAATCATTTACAAAAGTATGTAACCTCATTGTGGATATTTTGGTTATTAAACAAGAAAGTTATAAAAAATTTAAATAAATTAAATATTTAACTTATGAAACTAAAGATAACACCAAAACAATCCAAGTAAAATTATTAGATAACTAATGATAATAACAACTGAATTTAATAAATTAGAAAACAAAATGCAATTAATAATCAAAAACTTCTTCAGAGCATTAAAGTTACCCCTCTTCCTTGAAAGTATTTAAAAGAAGAGACAAGAAGAAAGAGAACTACAACTTTTAAAATAAAACAGAAGTTATAAATATAAATGTTAAGAGATTAGATGAGCTAGAAGAAATATTTCGTGTAACATTATGTCAATACATTTAAAAATATAGATCAAAATAATAACTTCCTAAGAAGATGAGTTGTTAAAATTGGCTCAACAAAGATAAATCAAGGAAGCATCCACACTATTCCAGTAACCAGAAAATAAATGTAAATATTTGTCAAAGATCTACTATTTAAAAAGATACCAGGATTATGAATAACTCTGTATGTAAATTTGATAGCCTAGAGAAAATGAACCAACTTCATGAATGACATAACCAAATCTCACACAAGGACAAATAGATTATCTAAATAGGCACATATCTATAACCAAATTGAATCAATAATTAATAACCTTCCAAAACAGATAGCACCAGACCTGCATGCATTCACTAGTGAATTCAAACAGTTAAGGAAGAAATGCTACTATATTTTTACAGTTTCTTCCAGAAAATGGAAGGAATATTTCCTAACTCGTTCTATGACACAGTATTAGCATAATACCAAAACTAGACAAAAACATTATGAAAAGAGGAAACTAAAGACCAATATCTTTCATAAACATCAATGCAAAAATCTTCAATAAGATACTGGCCAATCATATTTAACAATATAAAGAATTATGCACATAGCCAAGTGGGATTTACTCTAGTTATAAAAGTCTAGTTCAACATTCAAAAATTAATGAATATAATCTATCACATCAATAGGCCAAAGAAGAAAAATTATATAATCAGTTAAATCAAATAAGTAGTTGCAGAAAAAAAGTTTGACAAAATCCAACACTCATTCATCATGAAAACTCGCAGTAAACTAGGAATAAAGGGGAACTTCCTCAACTTCATAAAGGATTCTATAAAAAAAATAGCTAACATCATAATGGTGGGAAAATAGATGGTATCCTTCTAAGATCAGGAACAAGGTAATAATGTCTGCTTTTACCACTCTTGTTCAGCATCATATTGGAACCCCTAGCTAATGCAATAAGACAAGAAATGGAAATAAAATATATAAAGATTTGAAGAAAGAAATAAAGCCTTCTTTGTTCGCAGATGATATGATTGTCTATGTAGAAAATTTCAAAGAATAAATAAATAAATAACTCCTGGAGCTATTAAGCAATTATAGAAACGTTACAGGATACAAGGCTGCTATACAAAAGTTAACTGATTTCCTATATACCAGCAAGCAACAGGATTTGAATTAAAAACACAATACCATTTACATTAGCACTAAAAAAGAAAATGAAACACTTAGGTATAAATCTAATAAAATATATACAAGATCTATATGAAGAAAATGACAAAACTTTGATGAAAAAATTAATGAATATTTAAATAAATGAACATATATTACATGTACATGAATAGGAAGACTTAACATCATCAAGATGTCTGTTCTTCTCAAATTAATCAATATATTCATCACAGTACCAACCAAAGTACCAGCAAATCATTTTATGGTTGTCCACAAGCAGATTATAAAAAAAGACCCAAAATAGCCAAAAAAATATTGAAGAAGAACAAAATTTGAGGTCTGACACTAACCAACTTCAAGGCATACTACAAAGCTAGAGTAATCAAGACACTGTGGTATTGGTGCAAACAGAGACACATATGTTAATAGAATAAAATAGAGTACCCAGAAATAGATCTCCACAAAGGTAGTCAACTGATCTTTGACAAAAGAGCAAAGACAATTCAGTGAAGAAATAATAATCTTTTCAACAAATGATGTTGGAACAACTGAACATCACATGCTAAAAAATGAATCTAGACAGAGATCTTACAGTTTTTACAGAAATTAGTTTCAAATAAATTATAGACCTAAATGTGAACTACAGTACTATAAAACTCCTAGAAGGCAACAAAAAAATCTAGGTGACCTTGGGTTTGGCACTGATTTCTTAGTGATCCATAAAACAAAATTGTGATCCATCAATTGTGATCCATCAAAAAAATTGGTAAGTTGGACTTACTTCATTAAAACTAAAAATTGCTCTACAAACACACTGTCAAGGGAATGAAATGACAAACTACAGAATGGGAGGAAATATTTGCAAAAAGCATATCTAATAAGGGACTGGTATCCAAAATATAAAGAACTCTTAAGATTCAACAATAAGAAAACAGCCAACTTTAAAAATGAGCAAAAGACCTGAACAGATATCTCACCAAAAACGATATGCAGGTAGCAAACGAGCATACAAAGAGATGCTTACCATTATAGTTTAATATGGACCTGCAAATTAAAATGATAGTGAGATATCACTACTTACCTATAAATTAGAATGGCTAAAATCCGAAACACTGACAAATGGTGAAGACGATGTGGAGCAACAAAAGCTCTCATTCATTCTTGGTGGGAATGCAAAATGCTGCAGCCACTTTAGAAAACAGTTTGGCAGTTTTTTCAAAACTCAACATATTCTTACAATACAATCAGCAACTGCTGTTTTGGATATTTAGCCAAATGAATAGATAATTTATGTCCACACAAAAACCTGTACATTTAGTGTCTATATAGCTTTATTTGTAACTGTCAAAACACAGAAATGATCAAGATGTCCTTCAATAAACAAAAGAATAAATAAATGAAGGCAAGCCCATAAAACGCAATATTACTTTGCAATAAAACGAAATAAGCTACGAAGCTACTAAAAATGTGCAGGAACATTCATACATATTGTTAAGTGAAATAAGCCAATCTGAAAAGGCTATGTACTATATGATTACAACTACATGACAACCTGGAAAAGGCAAAACTATGAGGACAGTCAAAAGATCAGCATTTGCCACAGGCTTATGCAGAGGGAGGGGAGGGCAGAATGAACAGGTGGAGCCCTGGATTTTTAGGGCAGTGAAACTATTCTGTATGATACTATAATGGTGGGTACATGTCATTAATACATTTGACAAAACCAGTAGAATATACACCACCAAGAATGAACCCTAATATGAACTACAAACTTTAGTTAATGATGATGTATCAATATTGGCTCATCAGTTGAAACAAATATACCATAGTAATGCAAGATGTTAATAATAGGGAAAATTGTATAGGGGAGTGAAGTGGGGAATGAAGGGGCCTGTGGGAACTCAATGTACTTTCTCCTCAATTTTTCCCTAAACCTAAAATTACTCTAAAATGAAGTCTATTAATTTTAATATATATAAATTAGATCTTGTAAAATATATATATATATAATTAATGAATAAAAATTTTAAAATGATACCTCGGCTGAACGGTTTTATAGGGCACTCCTTTTGAATGTTAGGTGTTATAGGGCAGATAACACCTAAATTATCCTGATAATGCAAGAATATTTTCAAGAAGCCAAATCTTCCAAATTCCTTTGAAAAAAATACGAAAACCAAATGGAAATTACACCCCAAAAGAAAGCCACAACCTAGCCTTACTTAAAAATGAAAATGCAAACATCTAATACAATTTTAGCAAAGAAAATACAGCCATGTATTAAAAAAAATTATATGTTTAACATTTTACTCTAAAATTTTTAGAAAGGGCCAATATTTGGAAATTTATTAAGGGAATTCCACATCAAATATTTTCAGAAAATAAACTCTTGGCGATTCACCATGCACATTAACATATCAAAAATTTTGCAGTCCTATTGTACAGCAACCTGGTTTTGGTTTAAACCAGCTTCCCCAAACATATTTGACAAGGGAACATGCTGTTACTTTTAGGTTTTATCCACTAACATCCCATAAAATACACTGCTCAATGTAGACATGCTTCTCTCCTTCAAGTTGCATAAGGGGCCGTAGCAGGTTGACTCATGGTCCCAAGATGCCCATGTCCTAATCCCTGCAACCTGTGAATATGTTATCTTACATGGCAAAGGGGAATGAAGGTTGTTAATCAGCTGACTTCAGATAAGGCAATTATCCTGAATTAACTAGAAGGGCTCAATGTCATCACAAGGGCTTAAAAATGGAAAAGGGAGGCAGAAGAGAGAATCAGAGAAAGAGATATGAAAATAGAAACAGGTCAGAATGATGTGAGAATGACTTGACCTGCCCTTGCTGGCAATGCAGATGGAAGAAGGGGCCATGATCCAAGCAACGTGAGCAGACTTTAGAAAATGAAAAAGACAAGAAAGGGATTTCTTGAGAACCCTTTAGAGCCTCTTCTAAAGACTCCAGGAAGGAATGCATCCCTGCTGACACCTTGATTTCAACCTGTTGAGATCTGTGTTGGGTTTCAGAAGTGTAAGATAATAGATTGGTGTTGCTTTAGCCACTGAGGTTGGGGTATTTGTTACAGCGGCAACAGGAAACTAATATACAGACTGTCTGTTTCAATACTTCCTTTAAAAAACCCCTTGCTTATTTTTGGTTTTCTACAATTAAACCTGTGAAATAAACATACTGAAGGGAAAGTGAGTTGGAATTAGTACCAAGTCAAAATTTTATAGCATTTTTACAGTATAATTGTCATGTTCATTATTGCGGCTGTGGTGCAGTAGGAATAATACAGAACTTGCAGTTTTAATGTTTGTGTAATCTTGAGAACACCTTTTTTTCAGGTTGTTTGTTCTTTTATGCTATCTCATGGAGTTATTGTGAGAACTCAGAGTCACTATTTGACAGTACTTGAAAGCAAGGCTTTAGGGTGACCTGCAGGGTTTGAAACCTGGCTGTGGTCCTTGCTGCCTGTGTCATTTTGAGGAATTTCTCTCCTGCTTACCCTGCCTATCTTACCCCACTCCATTTCTTATTTCCTTTCCTTTTTCATGCAAATTTTGCCAGGGAATACACTCATATGTGTTAAAAACCAATACATTTATTATAAAATTTCGAACAGTGACACATCTTTGTCTTAACTTTATCATATATCTGCCTGGTTCCCCCTGTCAACCCCTCTCTGTGACATGCACCCATAGGTACCCACTGTTCTTAGTTTCTTACGTATATTCCAGACTTATGAAATTGAAGACAAAAAATAGAAATTTATATTTTACATAAAAGGTGTATACATTTTATACATTATGTACATCATACTGCACTTTTCTTTTTTTACTTAAAAATTTATCCTGAAGACCATTCTCTATGTGCACATGAAAGGCCCCTTTATTGTTTTTATTTTTCCCAGTTGTATGATATATCTATATGCATATATTATAATTTATTTAACCTATTTATGAATACAATACTGTTTCCAGTCTCTTCTATTACAAACAGCATGGAGGTAAAAGGTCTTATACATAAGTAATTTTATGTATTTGCAAGTATCAGCAGGAAAATATCCCAGAAGTGGGATTGTTAGGTTAAAGGGTTTATACATTTGTAATTGGCAGATGTGAGTAAGTTTCTCACCTTCTCTTAGCTGTAGTTTCCTCATTTATAATTTAGGGATGATCATAAACATACTTCATGAAGTAGTTTTGAGAATCTAATGACGTATCATGTAAAGCACTTAGCGTTAAACACATTTTAACTTCTATTAATATCACTATAATATTATATCATGTTATAAATTGCAAAACGCTAAGCATAGCACTTTAAATATAGAATATTAATGTTATCAAATTCTGTAAGTGCTAATTTGGGGATAGCACATGCAATCGTATTTTAACAACTCACCTAATAGGTAGTAGTTCCTTGCAGTTAGCATATTTATATGTTAGTTTTGCTACTAATTTGTTTAAAATGTTCTTTTAAAATATGATAAAGACTTTCCCAATTATCCAAATTATGACAAATTGAGTAACAGTTAACTGCTCCAATGGCAAGTTACCCTTCTCTATTAAAATAACTTAAGCTGCATTTTAGCTAAAACAGCCCAAGTTGACAGTTGTCCAAAGGTGTTATAAGAAATAATGTATCCCAATATGTTATTGGATGATTTTTATAAACATTAGAGGGGTTGGAAGATGTGTACCCTATTCTAAAAAAGATAAATAGTCCAATTGGAAAAAAATCTCAACTCAAATAATTTAACTATCTCATTATTAAGATTTCTATGAAATAATTGAAAAGTTGTTAGAATTCATATGAGCTGTACACCTTATACATTTCAACATATTTATTATGTAGGAGGTGCCTATTATATATTCATTATTGTTATATGCACTTAAAGATTAATCTTTGCCATTTGCTATCCATATGTAGGATAATTTTACAGGCCACAAGTTAGATAAAATCACACAAACAAAATAATAAATGTCTAGCTGTAATTAGCACCTTACAAAACTTTCAATTTGAATGTCATAAAAAGAAACTATGGAATTTTGAAATATAATAGGTCAGGATTTAAGAGGCCTCTTTGATTTTCAGCTCTGATTGCAAAGAAAGGAAATAAACAGTATTGGTAGGATATGAGGGCGTCTTTTGGAGCTCAAGGGCAAGAATTACAGTTGGTTTTCACGAGGGGCTGTAAACAGTTTAGTTCATAGCTCCATTCTACAGATTTGATGGGTCCTGCTCTCTGCTTCCTTGACCAGCTTTTTTTTTTCAACCTAATGGATTTTAACTGGATTGTACTTTGAAATAATTGCTACTCCAAAAGGGTAGCTCCCTAGCTACCTTGAGCTTCTTCTAAAAGTTCCAGGAAAAAATTTTTTAAAATTCAGGACAAAACAGAATTGTATAGTGAAAAGAATATTGGACCAGAGAGTAGTCAGCAATCCGGGATTCCAGCCTATCTCGACCATGATCTTGCTATGTGAGTAGGAAAAAATCCATGTAAGTACTCTCTTAGTTTTCTTTGTTCTACCCATTTGCAGGAACATTTATTCCCCAAATCTATGTCAAATATGCCTGTGTTCTCTCTTGCTAGTACTGGAACCTTAGACTGGTCTATTGCAATTGCAACTCATTTTCTCTCTCCAGCCTGAGCTCACTACTGGAACAGTACAGTCAATACAGGGGAGAATGAAACATTCAAGCATGTATGCATTTTTTAATCCAAATAATAAGCTTTATGATGATACCTTGGATAGAAATGTGTAATATAGCAGAAGGAAAACGGTAGGTGGTGAGTTGGAACATTCACTTTTACACATATTGAAGTCAAATTTCTTATGTAAAATTTAGTTGACTTGTCTAACACTCAGCAAGGAGGTCTTGGCTACAGCTATAGATTTGGAAATCAACGGAAAGTAGGTGGCGGTAAATCCACAGGAGAGAATGAAATACCCAGGGAGAGTATATATTGAGAGGAGAAAATTCAAGCAAATAATTTCATAAGTGTGTTATACATCCCATCCCCTTCCCCCCGACAGTGCCTCCCACATAAAAGCCTCAATCAAACAAACAAAACAGAGCCTGGCACAGCTGTTTCCTTGCAGTTGGTTTATTTTGAGAAGTGTTCTCAATGAACAAGAGTGGGGCATTGTTGGAGTGGAAGGAAAGGAGGAAAAGTTAAGGAAAGGTGATTATCAAGCTGTTCACTATTGTGAACAACTGGAGTGGATCCCTTAGAGATTCACAGAGGAGCCATGAGGAATGCACCTCAGAGGGGAAGTTTATCTTCCCACCAGCTTCTGTGCCTCATTGGATAAGGGTGGTCTTGTGGGGTGTCAACTCCCTCATACTTTCAGGTTTTCTAGAGACAGAACGACTGAAAGTTTCTTGCAGGCATCCTATACAATGATGGCAGAGAGCCCTGGACTTCCCTTTTGTTTGTCCATTCATTCATTTCATTGTTTTTCATTGAATATACACTTATTTTAAATGTGTGCCAGACACTAGGAAGTGGTTAAAGGTTAGAGCTCTTTCTTTGATATCCAATAAGGGTGGGTCAACACAGGTATGGAGAAATCAAGAGGAGGTGGAAGAAGCAGAGAGCTTCACATCTGGTGGCCATTAACCCAACTTTTATAGCCACACATACCCTAAATATCCTTTCCATTTTACCATCCACTCTTAATTACTTTCAGTTATTCCTATTGAGGTTGGGGGAGGGGGTGGGAGGGGCGAATTTTAAAAGAGGTTTGGCTATTACCAGCTGTTTTCTTGGAGTGATTAACAAGTCTCTTCCATCTTTGTTATAGTCTGCCTCTGTATTCCCTGGACACCTCCATTCCAGTGCAAGATTCCCATGGTTGAATTCATGTAAGTAAAATAAATATTTGGTGCAACTTGACTGGAGTAACTATTATTCATTGGCCTTTTGCTATGTCTCGGGCTATTGTTACTCTTGTTGTAAGTGCCTTACTTGGAACATTTCATTTACTTTTTTCAAAAAAACCATGAAGAAGGTCAATTTGCTGAACCTGCCCACAGCCTCTGAAAGGACATGCAGGATAAACCTCATGCTCAACCCTTCACCATGAAAGATGTGACCAAAGTCCAGGTTATCTGTCCCATAGGATAATTAGAGGCAATTGTCATAGAAGGAGAGCCTAGGCAGAAGAGCCTACAGATTCAGGTCAGTGGCTGGTGGCCAGGTCAAGCCATTTTTAAGAAGTGGCTGGTGGGTGAGAGATAGAGGAGACCAAGAAGCAGAAATGGGAGAGGCCACCCTGAGAGATGGAGGGAGATTCTTCTGTTACTGAGAATTTTCATGTCTATAAAACCTGCATGCCCCTATGGCTTTTTTGCTCCAAATGGTTCTTTCTTTTTATTTTAATTTATTTTATTTTATTTTTTTGAGATGGAGTCTCGCTCTGACACCCAGGCTGGAGTGCAGTGGCGTGATCTCGGCTCACTGCAAGCTTTGCCTCCTGGGTTCACGCCATTCTCCTGCCTCAGCCTCCCCAGTAGCTAGGACTACAGGCGCCTGCCACCAGGCCCACCTAATTTTTTTGTGTTTTTAGTAGAGACGGGGTTTCACTGTGTTAGCCAGGATGGTCTCGATCTCCTGACCTCGTGATCTGCCCACCTCGGCCTCCCAAAGTGCTGGGATTACAGGCGTGAGTCACCGCACCTGGCCCAAATGCTTCTTTTACATACATTCCATCTTTCATCTGAGCTAACTTGAGAGACTTTCTGTTCTTTCCAGCCTTGATTAGAACCCAAGCCTTTATTACCGGAACTCCAGCAGCATTCATCATGTTTAATCTATACTGTCAGGAGAGAGATGGTTTTGTCTAATGGGAATGGCTAGTAGTTAGAGATCAGGTGATATGTTTTATTTAAAGTACTACCCTTTACTTATCTTGTGTCCTTGGGCGAAAACACCCTTTTTGTTTGGACGAACGGAGGCAAGATGGCGCAGTTCCGGGTTCTTCACTGTCAACTTTCCCGTGCCCGGGAAAGACACAGGTCG
>NW_016807628.1:888704-896343 GCF_001698545.2 Rhinopithecus bieti
CCAGGCCCAGGACATAAAAGCCGCTCCCGGCGGGCGCGTGGCGCGAACTTCCTCAGCCCCCACTCCTGTCTGGACTGCATTAGGAACCTCGCCCGAGAGCTCCACTGGGCGACTCCCTTGGCCTCCCCTGCCAGAGACCGACGGACCTCACCCCTCCTCCACAAAGCTGGCTGACCAAAAAATAAATCTGCAGTTTTGCTCCTAGCCTTGCCTACTCGCTGGTCCTTTAATACTCACCCTGGTGAGCCTGGAAAGCAAATCAGTTTCCTAGAAAGCAAATCAGTTTCCAGGAAAGCAAATCAGTGTCCTAGAAAGCAAATCACTTTTGGGTCTCTGTTTCCTGATCTATAAAGTGGGGATAAAATTGCTTACCATATCTCTTTTATACAAGGAGGATATATAAAAAGATACAAATTAAAGTGACTTAAAAGTTTACAAAGCAATATATAAATGCAAATCATCATTATTATATTTGACCAAATAAAAATATATTCATCATACAGCCTTTCACACTAGTAACATTTCTAAGAGCTGATCTAGCACTTGAGTTTCAGCAAAAGTTGTCAGATGTGCTCCTTCCTTATTCTAAGGAAACGATAGAAAAAATGTCTGAGTAGGCATACCTGCCATATGCATGCATATGTATTTCATACATGCTTTTTCACTGGAGCAATGCAAATAAAATCAGTGTTACTAATCCTTCCAGCTGGGTGAGAGTTTATTTTAAAGTCTGAACATTCATATGTTCACCGGTATGAATATTTTTAGGATACCCCACATGAGTCTTCTTAGTAGAAAAAAAATTTCAAGTGCCTTCTTGGACAGAAGGTGTTCACTTTATTAAGATTTCAATATTTGGGAAGTTATAAATGTAGTGTTTTATGAATCAAACAAACAGAAATCTTAATATAAAAGTGCTCCAAATCTTCATCTGTCTCTTACTAAAAATGAGTAAATTGTGCAGGCATGAGCTTTCTGTTACTAGAGATGTTTGAGCTGTGGCTGAACAATCATCTAGCAGAGATAGTTAATGCTTGGGGGAGGAGCAGAAGATGGTCTTGATTCCTATTGAAGGTCATGACCACCTTACGTTCTGGAATCAGACTGCATTTACTAGAGACTTACTATAATACCTGTTGGAAATAATGCTGAGCCTGGAAGGAGTCTATTCTCTAGAACTATGGCTATGGGTCCCATCTGGCCTCTCACCTGATTTTGCAAGTGAAGTTTTATTAGAATGCAGCCATGCCCATTCATTTAGTTATTGTCTAGGGTTGCTTTTGCCTTATAGCAGCAGAGCTGATTAGTTATGACAGAGACCATTTGATATGCAAAGCCTAAAATATTTACTATCTGATCCTTTATAGAAAAAGTTTGCCAATTTCTATAAGAAGCAGATGGCAAAGTTTACTGCATACTTCTCAGAAAGTGCATCTTTACCTACTGGGGTTATAAGGTGTATTTGAACTTCTGTATCTATTTTTTTTGTGACATTTATTTTTAATTTTAGCCAATTCTATGCATTAATTTCTTCATCTCTAGGATAGTGATATTATGACACTTGATCTTACCCAAAAAGCACAGAAGCAGTGAGAGTGGTGATATGATTAATACTCACTTCACTGAGTGGTTGTGAAGATTAAAAGGGAATATTTTACATAGTGTGAACCTGAACTTCTAACCACTACACTGTACTACGTTGGAACCATATAGAGGCAGATGGGGGTGGATGAGGGTTAGGGATGTCAAGGAAGTTTTGTTGTGGCGGGTGTGACTAGAATTGTATTTTTGAAGAGAAGGTGAGGACTCAGATGATAGTGGAGACACTGTTATTGCAGTTACAGGGAGGCTGGCTAAGCTGACCTCTGATCTTCCCAGCAAGGAAGTCCTCACTCCCTTACCCAACCCCCCAGCCATGTTTTAAAAGGCCAGAGAGATTTTTGCCTGCTAATTATTCACTTGACCCAGAGAAGTAAGTGCTTCTCTACTTTCAATCTGTGCTTTCTATTACTAAGATAAACTAGTAATGATTTGCCAATAAGGTGCAATTACAGTGCCTGCTGAGGTCAATATTCAATCAGTGGTTCCATTCTGAATGCTGCTTTGATCAGTTGGTCAAAAATTTCCTTTCTTTAGATGCTTTGTAAACTATGATTGATTGAGAGGTTTGGGGGTTTAAGATTGGAATGTGGTTTCATTTTTAATCCAACTTGTGAGCCGCAGTTCAAACTCTGGCCAAATGTGATAGTCTCCCTTAGGAAGCTCCTGCCCACCCTGAGACCAGAGTGGGTACTTCTTCCTATTCCTCCCATCATCTCCTGCCTTTCTACCAATACAGGTCAGACTCTAAAGAATAGCAAATAAAGTAGACTATTCTGAAGGTTTTGTAGAAAAATCAGCAAGTCATGTTGATCACTCTCCAGCAAAAACAGCATTTTTTTTTTGGGTTTTCAATTATTTTCTAGTTTCTCCTTACCTGCTTGGTCACCTTTTTCTCCTTTCTCTTTTCCACATACAGGCTTTTAGACTTTCCTCTATAAGTTAGAATGACTCAGCTTCTCCCTCACTTTGTAAATCTTACTCTGAATAACAAAGTCCTTGTAGATAACTGAACAAGACCATTGACTGATCCTCAGACACACTTTTTGGGAACACCAGCCCAGATCACCACACCAGATCTGCTGATTTATAGGAATATAGCAAAATTTGAATGAGAATAAATCTAAGTAAAATTTTGGCACTTCATTCCAGAAACCCAAAATGATGGTACCTCATTGCATCTTGGTGTTCTACTGGGTCATAACTAAAGTAGAATGCCTGAGTTTTTGTGGGCTCCTCTTTCTCTCTCTCTCTCCCCTGATCTCCCTAATTCATCTGAAAGTCTAATTTTAGTTCAAGGATAGAATTTCATCTTTGTTTTGATATGGATTCACATTTACTTAGGATTTATAATCAGAGGCTTTAAGTAGCTGGTGGTAGCCCTTCTGTGTAGCTAAGATTTTATTACTTTATGTATAAAATTTAAATCTTTAATCCTCCTGGGTTTTATTTTGGTAATGTAGCAACATATCTTAAATTTAAGATATATCCATAGCTTTTGTTGCAGAAATCTCTCTTACAGGAATCTACCCTAATGAAACAACAGCTGGACTCTAATAAACAAGGATGTTTATCACATTATTTGTCAAGGCAAATACAAAAAAATACACATGGATGTACATTAATGAGGGAGCTACTGAATAAAGTCTGGTATAATCCTCTTATGGAACATTAAATGTTTCCTAAAATGGATAAGCCTCTCTCTATTGACCCAGAGGACTGTTGATACTGCATTGTCATGTGAGAAAGGCATCAAATGACAATAACAATTCCAAATCCCTTATATCAATTTTTTTTAATGTAAAATGATGTGGCTGAGAGTGGTGGCTCATGCCACCAGCACTTTGGGATTTACTTGAGGTCAGGAGTTCGAGACCAGCCTGGCCATCATGGTGAAACCCCATCTCCACTAAAACCACAAAAATTATCTGGGCACAGTGGCGGGCACCTGTAATCCCAGCTACTCAGGAGACTGAAGCAGGAGAATCGATTGAACCCGGAGGAGCAGAAGTTGCAACAAGCTGAGATCCTGCCATTGCACTCCAGCCTGGGCGACAGAGTGAAACTCTGCCTCAATAAAACAAAACAAAACAAAACAAAAAAAAGTTTAAGTAGAAAGACACCAGACTGCTATATTAGTTACTCTTGTTGGGGGTAGAAGTATGAGTAACATTTTCTTTACATGGTTTTATATTATTTCACTGGTTTTAAAGATTGTGGTAGACACATGTTAATTTTGTAACTTGACAAAAAATTTCATCTGACAAAAAGATTTTTAAAAAATAAAGCAGGCCGGGCGCGGGTGGCTCAAGCCCTGTAAATCCCTAGCACTTTGGGAGGCCGAGATGGGCTGTGATCACAAAGGTCAGGAAGATCGAGACCACCCTGGCTAATACGGTGAAACCCATCTCTACTAAAGAATACAAAAAAAACTAGCCGGCGACGAGGCGGTTGCCTGTAGTCCCAGCTAACTTGGGAGGTGGAGGCAGGAGAATGGTGTAAACCTGGGAGGGGAGCTTGCAGTGAGCTGAGATCAGGCCACCACACTCCAGCCTGGGCGACAAAATGCCAGACTCTGTCCTCAAAAAAAAAAAAATAAATAAAATAAAATAAATAAATAAACAAATAAATAAATAAATAAATAAATAAAACAAATAGACAAGTAAAACTATTATTTCTCTATTTGAAAACTGTGGTGTCAGATATTTTGGGAGTTGCATACATGTACAGAGAACAGTCTGTTGTAGTGTTCTGCTCATAGTCAATTTGGGTGAGAGCTAGGATAATTCAGGGAAGGGAAAGACTCTTAGGTCCAAATTGAAAGAGGAGAATCCTAGAGCTATTCGTCTTGGATTATGGTGACTTTACCTTTATTTCTCCTGAGATAGATTCTCCCTTGCACCCATTTCCCTGGTGACTCACCTGTCACTTAATCCACTGAGGGTTAAGATGGCTCTAACCCAAAAGTTTTGTATCAAATTTTTAACCTCTCTTCTTTCTGCTGCCTTCTGAATTTGAGTTATTGCTATACTTTTTAGAGATTAATAAAAGGACTAGATTGGTTGGTCCATAACACAGGTTTGAGTTGAGTGTTCTAGTACCATCTATGTGGCCTTGCATAAATAACTACTAATCTTAGATTTGTCAGCTACGGAGTGGACACAGTGATGCCTTTTTAGCAGATCTCACACAGGATAATAGTAGGTTTATGTAATGCATAGGGGTTGTAAAATTACTTTATAATTTTTACAAATTTGGAATTTAACTGCTAGTCTCAACTCTCTGTGATAATTTATCATAGAAATTATTGATTTGTATGATTACTTTCTTTTGAAAAAAAAAAAGAAAAGAAAAGTTACTGCTTTCCTAGGTGAGGGCCCATTGGGAAATAATGTTTGCTTTTTGGTCTTTCTGCCTCTGGTGCTTGTGTAACAGAAGGTAGAGTTCAAGATGGTTGGTGTCAGACAAAATTCTACAGACCCATAGAAGAAAATTTCAGGCCTCTTGCCTATTGGGTGAAGATTAAGTGTTCCCATGATCTCCTCTATTACAGCAGTCAACAAGCCTATGATAAAAACAAAACCACTAACTCGTCATCTCTGACTTCATTTTTGCTGTATCTCTTGTCCGCTGGGTAACAACAAGAAAATAATCCCTTTCTGTAATATTTTCAGTTTTTGCTTAGAAGTGCGATCTGATTTTTGTTTCTTTGTCCCATCTTTGGTTAAGCATCCTAGCTTATACAATTGCTCCCTCCTTAAAGATAGAGGCATTGCCTTAATAACAGGAATATTCTACATATTAAAATAGGCATCTTTGAAAGCACAAATTCATTTTTAGAATTAATAATCAATGTTAATCTGTTATCTTCAGGTGAGTAATCACTTATACACATATTCTCTTATTTAATCCTCAAAACAGGGGCTCACAGGGAGCACCTAGCTTGCCCAAGGTCACATTGTTAGTGAGTGACAGAATTAGGGCCTCAGTCATTCTTTTTAGATAAGCAAACTAAACTATTTTAACACAGAGTTAAAGAAATGATCATTGACTGAGTTAATGATTCTATCAGTTAGACCCAAGGGACAACTCGCTTAACCAATATCTACTCCATGTAAGCCAAGGAGACTTCTTTTATCTGGGATTTCTCTGATAAGCTAATAGGAATTCCAAATGTTATTTGAACCTAGTCAATCATGGAAACCTGTTGAAGACCACTTCAGGGGAATAAATTCTAAAACACATGCTTTGGGAAAAGCTGCTCCAGCTAGAGTCAGACTCTTTTACCAGGTACCCTCAACACTAGAGACCCTTGCTTAGCTCTTGTAACATGGCAGCACTTAAATATAGCTTCTCGTTCTCTTTTGGGTGCACAAGTTATTAATTAATTTTAGTTGTAAAGAAATTAGCATTGCCAACTGTCCCTTGTGCTTGCGATCTGGTGTTCTTTTGTCACAAAGCACTGAGGCCTATTGTTCTAACCTTTCCCATGTTCACATTGAATTTCTGATGACAAAGCATATTTATTGTCTTCCATCCAAATTTTAAGTTCTGTCTGTGGGGTTTTGGGCAGTTGCCATTCTGAGGAGGAGCAGAGGATCATGGCTTTGCCAAAGGTATACTTGAACAAGGTGGCTAAAAATGACCTGACCTGTCTCTTCTTAGCCTTCTGTGTTTCATGTGGATGTTTCAGCAAACGTGCAAATCGTTGTTGGTATAGGAATTGTTCACTGCCTGGATATTAATTTTCTCCCCATAGAAAAAGGAGCTGGGAGATGAATCACTGAATTGTTACCCAGCACAGAGAATGCTGTCTGCATTCATCTATCTTCCATTCAATCTCCCTTCAGAAAGACATTATGGGTGAGCCCCACTCTTCTGACTGCAAGTATCACCAGTGACAGCTTTGCAAGTGGCCTTAACAGCTTGTCAGGAAACTAATCAATGTAGCTTTTCACAAAGGAATCTACTTGATCAATATCACCAAGGAAGCTCAGACCTAACAAACAGATCACATAAGAGTTTTCATGATCAATAGAAGTTACACAGAAAGTAAATTATTGGATATATTTCAATGAAGGTATTATAAATGCTTCCTGCTGATAGCTCTTTCTCTGGGGGCTATAGTAATATACCAAAAGTGATAGAAGAGACAGTGTATGCCCTGTCAGACAGAACCCTAGGGACATGTTCTCAACATGAAACATACATACACAGTTAGTTGAGAAGATGTAACTCTGGTTTTGAAGGAAAACTGGTTTCAATGTTTGTCACCCTACCACTTTATAAATTTTTGATGAATGGGATTATTTTGGCATCCCAATACCATGGGCATGGGCATATAATAGGCATATCAGTTATATTCTTGCTGAGTTGACCATTATTCCCTACACTTCTCAGAAACTATTGCTACTTCTATGTCATCCCTCCATTTCCACCCTCTGCCTTTTCCCCCACTATCCTTGGGGAAACCCCAATTCTAAATGTTGTAAACTTTCCTAACATATAGTCCAGAAGTGTGACATTAGGAAATGCTGAAATCTCTGGAAATAAAACTTAAGGCATAGCTGTACTGCAATAATACACTGAGACATTACCCAACTTTTTTCTTCCTGGTGTTTATGTCTCTATCAAGTATCTTGCCTCATAAAAAATAGACAGATCAATGAGACAGAAAGTCAACAAGGATATCCAGGAATTGAACTCAGCTCTGCACCAAGTGGACCTAATAGACATCTACAGAACTCTCCACTCCAAATCAACAAAATACACATTCTTCTCAGCACCACATCGCACTTATTCCAAAATTGACCACATAGTTGGAAGTAAAGCACTACTCAGCAAATGTAAAACAACAGAAATTATAACAAACTGTCTCTCAGACCACAGTGCAATCAAACTAGAACTCAGGACTAAGAAACTCAATCAAAACCACTCAACTACATGGAAACTGAACAACCTGCTCCTGAATGACTACTGGGTACATAACGAAATGAAGGCAGAAATAAAGATGTTCTTTGAAACCAATGAGAACAAAGAT
>NW_016807628.1:898372-922359 GCF_001698545.2 Rhinopithecus bieti
GACAAAGGGCTAATATCCAGAATCTACAAAGAACTCAAACAAATATACAAGAAAAAAACAAACAACTCCATCAAAAAGTGGGCAAAGGATATGAACAGACACTTCTCAAAAGAAGACATTCATACAGCCAACAGACACATGAAAAAATGCTCATCATCACTCACCATCAGAGAAATGCAAATCAAAACCACAATGAGATACGATCTCACACCAGTTAGAATGGCAATCATTAAAAAATCAGGAAACAACAGGTGCTGGAGAGGATAGGAACACTTTTACACTGTTAGTGGGACTGTAAACTAGTTCAACCATTGTGGAAAACAGTGTGACGATTCCTCAAGGATGTAGAACTAGAAATACCATTTGACCCAGCAATCCCATTACTGGGGATATACGTCATGCTGCTATAAAGACACATACACATGTATGTTTATTGCGGCACTATTCACAATAGCAAAGACTTGGAATCAACCCAGATGTCCATCTGTGACAGACTGAATTAAGAAAATGTGGCATTTATACACCACGGAATACTATACAGCCATAAAAAAGGATGAGTTCGTGTCCTTTGTAGGGACATGGATGCAGCTGGAAACCATCATTCCCAGCAAACTATCGCAAGAACAGAAAACGAAATACCACATGTTCTCACTCATAGGTGGGAATTGAACAACATGATCACTTGGACACAGGAAGGGGAACATCACACACTGGGTCCTATTGTGGGGAGGGAGTAGAGGGGAGGGATAGCATTAGGAGATATGCCTAATGTAAATGACGAGCTAATGGGTACAGCACACCAACATGGCACATGTATACATATGTAACAAACCTGCACGTTGTGCACATGTACCCTAGAACTTAAAGTATAATTATAAAAGGAAAGAAAATTTTAAAAAAATTGTGTAACAATTTAGTGGCCTAAATAACTGTAATTTTGTTTACTCTTAATGCAGTGGGTAAGCATTATAGACTGGGCTCAGCAATGGGGTTTGCTGCTGTCCTTGCCTAGGGTGGGCTCATGAGTCTTCAGTGATTTTGTGGCTTAATTGGGCTGAAGTCCAAGATGACTTCACCCCATGTCAGGCAGTTGGTGCTGGCCATCAGCTGAGTTTCTCTCTTCACTCATTCTCTTTTCTGCAGGGAGACTAGCTTGGCTTCTTTCACATCATGCCCACTGCATGCCAAGAGAATGAAAATGAAAGCTGAAAGGACTTTTGAAGTCTAGCCTTGAGAATCACTCAATATCAATTCCTCTACATTTTGTTGGTCAAAGTAAAACAAAGGGTTAGCCCATATTCAAGAGGGGTTGGAAAATAGATTCTACCTCTTGTTGGGGGAGCAGCAGTCACATTGCAGAGGGACAGGGTAAAGGGATGGAAAGGTTTATTGTGGCCATCTTCTCAAAAAAAAATCTACCACAGTTTCCCTCTATTGTCCCCCTGCCCACCCTAAACACATCACCCCACTTTATTCAAGAAGCTAGGTTTTCTCTGCTCCAAAAGGAGCCACAGAAGAGAGGAAATGAAAGAGTGGAAAGCAGAGAAGAAAAGTGAATGTCTTCTAAGTTTTTATTTTAAGGGACTAAGTCTTTAGGATGTGGGAGAAACAAGGTGAAGACAAAATGTTATGAAAAAGTGTATTGAGTCAGCTTCTCCTTAGATTAGGTAAAGTTTCCTTGGGCTGGGAATGGAAGTGAGTGTCAAGGAGGACACAGAGGGGAGGATTTGGATAACTCAAAGAGGAGCCTGAAACAGGCTTGCAGAGATGACCATGCTCCAATGTCATGGAAGAAGCAAAATAAATCTCACAATATTAAGCATGTCTCAAGTAGCCTGAGAGGAGGCATGAGTCAAAGGGAAAATCGAGATCTATGTGGAACAATGGCCAAAAAGCAGAAGGTAGCTGGTGTCTCAGAGAATTCCTGCATGGACAGAAAATAACAGAACCAGATGCCTCTGTTCCCTCTCTCTTCCATGCTGTCAATAGCTTCAAATTACTTACTCCCAGTCAACTCCTCAAACCTTCCCTAGGTTAGGGAGAAGAGGAAGAGCCAAGATGGTGGAAATTACCTTTCCACTGCCTGAGTGAGTCAGGGGCTTAATGTCTGCAAATTTTGGAGGATTTTATGATCAAATATTTTGAAGTTGTGCTGTCAGAGAGTCTTATCAAGCATGATGTCAGTGGAATTCTCGGTAAACACACTAAGGAGAGTTCCTTTTTGAAGGGAACTCTTGGTCTTCTAAGAACTAGGAATGAGTGGTATGCTTTCTTGCCATGTAATTGAAGAAGAATGAGACTGTCCCAGAACCCAAACATAAATTTCTCATGCACATGACGATGAAGCAGATAGTTTTATCTTGTGACATCTGATCCAGCAGTTCAGTTTAATATGATATGTCCATACTCAACATTCTTAAATTGAAAAAATATTTTTGAGCACTTATTATGAGCCAGGTGCTGTGGAAGATGCAGTGGTGAGCAAAAAGATACTTTGTCCTTGACCTTTTGGAGCTTAGAAGGTCCAAGAAGTACCCCTCAGTGGAATCTCCTTGTAGGTTACATAGTTTAGGAGAAAACTATATGGCCCCAAGTGGTTCTGCACACCTCCTGGGAGGGAGGCAACATGGCATCACCAATAATTTAGAACTCTCCTGACAATTATTTTTCCTGGGACAAGTCAGATCAAACTGGCTTAGCTCTGGCAACTATTTTCTATATATAGCCAAAAAGAAAACAATTAATTACCATGACCTACCATGGTTAAGCACTGTGCTATAGGATTTACCTGTGTTATATTCCTTAGTCTCTTCAGTATATCTAACTTTCCAGTGTCTCCCAATTCTGAGCACCATCTGCAAGAATCCACTTGGAAAATACTCAATGTAATGAATATTTCTTTTCTTCCTTTCATCTTAGAATAAGCAAACACAATTTTCCTAGTCTTGTTAACATTTCTTACTTTATTATCTCCTAGGTGTGATAAGAGCTAATCGGATAAACTAAGGCAATGTGACAATGGATAATTATGACCCCATGATAAAAACAATTATGCTTTTATACGCCATAGGAAATTAAGGCATGCATACCATTAATAATAATTCAAGAACAGAAACAAGAATATCACAGATATTTGGGAATTTGGTGTCATTTTATCAGTATATTTTTATGATCCCTGTTTAGCCTTGCTCCAAGTAACTTGAGAATGTATAACTTCCCTTTCTTCTTTAACTTTGAGAGAAACCTGGCAGGCAGCTGGAGAAAAAGTATGCACCGGCATTTGTGAATGAGCACACAGTTCTCTCTCATTGATCATTTATCCTCTAGCATCCTCTGAGAGACATACATATATGCTTCTGGGGGCAAAAATCTTTCCCCTGACAATGAACAATCTGTAGTTATATCCTGGATAAGCCTAGTCAAACTTAAAGATTGGTTAGATGTCAGATAAGAGCTTGGAGGGCAACTTGGAATTTCTCAGGGATGTAAAATATCCTTTAGATCTCAAAGAACAAAAAAAAAAGTAAAAAAAAAAAAATCCATTAATCTCTGTGCTTGCCATCAGAAAAGCAACCTTTGAAAGTTTACAATATTTTGATTTTTCAAATAGCAAATCAAGAAGAGGAGTCCTTGAAAGTGCCAGTTTAAAATGTGTTTGCCATTAACCTGAGGGTAGGCACCTGGGGAAGAGGGAAGTTTCTGCTGCTGAAATTTTTTGGGCTTTTATGTCTATTGGCACTGGACAGCTAAATGCAGTTAAGGGCTAACACTGAGGTTGGCAATGAGAAAGTAATGCTCTTATGAGGTTTTAGCTCCCCACTGAAGCATGCTTAAGTACCGTTCAAGGTGTCAACAGCATTTGAATATTTCTAGGACATTAAGTACCTTGAAATATTGATAGGCTGAACTCCTCTACCTGCATATCATATGGAAAAGAATTCTGTTCTGAAAGAAATCAAGCCTAAGTCTATTGATTGGCTGAATGGCCAGAATCAAGGCTATTGCTGAATCTCAGGCTGCACAAGGCTTGTAGTGACACACGCATAGGTTCTAATTCCAGCTTCACCTCTTTCTGGGTATTTGATATTTAACAAATAACTTACCATTTCTAAACCAGTTTTCTTGTCTGGAAAATGAGAAAAATAATGGTGCTTACTTCATAAGACTGTTGTGAAGATAAAATTGGCTTCTTTAAATGGAGGAATGTCAGCAAAATGGTGAAATATAAGTTTTCTCAGTTATCTTCGTATAGAAAGATTTTTGACCACCATTCATGAAAAAGAGTACATTTGTGGGAGTACAGGAGTCCAGTGGAGAAGTTTAGCACACCATTAAAGCATAAAGCTCCAAGAATAGATATATTAAAGAGCATAAGAAAAACAGTTTTACTTTATCTGTATCACCTCTCCCAAGACTGCACAGATCAGTGCTAAGAGACACCCCCTCGGCATGCAGTTTTTCCCAGGGAGGCAAGTTAGAGTGCAGTGAGTAAGCATCTAGCTTCCTCAGCTCTGCAGAACACTGTGCCCAAAGATCCATTTATTTCTTGCCCCACCCAGAATACTAAGGGGATTGGAATGGCTGAGTGATTGAGAGAGGTTAGCAATAGAGAAGAGAGGCAGGTTTTCAATGCAACCAGGGCTCAGAAGTCAACCAAGGGCAGTGTACCACAGACTCCATCAGGAAGCTTGCTCACCAGTCTCTTAGAATGTTTAGCTGGCCAACCCCACCAACTGACCCACAAAGACTCCCAATGCTCCATGTGTCTCAAACACGCCTTCCCCCTGTGGCCAGCCCCCTGCATGCACCCCTGCAGAAGGCAAGTGTGAGCTTTTTCAGATATCTTGTGGACACATACAGGCAGTCAGATTGACTCTGTGAGATTTGGAAAATGCATACAAAATTGAGCATTTCAGGGCACTTCTTTAGGAAAAACAAACAGGAGACTCTTAGACCCTGGCATGAATTTTTAGCATCAAGAGAAGGCATACAATCTTAAGAACTACTATCCAAAAGAGAAGTGTGGAGCATGTTCATCCATAGAAAGTATCTCAGAGGACCTAAGAATTCCTAGCCAGGTTGGCTGATGAAGTTGTTTCTTTTCTAAAACCTAGTCAGTAGAGACTGGAGGAGATGACTCCTTCTTTAAATGAGAATACAGCAATACAAGACTTTAAGAAATGTGAAAAAAATTGGCCAGGTGCAGTGGCTTACACTTGTAATCCCAGGAATTTGAGACCAGCCTGCCCAATGTGGTGAAACCCTGTCTCTACTAAAATTACAAAAATTAGCTGGGCATGGTGGTGGGCGCCTATAATCCCGGCTACTTGGGAGGCTGAGGCAGGAGAAACTCTTGAACCCAGGAGGCGGAGGTTGCAGTGAGCCAAGATCACGACACTGCACTCTAGCCTGGGTGACAAGACTGAGACTCCATCTCAAAATAAAAAAAAAAAAAGAAAGAAAGAAAGAAAAGAAAAGAAAAAAAGAAACATGATAAAAATCAAGGAAACATATGGCATCACAAAAGGAACACGATAACCAGTGGCTGACCCCAAAGAAATGGAGATCTGCAAATAGCCTAACAAAGACTTAAAAATAATAGTTTTTATAAAAAACTGAAGGAAATAAGGAAACTACATGAACAAAATTGTAAGTTCAACAAAGGGATGTCATTATATAAAAAAAGAACAACAGAAATTCTGGAGCTGAAGAATACAATGAATAAAATTAAAAATGCAATAAATAGCATAAAGAGCAGGCTTGATCAAGCTAAAAAAAAAAAGAATTTGTGAAATTGAAGACAGGTCACTTAAAATTATCCAGTTAGAGGAGAAAAAAAATAAAAAAGAACAAAGAAAAAAAAATAGTCTATAGGATAATGGAATACCATAAAAAGAACTAATATATATTATGTGAGTTCTAGATGGAAAAGAGAAAGAGAAAGAAGCAGACATTTGTTTGAAAAAATGATGATAAAACTTTTCTAATTTGGGGATGAAATATATACATTTAGTTATATGAAGCTTAAAGATTTCTAAACAGGTTAAATGTAAAAAGAACACATTATAATCAAACTACCAAAAAACAAAAACAATTAATTTTGAAAATAGTAACAGGAAAGAGGCTTGTCACATGCAAGGGAACCTCCAACAGGCTAGCATCAGATTTGTCAGTAGAAACCTTGCAGGCCAAGAGTTGGATGATATATTCAAAGTGCTGAAAGAGAAAAACAAACAAACAACAACAACAAAAAACCTGTCAAGGATGAATGCTTTACCCAGCAAAGATGTCCTTCAGAAATGAAGGAGAGATAAAAACTTTCACAGATAATATCTCAGAGGGTTTGTCACCACTAGACCTGAAACACTAAAAGGGAGTTCTTCAAGCTGAACTCAAAGTATACCAATTAGTAACATGAATACATAAGAAAATATAAAACTCACTGGTAAAGGTAGGTATGTAGTCAAAATCAGAATACTCTAATACTGTAATAGTGGTATGTAAGTTGCCTTTAACCTAGTATAAAAGTTAAAGGGTGGGTGGCTGAGCACAAGAGTTTGAGGCTGCAGTGAGCTATGATTGTGCCACTGCACTCTGGCCCAGGAGAAAGACTGAGACCTTGTCTCAAAAAATAAAAAGTGAAAGGACAATATTATTTTAAAAACCTACAGTTACAATAATTTGTTAATGAATATACAATTTAGAAATGTGAAATTTGTGACATCAAAAGTATAAAATGTGGAAGGGAAAGTAAAAGTGTAGAGTTTTTGTACGTGATCAAAGTTAAGTTGTTTTAAGCATAAAATAGACTGTTATAACTGTAAGATGTTTTACGTAAGCCTTATGATAGCCATAAATCATAAACCTATAATAGATACATAAAACGTAATGGAATAAAAGCATATTGTGACATAAAAGTCACCAAATTACAAAAATACACAGTAAAAGAAGAAGAAAGAAACAAACGACAAAATAGCCAGAAAACAATGAACAAAATTAGAATAGTAAGTCTTTAACTATCAACAACTACTTTAAATATAAATGGTTTAAATTCTCTAATCCAAAGATATAAAAAAGCTAAATAGATAAGAAAAACAAGACCCAACTATAAGTTGCCTCAGCAACTTACTGCAGCTTTAAGGACACAACAGGATGAAAGTGAAGGGATGGAAAATGGTATCTATGCAGATGGAAACAGAGAGCAGGATAACTATGTCAGACAAAATAGTCTTTAAGTAAAAACTGTAAAAGGAACCAAAGAAGGTAATTATATAATAATAAAGAGGTCAATTTATCAAGATGGTATAATAATTACACATATATGTGTACCAAACATAGAAACATATAATTACATAAAGCAAATATTAACAGATATAAAGGGATAAATAAACAGCAGTACAATAACACTAGGAGACTTCAATATCCCAGTTTCAATGATGGGTAGATCATCCAGACAGCAAATCAATAAGGAAGTATTAGATTTGAATGGCACTTTAGGCCAAATGAACCTAGCAGACATACACACATGACAACCAACAGAAACAGAATATACATTCTTCTCAAGTATACTGGGAACATTCTCCAGGTTCTATCACATGTAGTCTCAAAAATTTTAAGAATTTTGAAATCATATCAAGTATCTTTTCTGACCACAGTAGTATGAAGCTAGAAATCAATAACAGGAGGAAAACTGAAAAATTAACAAATATGTAGATATCAGTTAACACGCTCTCAAACAACCAATGGGTCAAGAAGAAACCAAAAGCCAAATAAAAAATATCTTGAGAGAGACAAAAATGGAAATACTACTTACCAAAACTTGTAAGAGGCAGCAGAAGCAGTTCAAAAAAGGAATTTTGTAGTCACAAATGCATACATTAAGAATAAAGGAATATTTTTTAAAAATCTAACTTTAAACCCCAAAGAACTAGATAAGAATGAAGTAAATAGCAAGATCAGAGCAGAAATAAATGGAATAGAGAATAGAAAAACAATAGAAAAGATCGGTGAAACTAAGAGCTGCATTTTTGAAAAGATAAACAAAATTGACAAGATTTTATTTAACTTACCAGGAAAAAAGAAAGACTCAAATAAATAAAATTAGAAAGAAAAGAGGAGATATTACAACTGATACCACAGAAATGCAATGGATAATAAGAGACTACTATGAACAGTTACATGCCATCAAATCGAATAAGCTAGAAGAAATGAATAAATTTCTAGAAACATACAACCTACAGAGATGGAATCATGAAGAAAAAGAATATTTGAACAGACCAATAATAAGAAAATTGAATCAATAATAAAATATCTCCCAACATAGAAAATCTCAGGACCAGATATCTTCACTGATAAATTCAACCAAACATTTGAAAAAGAACTACTACCAATTCTTCTCAAACACTTCCAAAAAAAAATTGAAGAGGAGGGAATAGTTTCAAATTTATGTTATCAAGCTAACATTACTCTAGGTTTATAGGTGCACTACCAAAAAAATTACAGACCAATATCCCTTATGAGCATAGATGCAAAGTATCCTCATCAAAATAGTAGCAAACCATATTCAACAGCATATTAAAAGGATAACATTCCATGACCAAGTGGGATCTATTCCTGGGATACAAGGGTGGTTCAACCCACATATGTAAAAACTCCCAATAATTTTGGTATAAAAAGAATGAACCCCAACATAATAAAGGCCATATGTGACAAGACCACAGCCAACATTGTAGTCAACAGTGAAAACCTGAAAACTTTTCTCTAAGATCGGGAACAAGACAAAGAACTGAAAAAGAAATTAAGAAAACAATCCCATTTGTGATAGCAACAAAGAAAATAAAATACTTATGAATAAATTTAACAAGTGAAAAGCTATGCACTGGAAACAATAAAATGTTGATGCAGAAAGTTGAAGAAGACACAAATAAATGGAAAGATAGTCTGTATTCATGGATTTCAAAAATTGATATTGTCAAAATGACCATGCTACCTAAAGTGGTCTATGGATTCAATTCAATCCCTGTTCACAGAAATAGAAAAAAACAAAAAGATTCTAAAATTTGTATGGAACCACAAAGACCCTGAATAGCTAAAGCAATCTTGTGCATAAAGAACAAAGCTGGAGTTATCACACATAATGATTTCAAATTATATTAAAAACCTATAGTAATCAAAACAGTATGATACTGGCATTAAAATGGACACATAGACCAATAGAACAAAATAGAGAACCTAAAAATAAACTCAGGCGTATATAGTCAATTACTCTTTGAGAAAGCACCAAGAACACACAGTGGGAAAGGGATAGTCTGTTCAATAAATGTTGTTGGGAAAACTAGACGTCCATATGCAGAAGAATGAAGTTGGACCATTATCTGACATTATAAACAAAATTCAACTCAAAATAAAGACTTAAATGTAAGATTCTTAGAAGAAAACACGGGGGAAATCTCCTTGATATCGGTCTTGGTAATGATATTTTTTGGATATGACACAAAAATCACAGGAAACAAAAACAAGAGGGACTACATGAAATTAAAATGTTTCTGTACAGCAAAGGAAACAATAAACAAAATGAAAAGGTAACCTATGTGATGGATGAAAATATTTGCAAACTGTATATCTCATAAGAGTTAATATCCAAAATATATAAGAGATTCAAGCAATTCAACAGCAAAATTCCAGATAACTCAATTTTAAAATGAGAAAGAACATGGAGAGACATTTTTCCTAAGAGGACATACGAATGACTAGTAGGTATATGAAAAGGTGCTCAGCATCACTAATCATCAGGGAAATGAAAATTAAAATCTCACTAAGATATCATCTCATACCTGTTAGGATGACTATTATCAGAAAGTCAAAAGGTAACGTGTTGGTTACAATGCAAAGAAAAAGGAGCCCTTGTGTACTGTTGGTGGGAATGTAAATTAGCACAGCCATCATGGAAAACAGGATAGAGGATTCTCAGAAAACTAAAAATAGAATACCATATGATCCAGCAATAATTTATTTGTGTCTGGGTATATATCCAAAGGAATTGAAATCAGTATGTCAAAGAGGTATTTGCACTTCCATGTTCATTGCAGTTTTATTCGCAATAACTATGATATGGAAGCAACCGAGGTATCTCTCATTGGAAAAAGAGATAAAGAAAATGTGGTGTATTATGCAGCCTTGAAAAGGAAGGAAATTTTGCCATTTGCAACATGATGAAGCTGGAGGACATTATGGTAAATGAAATGAGGCAGACACAGAAAAACACTGCATGATCTCACTTATATGAATTTTTTTTTTTTTAATGAGCTCATAGGAAGAGAGTAGAATGGTGGTTACCAAGGGCAAAGCAGTGGAAGAAATGAGGAAATGCTGTTAAAAGGGTACAAATTTTCAGTTACAAGATGAAAAAGTTCGAGGTACCTAATGCACACCACGATGACTATAATTAATAATATATACCTATTGTATACTGGAGATTTGCTAAGAGAGTAGATCTTAAGTGTTCTTACTATATAAAAGATAACCACGTGAGACTGTGGGATGGTGGGTATGCTAATTAGCTTGATTTGTGTAATAATTACATAATGTATACATATATCAAAATATTATATTGTATACCTTAAATACATGCAATTTTATTTGTCAATCAAATCTCAATAAAGCTAGAAAAAAACAAAGTCTTAAATAAAGAAATAAACCTTCACATTTATAGTCAATTGATTTTTGATCAGGGTGCCAAGATAACTTAATGGGGAAAAACAGTATTTTCAATGAATTGTGCTGGGAAAACTGGATATTCACAGATAAAAGAATAAATAAATACCCTTATACTGTATACCAAAAGTAACTCAATATATAAACATAAGAGTGAAAATTATAAAACTGCTAGAAGAAAATAAAGAAGTAAATCTTCACGATTTGGGATTAAGCAAAGCTTTCTTAGCTGTTACTAAAAACACAAGGAACAAAAGAAAACAGATAAATTAGACTTCATCAAAATTAAATCTTGCTCTTCAAAGCACACTATCAAAAAAGTTAGAAGACATCCACAGAATGTGAGAATAGTTGAAAATCAAATATCTGATAAAAAATTATGTTAGAATATATAAAGAACATACAAAATCCATAATAAAAAGACAGTCCAATTTAAGAACGGGCAAAGAACTTGAATACATACTTCTCCAAAGAAGAAAAACAAATGGCCAATAAGTGCATAAAAAGATATGCAGCATCATTAGCTATCAGATAAATGCTCTTCAAAACCATAAGATAGCACTTCACACCCACTAAGACGGGTATAATAAAAAGATAGGTAAAACAAGTGTTAGATTAGTTGTGGAGAATCGAAGCTCTCATATAGTGCTGGTGGAAAATGTAAAATGGTACAGTCAGTTTATTTGAATATTTGAATAACTAATGGTACAGTCACTTTAAATATTTGAATGACTATTCAAAAGTTAAACATGGAGTTACCACATGACCCAGAAATCCCACTCTTAGATACAGACCCAAGAGAAACTTATGTCCACACAAAAACTTGTACACCAATATTTATAACAGCATTATTCATAATAGCCAAAACCAGAAACATCTCAGATGTCTAGCAACAGATGAATGAATAAATCAAATTGTTGTATTTATAAAACAGAATATTATTCAGCAAAAAAAGAGAAATGAAGTACTGATATATGCTACAACATGAATGAAGCCTGAAAACACACTGTGTGTAAAAAGACAATTATAGAAGATCACATATTGCATAATTCTTTTTTTTTTTTTGAGATGGTTTCTCACTCTTTCACCCAAGCTGGAGTGCAATGGTGCGATCTTAGCTCCACCTCTCGGGTTCAAGTGATTCTCCTGCCTCAGCCTCCCAAGTAGCTGGGATTACAGGTGCCTGCCACCATGCCTGGTTAATTTTTACATTTTTAGTAGAGACAGGGTTTCGCCATGCTGGCCAGGCTGGTCTCGAACTCCTGACCTCCAGTGATTCGCCCACCTCAGCCTCTCAAAGTGCTGGGATTACATGTGTGAGCCACCATGTCAGGCCTGTATGATTTTATTTATATAAAATGTCTAGAATAGCAAAATTGTAGATTAGTTGTTGCCTAGGTCTGGGTGAAAGTGGGGAGGAAGTGACTGCTACAGGAATGGGGTTTCATTTGGGGATGATAAAGATGTTCTAAAATTGTGGTGACAGTTGCACACCTCTCTGAAAGACACTAAAACCTCTGAGTTATACACTTTAAGTGGATGAATTGTATGATATGTTAATTACACCTGAATAAAACTATTACATTAAAAAAAAAAAAAAAAAAAACGGGCCGGGCTCGGTGGCTCACGCCTGTAATCCCAGTACTTTGGAGGCTGAGGCGGGTGAATCACGAGGTCAGGATTTCGAGACCAGCCTGGTCAACATGTTGAAACTCCGTCTCTACTAAAAATACAAAAAATTAGCTGAGCATAGTGGCTGGTGCCTGTAATCCCAGCTACTTGGGAGGCTGAGGCAGGAGAATCCCTTGAACCCGGGAGGCAGAGGTTGCAGTGAGTCAGGATGGTGTCACTGTACTCCGGCCTGGGTGACAGAGTGAGACTCCATCTCAAAAAAAAAAAATCAAAAAACAAACCAAAAAAAAAGACTTCTGCAGGCGCTGAACACTGGTGGGGTGGGGAAGCGGGTAGGTACCTGGGTAGAATCCCAGTAGGGTAGGGGAATAAACTTGGATGAGAAAAAAAAGTACCTCTGCTAACTTCTACCTATTAGAATTGTAATCTTCTATTATGAATGTACATAACAAGCTGTAATGGTACTAATGGTACCTGTGATTGTATTCACCAGTAGAAATCCCTGATATTTTCATTTTATATTACCGTTGCCTCAGGGATTTGAGAAAAATTATTTGTACTCAATGGCATTTCAAAATCATAGTAGCTATTAGATTAACCAGTAGATATTATTAACATTACTGGCCCATGTGCTACTGGTAACAGACTCACTTAGGTAAAGATCAAAGGGAAATACAACTTTCCTCTTGCATGCTCTGTCTGCACAAGGCAGGAACATCTGGAAAGAGCCAGCCTCCCAATCAGGACTGGCCACACTCTCTCTCTTTCCATTCCTCTCTGCTGTCTGTGACTATTAGCCACCTCAGATTCAAAGCAAAAGCAGAAAGCCAGAGTCCTACTTTAGTTTTTTGGCTTAAGCAACGTTGTTCAACCCAGTTGTAACCTCTATATGAAGGAATTGAAGCAGGAGTCATAATCCCAATTAGCTACTGTTTCTTCTGTTTAGAATTCTTTGAACAAGATCTTCATAGGGAAAGAGAAGTGAATAGTCTTATCCAGGTCTCACACCTCTATTACAAACCCCCTGTTAATATCTCTATCAGATAATCCCTCCAGTAAGAGGTTAACATTAATTCTCTGTGTCAGTAGTATAGATGAGCGAACTAGGATGTGTAGAAATGTGATAACTGACCCAAGTTCACCCAGCTAGTAAGTGGAAAATCTCGGGTTCAAACACAGGCTCCTCTGACTCAAACTTTTGTGTCACTTCTACTACTTTCAATGAAGTCAAATAGAACAAACAAGTTTTACTTCCCTTTTTGGACTCTTAATAGGCATAATATATTTATCATAATCTATCATGAGGAAAATCCCCACCTCTGCAAAATGACAGGAATAATATTTTTTCTGGATGTTTTCCTTTGGGTGGTGGGGAAAGAAATTCTTTTTCTGAAGCACATTCTTTGTTTGCATGATAGAGTACTTGGGATTATTTTTAGAAATATCTGCACTTTTTTCTTGCTGATGAATTAATGTTGGCATAAGCCTTCTGCCGGAAACCGTTCTTGGACACAAGAAAGTTTTGCTAATTGAAATCCTGCTTTTGACTTCCTTGCTTATTATGAGCCATCTCAGTAAGTGGCCCCATCATTTGTCCAGTCGGACAAGCCAGCAATATGGAAGCCTCCTCCTGTTTCACTGCTCATAGTTAGTCCATCACCAAAGTCCCATCAATTCCAACCTCCCAAATAGATTTCAAAGATGTCCACTACTTCCCATCTCTGCTACCACCACTATAGCAAAACTATCATGATCTCTTGCCTGGGCCATGCAGTTGACTCCCCAGGTCTATTTATTCTTGCTTCCCCAATCTTTGCCCTCTTTCCCATCTTTTCTCCACATTTCAGACCCTTCAGTAACTTACCTTTGCTCTTAGGATGGCATCACCTCTTCTTAACTTGACAAACAAAATCTTTTTACTGTTGACTCTAACCTATGCCCTATCTTACCTTACCCCTTAATTCCCTTTACTCTCTTATTGCCAGTTTTATTGACCTTCTCTATAAATCAGGATATGGTAGGTTGAGCTGCAACAAAAAGCAACCCCCAAATCACAGCATCTTAAATGCAAAAAGGCTCATTTATTGCTTACAGTACGTATCCAGTGTGTATTAGCAGTGGCAGCCTGCAGGGGTGTGCATGCACTAGAAGAAAGCATGGCCAATTGCACGCTAGCTCTTGAGGCTTCCATGCAGGCATGGTGTACATACACACAAATGCTTGTTCACATTCCATTGGGCAGAAAAAGTCACATGTCCACATCCACATTCACAGAGGCAGGGACATGCAATCCTAGCATGTACCTAGGTACGCAGGAGGACACAGAATCAGCATCAGGGCATTGCACCTGCTTCCTTCCTCCATAGGCCTTTAAACAAGCTGATTCCTCTGCCTGAAATGCCTTTCCTTTTATTCTTTTATTTTTTTCAATATTGCCCATATTTAAAATACACCCTCCATTCCTTGAAGTAACTCCTGTATTATTCTCTGCATCTAAGCTCATGTTTAGGGAAACCTTCCTTAACTGGGTCAAAATATCCATATTTTAAGCTCTTACAGCAACATATACATGTATAAAACTTGCCATAATTGCATTTTATCTTTGTTTGAATGAATGTTTGATAAATATCTGTCTCCCATATGAGACTGTAAGCTCTATGAAGAGAGTGACTATGCTGGATTTTGCTCACCAGTGTTATAACAACAACAAAAACCAACACCTATTGCAGGCCAGGTATAGTTCTAAGTACTTTGGCACATGACTCTTTCATATTTACAATAAATAGGCTAAATCATTCATATTTACAATAACCCTATGAGGCAGATATGATGATTACTGCATTTTATAGATAAGAAAATTGAGGCACAGAACTTGTCCAGGTTCACACAGCTAGTAAGTGATGTGAAGCCAGGGCTCACACACAAGCCTCTGACACCAGAATCATGCTCTTTACCATTGCAGTTTACAAGTGTCTAGACACCCCATGGTGCCAAAAGAGGTGTTCGGTAAATACCTTTTGAATGGCCTGATGAAGGAGTAAACCAGTATTCTGTGATGTACACTCAGGAAAAGGCTACCATGGGGCAATTTTTCTGGAATGTCAAAGCTAGAAATTTCCTTCAAGATCATCTTGTTCAACTTTCTTCTCTTATGGACTGGTAAACCACAGATCAGAGTTAAGGTTGCTGCAGAGTTGGCTCTGGAATGGCACATTGGAGGGCATCTCTCAGAACCACACCTTTCTTATTTCATTAGGCAACAAGGTAGAAAATGGCACCAATGGGGATTTCTTCCAGTAGACCAATGGAAACTTTTGTGTATGTGAAAGATTCGAGTGCAGTGGGTGGAAGTGACTTTTACCTTCTCTCTTTTCTGAAATTAGATTTTCTAGGACAGAATAAAAAAGAATGCCAAAGGTAATGAAATCTCCACGGTTACACACACAGTTTAAATTAACAGTGTGAGTCAGTGTTTCAGAATAGAAATAGCAACAAAAGCTGACATCCTGGGAAAAAGTGACTCAATTAACTGTACGTGCACCGCCACTGGTTCAAATTTCTTTGATGATTTGTAACCAGAGTCCCATGAAAATTAAACCCCAAAGAGACTGTGGCAGAATTTGTGTCTAGTTACCAGGGTAGCTGGTTCACTGCGGCATGTGGTGGTGATGGTTGAGAACCTTTGATTTCCTAACCCACTGTGGAGATCTAGATGCCTGTTAACCATCTCCTAGAGGTACAGAGTGTCTCATGGATGACGAAACATGCTAATCATCACCTCCATAATTCTCTCTCCTGGCATCTAGGTCCTTAGCAAACTCCATTTATCCAACTCCCTGAGAAAGACATTTTTGGGCCAAATACTTTCAGAGAAAGGAGTAGATCAGGTGTTTAGAAGGCAAATGTCTTTACGAGATTTACTTATTTTCTCTCCAAGGAGAAAAAAGCACCAATAACCAGCTTATTAGAGATTGCTTTGAACCCTGAGGATTACACAGATAAAAGGAGGGAACATTATGCCTTGTGGTATTCAAGCATCCTTTGCTGCAGATGGAAATTGACTTAGCCAAAGCTTAGTGAGAAGAGTGGAAAGAGGAAGTGGGTCCTGGGGCTCCTTGGAGGTACAGCTGGAACAGAGATGTCATGTGGAGGCTACAATTCCTCTCATCCTCTTTATGTTCTCCCTTCAAAGCCCCCATTTATTATTTCAATTTTCCATCTTTGAGACAGAGTGGGCTTCTATGACTCTGCCTTGCCTGGAGGTCAAATACAGGTGAGTCACTTGTGCAGCAGTAAGGATAGGAGGGCAAAAGAGAAGGAGCCTGGGGCTTGGGGCTGGAAAGTGATAGTCAGCAGTGCATCCTGTGCCCCTCATCCTACTCCCAGCATCTGATTCTGCCTCAGATTCTTGGAACACAGATGGACCAGGGGTGCATGGCAGCATTTATATCTGGGTTGCTGGAGCTTCTGTAGAATTGGTACGCGTGTGAAGCCAAATACTGCAGGGTTCCTTGCAGTTAGCTTAGTACATGATCTGCAATCCAGGAGCACTGCCTCTAGACTACATTCCAAGACATTTCAGTATGTTCTCTTTTTATTTTTGTTGCTTTCTGCCTACAAGTCATCAATCCATTCATCCTTTCTCCCATACTCATCCCCCCCAGTACATGTATTTATTTCTTCAACCAACAAACACTTGTTTTATGCATATGTGCCACATATTGTCCTCTGTTTTAGGGGACACAGAGATAAGTGACTCAGTCTCAAGGTAGACTTAGAAAAAAATCAGAGAAGGGTGGAAATTTCTTAGTTGCTGAGAGCATCCAGCAAATAGCCAACCTCCTGTGTCCCATGACATGCTCAACAGCCAGGGGCATTCAGGCTCTGTCTGAACAATGATTGTGAAAAGTCTATGCTGGGGCTTACTTAGCCCTCCTGGAGAAGACATTAAATTATTCTGTCACCCACACTGTTAAGCTTGGTGACTGAATCCAAGCTGCTTTATATTCAGCCTAACCTGGAAGGAAGGGCACAGTAACACTGGGAATATCGCCCACCTTTCTCTCCTACCCCATCCCAGAATAAAGCTGCCCCTTTCCCAGGATGCCTCTATTTCTGCTTTGCTGTTCCCAAGGTCTAGCTGAAGATTCTACCCTCTGGAGAGGACTGGGCCTTTTGTTTCAGAAAATTGCAGCAAAATGGAAGAATAGAGAGATATAAACTTGTCATGAGGGCAGAAGATGATCAGTTTCCATAACTTGGGCAATGACCTCAACTAGGACACGTTAAATGAAATCACATATGCGTGTTCTTTTTTTATTGTAATTGGCGAGTGCTAATTTGAAGCATGATCTTTCAAGTGGTCATCCAGAATCTGCTGCAGAAACAGTAAGAACATCAATCATTATTTGAGGCTGCAGATAATTTCATCCTATGAAGAGCTAGCCTATGATGAGTTTCTCTGGAGGCCTCTGAGGTTGGCAGGGCGAGAGATGACCATCCTATTATACAGACGGGTAAACCAGACTCAAGCAATAATGGCTATGAGCACTTCCTATGAGTCTGCTGCTGTCCAGAGCATTCTCCATATACCAGGTATTTTGAACTTTTACAGATGAGGAAACGGAGGTCAAGAAAGGATAGGCCTTTCTCCCTAAGACACACAGATAAGGATGTAGTAAAGCCAAATTTCTAGACCAGGACTTTTAGGTGCCAGATTCACACTCTTAGAGACACTGGCTATCTTATATTATCCTAAGGTCACATAGCCAGGAGTGGTGGGTCTGGGAGGGGAACCCAAGTGTTTGACTCCCACCCTTTAGTGTTTCTCCATTGCTTCATTTTCCCAGTATGGTCTTCATCCTCCTGAATTCCCACTTAGCAAAATGACATGTGGAGAAGTTGTGCTGGCTGCCACTTCAAGGAGGCTGAGTGGTGGGCATGGGCTCTCAGCCACTCCCTATCAACCTAAAAGGAAACTATTCCCAGTAAAAGCCTTAAATCTGTGGTGATGAGAATTTTCTAGCTTACTTGAATGCCATGATCTCATCGAGGCTGGGATACCTGGGATCACAGATTCACTGGGCAAAGACAAACCATTTAAAAATACAGGTCCTCCCATAAGCAGAGCCTGCAGAGTCTGTAGAAATTGTGCTCGTTTACTGCATGCTGGGCAGGGAATAGCCACTCATACTGAGCACTTGTGAGGCACCAGTCACCACACTAAGCATGTGGTCTGCATTAGCTTAGGTTGGTATTCTTATCTCCACCTCAAAGATAAAGAAACTGAGATTCAGAGAGACTAACTAGTATGCTCCAAGTCACACACTGGAAAGGCCAACTAAGATTTGAACTCTAATTTCTGTGGCTCTCAGAAACCAGTCACTGAGAAGCACTCTCTGCTGTCTGCTAAACCAGGCTGCCCGCCAGAATCAGAAGAGGAACCTCCATCTGGAGTTTACATTGTGAACAAACAGTAAGAGAAGAAAGGCAGGGTAGATGGGGACAGAGCGCAAGTCAACTCCAGAAAGCTGATGTTAATGGCCATGAGGGTCTCTGAAATTTCATTGCAATCCAGAAATACAGATTGATAGTGGCACAGCCCTCTCTCTGGCAGGACAGTGCAGTATCTGGAATTTCTTCTTTGCCAATGAGATAGTCACCCTCAGGAAAGGCATTTAGTATTCCACATTTTTCTTGAAATGTATAAGTTGAACATTTACATTTTCTTGAAATGTGCCCTACTTATTGATTTAAACGTTTGTAAGCATTTACATATTTATATAATTTTTATTGCTGCTATATAGAATCTTCAGTTCTGTTTGATTTTGCTAATTGCCCAAGTGCTTCCTCTGTACTGGAGTATCCATAATAATAATGATCAAAGACCTAAAACCACATAAGCATTTTCTGTTTCTAGCTTCTATTTCACGAATAAAACATTGATGCTCTTTTTAAGTTGGCCATCACTCATCTGGGAGGTTTTGCAGACAATAACAGTTCATTAGTAATATCTGGTGGGGGAAGATGTATGATGCTGTAAATATTTAAAATCAAATTTGAAAAAGAAGACAGAGATGAATGCATGGGATGGGGGCGGTAGGGGATGAACATGGTGCCCAGGGCTATGGTTTTCACAGCAACTTCCACTGGGGCCCTGCCATTGTTTTCCCTTGTAAGTTCCATGAAACAGGACTTAGCAATATTGCTACACCCAGCAGGGGCCAAAATGGCCTTTGTGGAGTTTAATGGGGATCTAAGCCTATGGTCCTTCTAAAAGTAGCCCCCTTGATGGGAACTTGCGAACAGATAATTTGTTTGGAAACTGATTCCAAGGAACACTTTTAGGGAGTCTCACATGATAGGGAAGGAAAAGGGCCAATGAAGAGTGTCACACATGAGGTACTGCTGTAGATAGGGGGCCCAATCCCACTTAGAGCCCTTTAAGAAACCACTATGAGGCGACCTAAGGGGCCAGGAAACCTTGTTCCATCCTCCACCAGCTCTTTTCCTAAATTGGTAGAGTACTGCTCATGGAAGGGTACTGGCTCCCATTTCCAGCTAGCCCTGAGCTCAGGCCCAGGTAGACCCATCAGGATCTGCAGGTGGGAGCTATGGACATGTCAACTCCTGGGTAAGTCCCTGAGAATGGGCAGGACCCATTCAGCTTAGCTACAGGGCGTGGGTGCAAAATCTAGAGTTTCTTTGTTGAGGTGGATGGTAGAGAGAATCCAGCTCACCATTTATCTTTTGGAACTCCAAACTCCAGGTTTGCCTTCCACATCACATCTAAGAGTTGTAGAGAGCAAAAACTGGTCATGAGTGACAGTCTAGTCCAGCTAGGGAAACTGAAACAGTGTCAGCAACAGAGACATCACACAATGGCCCTCAGCCAGAGGAGGACTGGTTATCAGAGACAGCTTCCTGTTGTGGTTAGGAGGAAACCCAGAAATGGCTTTGGGAATGCTGCTGCTTCTGTTCACTTCCTTTGGGTTATGTTTGGTGGACTCTGATCCTTGCTGGGACTGACTGGGAAATGTTCTCCCTCCAAGCCCTCCTCCTATTCCCAAATCCTTTGTTCCTCAAAGAGCTTATATCCAGCTCTCCAGGCCCCTGACCCATCTTTTCCATCTTGCTTTGTAAAACTTTCCTGAGGCAGGGTGTGGTGGCTCATGCCTGTAATCCCAGCACATTTGGAGGCTGAGGTGGGCTCTTCAGCTCTGGAGCTCAACCACCAGCCTGGGCAACACGACAAAACCCCATCTCCACAAAGAAAAAAAATTACAAAAATTAGCCAAGCATGGTGGCCTAAGCCTGTAGTCATAGCTACTTTGGAGGCTGAAATGAGCTGTGATTGCACCACTGCACTCCAGCCTGGGTAAGAGAGTCAGACCTCGTCACAAAAACACAAACCAAAAAATAAAAATAAATATAAAACAACTTTCCAAACATGTTTTATTTCCTTGAATCCCTGTTTACTACACACACACACACACACACACACACACACACAAAACCCTAATCTGTATTCTGATGCTTTGAACTAAGAATGGATGAAAATGGTATGTTTTTCAATGGAGGATTCCTAAAGCTAAACTGCTTTAGCTAAAGTAAGTGGGTTTTAAAGCTCTTCTCCTGCTCTGCTTCATGCATGTCTATAAAATCACGAAATGTCAGAACAGGAGGAAATCTTAGGCTCATCTAATTTAATGTCTTTGGTTCACAGAGTTGTAAATCAGGGCTCAGAGACAAGATGGGACTTCCTTGAGGTCATGACTAGGTGACCCCATGACAAGCTGATAAGAGTCTATCATATATTTGTTAATAGACCTCAGAGCTGGGACAGAACTTTGGAGCAAGTTCCTTTGATCCAGGGCACAAAGGAAGTAGGGGAACCAAGCACACATTTCCTACCCTGCCAGAACAGGGCCTGGGTGAATAATTTTTTGGCACATCTGCCTTTGCTAGAGGACCTGCAAATACTTTTACATTAAATACATTCCTAGTGGACTTGGTTCCATCTTTACCTTATGATTAAATCTACTTTCAAATGTAGAGGCCAAGGAGTTGCTTCAATATCCTTCATGATGAGATGTTTATGAATGTGAGAGACCATACCTTCTATTTTTTTATGCCTGTGACCATATCTTCCTGTGTGCAGTCAGAAGCTGTCTGTCTATAACATCCACCCACTGACTTTGACTTAGAACTGAGATCGGAAGGCAGCTCCCTTGACAGCCTTACAAAGGCCCACATTGTACCAGATCTAATGCTCCTTGTGCAACCTCCTTTTGATTGCCCTCACTTTCCTCTTTATACTTTGACAATTGTCACTTGGCTTCTTAGAATATAGGACTCATAACTGATTACAAAACTCTGCATCAGTGGTCTGACCAGCATAGAGTGGGCAGTCCTCTTCTTTCCTGGTACCTGAGTGATCTGCAAAAGTACTTTAACGTCTACATATAAACATGTTAATTCAGCCTCAAATCATTTGTATTTGTTTTTAGCAATGTAATAGTGGCACAAATTTACCTAAACTCAGTGGAGAACTATAGGCTTTTGCTGTTTTGCTGTCAACTCCTAATCACTCCTTTTCCCTATTCTGTACTTGGGCAGCTGGTTCTGAGAGCAGGAGTTGCATTTTTGGCAGGCCTAAACACATGTTTTATATGCCAACAGGATGGATTATTTTATAATAACTTCATATTGACATATTTATGACACATAAATACCATCATGACAATTGAGAAATAGGATTTGCTATGCCATCAAAAAATCAATCTACAGAGCCACGCACGGTGGCACAGGCCTGTAGTCCCAGCTACTTGGGAAGCTGAGGTGGGAGGATCGCTTGAGCCTAGGTGTTTGAAGCTGCAGTGAACTATGATCATGCTACTGCACTCCAGCCTGGGTGACAGAGGAAGACCAGTCTGTTTAAAAAAAAAAAAAGAAAAGAAAAACATTAATTTGCAAAATACATAGGCTTAGTAAAAGAAATACTTACATTAAATGAAGGTCTCCTAAACACACTGTCATTATTACAAAAGAGGATTCTACAAAGGTAGGGGATGGGGGTAGGGTGGATGAGAACTAGCATTACTCCTATCTTGACGGAAATCGGGGTAACCTTGTGCTTAGTCAAAAGACCTCCCTGGAGGGCTCTGTACCAGGTGAGTGACAGATTATTAAACAGGCAATTAAAAAACTAACTCGTGAGCAGAGGTACAAACAAATGACTCGCAAAATAATAGACCCGTAGACACTCGCTCAAGTGAAGAGGATTTCATGAAGTTTGGGAAATGCTTTCCTTCTTAGAAGTTATTAGCATATTAAAAGTACTGAGAAATTTTGTAATGAAGAAACACAACTTTGTTTAAGCATGATTTCTCAAGCCTTCTATGACCATCAAAACCTTTTCTTTTACAAATAACTCCAACTAAATTTGGTAAATACTGCTTTGGACAGACCTTCTCTCTCTCTAAGTTATCTAAAGTTTACCAGAATCTAAGTTGCCTCTTTTCAAAGGGCTCTGTTTAGAGACCACAGAAAAACTCGTAAATGTTTACTAACCCACCTCATTTCAAGTCATGGGTCATAAGAACTGACACAAATCCAGTGACACACCAAATAAAGAATATCCTTTTCGGATGAGTTTGCGTCCTTTGTAGGGACATGGATGCAGCTGGAAACCATCATTCTTAGCAAACTATCACAAGAAGAGAAAACCAAACACTGCATGTTCTTACTCATAGGTGGGAACTGAACAATGAGGATCACTTGGACTCGGGAAGGGGAACATCACACACTGGGGCCTATCATGGGGAGCGGGGAGGGGGGAGGGATTGCATTGGGGAGTTATACATGATATAAATGATGACTTGATGGGTGCTGACGAGTTGATGGGTGCAGCACACCAACATGGCACAAGTATACATATGTAACAAACCTGCACGTTATGCACATGTACCCTAGAACTTAAAGTATAATAAAAAAAAATATATATATATATCCTTTTCTCAAATTGGCATGGCAAGATTAAGATTCCTATGTAAAAATATTTTCCCAAGGATTTCATTATTGGGTTGAGAAAGACAAAGAAAAAAATGGGCATTTTTTTTTTCCTTACAAGTAGAGATTTTTGTTGTTCTTATTGACTTGAGATTAGAACCCACAAATATTTACTGAGCCCAGTGTATACACTCAAGATGATTCTAGGTCGTGTAACAGATATCAAAAGAAAATCATAAATCATCACTGTTTTTGCTGCATTTACAGTCCAGCAAAACTAATATTAATAGAGAAAGGGTAAATGCTCCAACAATATTGCCTAGAATATGGCACTTGTGAGAATTGATCAAAAGAAGAAATCTGTGGATTGGAGAAGATATGGGAAGATTTCATGGAGTTAGTGGGACTTAAATATGGCTGGGAAAATTGGGAAGAATTTTTAAAAGATAAGAGGACAAATGGAGCCCCAGGCAATTAAAAAACTAACTCTTGACAAGGGGCCTCCGGGAAACTTTTTTTTTCTTGGGCCTGAGCTATTCCAGGAAAATGTTCCTGTATATGAAGAGTATCTTTATTCACCAGACTTTCATCAGAAGTAGATGAAGCTTGGTAACTTTAAATATAAAGCAGAC
>NW_016807628.1:922656-942422 GCF_001698545.2 Rhinopithecus bieti
ATAATAACTAGTATTATTACTATATAATAATTATATATTATATACTATATACATAGTACTAATATTACTATATGATAATTATTAATTAATATATAGTGATCTTAATAATACTAAGTATAATCTAAGTAATAATACTGTTTTAATATAATTCATAATAGATATTTATATGTATTAATAGTATAATATCTGAATTCAATATCTAATATTTGAAAAATAAGAGGGTAATTGGTTTTTGTCTATGTCTATTTTTTATAAGGACCAGCGAGTTATTTGTGTGTGGACAGCCCAGTCCCAGAAGGTAAAACCATTCTTAACTATAGTCAGGACCATCACACTCAGCTGACCTAATAGCCTAACAAGCCCTCTTGGGGGGCAATAGGACAATGGGGTAGGAACTCTATCCTCGTTGCCAAGACTTCATGGTATGGTAGATGAGCTTTTTCTCTCTCTGGCTAGACAGGGCCTCCTTGGGACCCTGTGGGCTATTGGATGGCAATTGCTCCAACTTCTTTGCATTCAACACGAGCAGCTTCCTGGCTAGAGTACCGGGAAACTATAGCCTGAACTTTCCTCTTAACAGGGACCCTTTATTTTTTCCACACAGGGGCTTGGGAATACAGCAGTAGGCTTTAAAACTTGCCTTTCACCTATGCTTCTGTGTGAGATTTCACTCATTTAATAAGAAAAGACCCTGCTTCGCAGTTTCCCCCCTGAAACTAGAAGGTAAACTAGAGAAAGAAAAAAGTGATCTTCTATCTTTCTCTGAAACACATCTTCAGGAGGTCCTGACCCCACAGTTTCCCCACTGAGTATCTCTTCACTCACATTTTTCAAATTCCCATTCACTAGCCATCTTTCCACCACCTATTCCTCTCCACTCCTTGGAACAGGACCAAAACTTCACACACACACACACACACACACACACACACACACACATACAGACACAAAGCAAAGCAAAGCAAACTAAGACTGATGGGTTCCACTGAGGATGGGTTCATGGCCCAGTGAAAGGCTGTTGGATGGTGGAATTCTGCAAGTGCCAAGAAACATCCACCAGCTTGCAGGCAAGAGACAGGACCCTTCACCTTTGAGATCATTTCCACAGAGGCAGAACAGTGTGGTGAGGGCCAGAAATGAGACATCAGCATAATACTTGGAACACAGCTGGAGTTCATTAAATGATTCATCTTCTCCTTTTTGTCATCATTTTTTAGAGTCCTCAAGTTGTGTTGACCCACCTGGAAACACCACTGGCTCCAGAATGCCAAGCTCCAGTAATTTTATAAAATAAAATTAAAATACCCAAAGGATGTATTTGCAAACAAACTATAGAGATTTAAGATTATACAGCAGTTAAGAAAGCATGAGGTGGGCGAACATGTGCCAGTAAGGAAGGAGTTTTAAAAGCAAGATGGAGAACAGCACGAATAATGTGATCACATTTTTGCTTTTAAAAACCAAAGTTCCATATAATACACAGTTACCATTTGATAAGTTATTAGTGTTTACCTGGCACTGTGCAAAGTGCTTTTAAAACCCTTATCTCGGCTGGGTACGATGACTCATGCCTGTAATCCCAGTACTTTGGAAGTCTGAGGCGGATGGATCACCTGAAGTCAGGAGTTTGAGATCAGCCTGGCCAACATGGTGAAACCTTGTCTCTACTAAAAATAAAAATACAAAATTAGTCCGTGTAGTGGCATGAGCCTGTAGTTCCAGGGGCTCGGGAGGCTGAGGCAGGAGAATCGCTTGAACCCGGGAGAGGGAGATTGCAGTGAGCCGAGACCTCACCACAGCATTCCAAACTGGGTGACAAAGCAAGGTTCTGTCTCACAAAAAAAACACAACAAAAACAAAATGTTAAAAAAAAAACAAAAAACCCTTATCTCCTTTCATGCTCACAATGCTGAGAGAGTGGTATTGTTGTCCATGCCATTTTATAAATGCAGAAATTGAGGTTTAAAGAGGTTAAATAACTTTCCCAGCATCATACATTCAGGTAGTCTGATTCCAGAGCCTTTTCTAGAAGTCATGATACAACTTAGGTGTCCAAGCCTAGAAAAACACAGGGAAGAACACACACGACTGTTGTCAGAGGTAACATCTGAAGAGAAGGGATGGGCTGGAGGGAGGGGTGAAAAATAAGTTTAAGAAATTTATTTGTTACTCTAAATTAATATATTGCTTCATGTATTTGCAACAAATATGTATCAGTTTAATAGTCAAGAAGACAGTCCTTTTCGCAAAAGAGCAAATATATAATCTCACCTCTATGAAATATATGAAATAGGCAGATTCATAGAGACAGAAAATAGATTCAAGGTTCTCAGGGACTTGGGAGAGTGGGAAATGAGGAGTTAATGCTTAATAGGTGCAAAATTTCTGCTTGGCACAATGAAAAGTTTTGAAAATAGTAACAATGGTTGCACAGCACTGAAAATGTAATTAATGTCAATGAATTCTTAAAAAATGGTTAAAATAGTGAATTTTATATTACGTATATTGTACCATAGGAAAGAAGGAGAAGGAGCAGGAGGAGAGGAAAAAGAGGAGAAGAACAGCAAGAAGAAGGAAGAAAGAAGAAGAGGAGGAGGAAGAAGAAGGAGAGGAGGAGGAGGAAGAGGAGGGGAAGAAGGAGTCCTTTGAATTGAATTCATTTGGTTTTTGGAAAACTCACTCTATTTCCCTTCTTTTTTTCATTTTGCCTGTACATTGTTGTGTCACAGATGTGTGGCGTCCCCAGTGGCTCACAGGGCCAATGAGATGTAAATGCAGCTTTACCTATTTGGACATGTGGTTGTGTTACAATCCCTGAGCAGTAGAAGGTGCCTCTGAGCACCAGCTCCTTTACTTCCCTTTGTGGTTTGAAGCCATGTATTTGTGATCGGCTCAGTGTTGGGCAAAGAGACTCCCCTTTCTTTTTTAGAGTACCCCCGTGTCTCTACAAGACCTGAGAGGCAGTGGGCACAGTTTCTGTGGAAAATATCTTACATTCTACATTTTTAAAAGGTGGGATTGGGTTAGGCTCCAGAGTTTTTATTTACATGAACGAGACCTTCACCTTCATATGGTGGATTAGAGAAGTAGGCAATTATTCATTCATCCATCCATCCACCCACCCATCCATCCATCCATCCATTTGTATGTCCAATTTATTAAAAAATCTTTAAGGAGTACCAACTATAAGCCAGAGTTTTAGCCAAAAACTGAGTAATAAGCATCACATTTTTTATAAGACTCTGAAAATCAGCATGGTGTTACAGCAAATAAATTAGAATAGGCGTCCAAGATCATGTCTTCTTCTCCAGTCATTTTTACTTACTTGCTGTGTGACTTTGGGCAAGTTCTTTTCCTTCTCTCAGCCTTTCAGGTGATCTCAAAGTTGCCCTCCAGCTCCCAGATGTGCTGATTCTATTCCTATAGCTAGTCTCAAGTGGTCCACAAATAATTTCAAATATGTCTACAAGTCTATGGGTGTGAGAAAGACACACATATGTTGAAAGGTTGTGTCTTTATGTTCGTGCCAGTAAAAATTGATAAGGATTGTTCCTGTCCCAGTCAGCATTTGAGTGCTTAATTTTGGTAGTGATGAAAATAACAAAGAAACATGGGCACTTGCACATATAGAAGAAATATGTGATTATGATTTATAGAATTGAACTAAAGAATAGTTGTCCATCTGTGAAAAGATTTTATAAACACCAAATAGAAAATCATGTTCAGCTCCCCACAGATGGCATGAAAGAGTGCTTAATAATCGATAAATATGCTTTTTTGCTGCATGTGTGTGCTTTTAACAAATATTGACCTGTCCTTTGCTGATATATTTCAAAATGTGAGTAAATCAAAATAAGATGTGTTTTATGGAACTCTCTTGTTTTATTATCTGTCATTTAATTTTTAATACCTAAGTGACACCTGATATATTACCTAATCAAAAGAAGAGAATTATACATTGCACATAATCAGTTATTTTGCCATATCACCAAAATTAGACTAACAGATGAGGAAAATAAATAAGATGAACTTTAAAATGAAAATGCTTAGCCTTTGGAATTTTAGTTGACAGCTTTTGAAAATTAAATTATAAGTCAAGTCCTGATAGGTTTGATATCTTCTTTGCAGTTTTGCCGATGATGTATTGCAGCTTTAATGGAATATCATTTATCATCTGATAATAACAAATGTAGTATTTCTGAGCTTGTCATCTCTTCTGTGATGACAAATAGTCCAACTTGTAGCAGCGATAATGGAATTTTATAATGATCTGTCCTAAACTGACTCAACTGCAGCTGAGCTATTTTTCTTAAATCTCATAATGCCTATTACATGTAGATTACAACAGTCGGCGCCTCTCATCTAAGCGTGAGCTCGGATCAATGAATCCAGATTTGGGGCAAACAGCCCAAAAGGATGGAACCATATTTACTTGTTTATCAAGATTATTCCTGTTAGGCTAATAAGAGAGCTTGTCAGAGGTTGTCGAAAATGACAAACTATATCATTTAGAGGATAAAATAGGTGATGAAAACTCTGTTTATCTCTTCAACAGTAGGCAGCATATCCAGTTTGCAATTCTACTCATCCAGTCCATCATTTCATAGGGATTTATTTAATGAAGGCCTTGTGCCGAGAAACCCGAGTTAGAGAGCCCAGCCATTCTTCCACTTTATCTTGAAGCAGGATTTATTTTATGTCTTAACTCTTGGTTTGTCTGATAGCATCGCCTTGTTGCACCTGTACATTGTATAGTCCAAATCACTTGCCTTCTTGACACTTTTCTGAAACTTCCAAACATCTGAAGTGTCACAGAAAACCTAGATTTGGAGGCTGTGAGCATCTTGAAATATTGCATGGTATGTGTGGACATGACTGGCAGCCATGATGCTCTGAAACTCACCTCCTGGGAAGGAAAGTTACTGACATAATTGGAGAAGCCACCTGAGTGGACAGTGGAGGGGACAGTATTTCCATTGCAGATTTGATTTTTACCCTCATCTAAGCAGATCTGATTTTCTGACTGTGGTCACAGCAGGCCAGCATGTGGACAAAGGGAAAGGCCTGGTGTGAAGGCGTTGGTTTTGACAGTGAGTGAGTGTTATGTACAGGAATGAAAGACAGAGCATACTGCTAATGGCAGGCACTGATACGCAAATTGATGCCTGACATGCCCGAAGCTTTCACAGGTGGAGACAAAGGTAATGGGAGGTGTGCATTTCAGATGGGCTCTGATTTCATACCCTCTCAGCCTTTGACCATGTGTTTCAATGTCTTCTTGGATGTGATTATTCTTTTTCTTTTTTGGTGGAATTTTACTTCTGGCCCAGTTTAAGTATCTGATTCCTTCCTTCAGACTCTGAGCTTTGCAGTAAAGCCTGTAAACTCTACTTTTGTTTTGGGTTTCTTCACTTCTTTCTGTGCTTCTCCATTACCGTTTTCTCCTTTTCTCTCTCTTCCTTTCCCTTTTTCTTTGACTTCTCTTTCCACCTTTCTTCTCTCTTCTACTTCTTTTACACAAAGGGTCACAGATTCAAGTAGAGAAGATGAAGAGGAAAGGAGACTTCATGTGAACTCGATGGTCATAGATTTTACTTCAAATACAAACCATGTCCAGCTAATTGTGGCCAGGTGAGGGGACAGGCCACAGGTGACCAAGATCTAAAACTCTTTCAAAAGAAGCTGGAAATGTGTTTTCTATATAAAAGGCCATGTTTGAAAACATTGCCAACTACTTCAATGTTTCTTTTTAACATTATTTGTGGGGCCTAATAAAAATTGAACTGAGAACAAAGGCTACTTCTTTGTGAGCTGTGGTTTAGACACTTGACCTGGGTGACCTCATCTACTCCAATGACCTCAAGTACTCGCCACTCAGAGTAGAGCTAGCTCCTACTCTCTCTGGTCTTATATCTATTTTTCCAACTATCTGTCAGATGCTTCATAAATATTTCAAGCTCGGAGGCAGGGTAAGAGTATTGAGAGGAAGAGTCTTGATTTAGATAGAAGGCTTACTTCAGGAGGAGTGGGAAGTAAAATCAAGTAGGTCAGGAGGAAATTTTTAGGGAGTTTGGGTGACAAGAAGACAATCTCAACTGGTTAGCAAGCAATAGGGAGCCATTGTGAGCTCATGAGTAGGAGAGTGACATAGCAGAGGAAGATTTTAGGAAGATGAGTCTGGAAAGGAGAGGAAATGAAGGCAGAAATGGAGGGAGGGTGGGAAGTAAGGTCTCATATGAGAATTCAGCAGTAAGAATGGACATGTGGATGTGAAATGAGAGAAATTCTGAAGACACAGGTGACTGGATTTGATATATTTAACATGGATAATTAAAAACACAACATCTAGAAGAGGTTGATGATAGCTCTTGTAAGAAATGCAGCAGCCAGACGGTGGAGTCCTCTGGTAGGAGAGGCGAGATGAAGACCAATCTGGATGACAGCTTTTCCCTTCATTTCAGTTTTTTTTTTTTTGTAGTGTTTCACTTTGATCTCCATTAATTATACTGTAGGCCTTAGAAAGAAAAACCCTTATCCCCAATATTTTAACCTTATGTTTCTTTCAACAGACGTGTGGACACATTTGTGGAGAGCCTCCTCAGACCCTGGAGCTGTCCCAGGGCAGGGATACAAGATAAGTAATAAAATTCCTGCCCGTGAAGAGCCCAGAGCCCCAAAGAAAGAAGAATAGTGTAGATTTCAGTAGAGAAATAACTGGATTATAGTAAAAAGACATATTCTGTGACTTTGGGGAAGTGATATAAAACCTTACGTTACCTCATTTTTTAAATATACAAAATGGGCATAAACTCTTCCCTCTCTATTTCATGAGGCTGCTGTGCTACAGTAAAAACCATCCCAATTTGCCCAGGACTGAAGGGTTTCCTGGGTCACAAGACTTTCAGTACTAAATTAGGACAGTCCTGGACAAACTGGTACCTTGGTCACCCTGTGTGACACCTAAATATTATAATACATGTAGAAGTCCTTTAGAAAATACAAAGACTCAGAAAAATGTGATGCAGTGCAGCTTACTAGGAATATTTTCTGGGTCTTCAGGACCAGGATGGAAAAACTGAAGTCTCTAAACTGGTGATTAAAATTCAGTCACCAAGAGTAACTTTTCCAAAAATGTTGCTCAGAAATGTATGTATTTTATCCTTTTCTCCAAATGTCAGGTAATGGCGTATTTGGTATTTCATTAGTACATCTGAATTTTGCCTGAAAGATATTTATGAAGAACTAGGCCAACTATAAAACCTTGCAACTTTTCTAAAAAATGTACAGGTGAGTAAAGACAATGCCCTAAGTCAAAGATGAAAAAAAAATATTTTCTATTGCCTGGAAAACAATCAGTTTTCTAAATAAACCAAAGTAAGATTTAAAATAATAATAATAATAATAATAATAAGAAGAAGAAGAAGAAGAAGAAGAAGAAGAAGAAGAAGAAGAAGAAGAAGAAGAGGAAATTTAAAAAGCCAGGCACAGCATGGGTCACACCTGTAATCCCAGCACTTTGGGAAGCTGAGGTGGGAAGATTGACCCCAGGAGTTCGAGACTAGCCTGGGCAACATAGTGGAATCCCATCTCTACAAATATTTTTTTTAAAAAAATAGCCAGGCGTGGTGGCATATGACTGTAATTCCCAGCTACTCAGGAGGCTGAGGAGGCAGGATGGCTTGAGCCCAGAAGTCCAAGGCTGCAGTGAGCCATGATTATGCCACTGCACTCCAGCCTGGGCGACAGAGTGAAACACTGTCTCAAGACAAACAAACAAACAAAACCAATCTGGCAATATGTGTGTATTTTAAATGTATTTTTTATCATGAGTTTAAAGTCCTTATTGCTATGGCCTCTGTGTTTAAGAAATTACAAACTCCTCAGCAAAATTTCCAGAAGTGGCAAAAGAAAACAGAAAACAAGAAACTTAGAAATCCTAAGAGGTGATGTGATAGTTTCATTTAAAAGACAGTTCTGGTCTTAAGAATTGAGGACTGAAAATTTCTGTATTCTTTTGATGATGAAACCAAGATGTCCCCATCAATAGGGAGGTTGGAACTAGTAGCATTGCTTTTTATACCCTGCCGTGTTGACACAGACTAGAAGAATAACATGGCATCCCTGGACAACATGAAATATTTGGGGAGCTTCCTAATTAGGTCCACAGCCACAATCATTGTCAGTATCTTATCAAAGAAGTGATAGCACTTCAGTAATTAGCTGGAAAGAAAAGGAGGATGTTTATAACTCATCAACATTGAGATCTCTTCAAAGAATCCCAGGGTGAATTCTAATCTCCCACAGCTTTATAATCACCCAGTATAGTTGGCTTACGTATGGCAGATTCTACCTACCCAGTAAGTCAGATGTGGGGGATTAATGTGTCAGAAAATCTAATAAAAGCAAGAATGTTATTGTGTTAATTCAGAGGAAGGGACACTGGAGGCTGCAAGACTTGAAAGTTGCATAGGATCTGAAAAGAGTGGTCCTGGGTGTTGTCTTTGCTAGAGAGAAGACTCATGATTGCCTTTTCTTCTCTAAGAGCAAAGGAGAGACAGCTCAGGCCTCACCATCTGTCTCAGGTGCAGCCCCAGTCAGGTGTCAAGATGTTAATTCAGATTGTTCTATCAAGGCATTCTTTCATAACAGGCTGGGGATAACATCTCTCACTTGGTAATTCATGAACCATCATCATGATTTTGATATCTTTATATTCTTGTACTATCATATACTCAAACTTTCTTTTCAAAAGGATAAGTTCAGACATATCTTTTATTCTGTCTCTTGATGTCATTAATATAATGATTATATTAAGCTGAAGACATCTGAGATTTGAAGACAGATGCAGAAAGAAGCCTTCTTGGAGTTTCCCTTGTATGACTGAAAGCAACAACTTTTGGAAAATAAAGCTTTTATAAATTCCTACTTCAGACCAAATCCACTCTCAGAAGAAAAAATACAAATAAAACTTACCCCAGTTCTCTTCCTGGAGGAGTTTTATGGCCCTAAAGTGGATAAAAAGACTAATGGTGTCTGCATAGGCAGATATTATCACAAACTTTCTTATCTCTCATTTGTTCTTTTAAAAACCCATTTGTCTTTCCTAAAGAAACCCACATATCCTTCCCATTGGAGCCTTTTCCCCCTCCTTTCTTCCCCCTACTAAGTTAGGTGTATTCGCCCCAAATTTTAACCACCCCTTTGACTTACTAATCACTGAGCACCTCATGTGTATGTATATATAGCATGCATCAATAAATTTTTCTCCTATTAATCTGCCTGTCATCAATTTAATTCACTGATCTCCAGATATGAACCTAGGAGGATAAAGGAAAAGGTATTTTTCCTCTCTGACGTAATAGTTATAGGCATTTTTTCAAATACAAATTGAAGTATGGAACTCTTAAAACAAAGCACAACGGAGAAAAGTGTGCTGAAAGGTCATCACATAGGAGGAAAGAATAATCAATATCCCTTCCTGGTGGGAGCATTTGGTAGCATAATGTCATCTGCCCTTCACAACAGCCTAGCGTGATATCTATGTGACAGGGATAAAACACAGTAACATGTATATATTCCCTATCTCCTCTATGCTTGGTCTTTTGAAAAAAGGTCTCCATTAGCTTGTCCAGTGCTTGATCCTTTTCTCATGATGTCTGTGATCATAGGTGAGGCAGAGAACTGGAGAAATCTGGCAGCCTAGGTTGTTTTACCAGACAATGTGTGTAAGGTAGAAGGAGAGAAGTATAGGAGGGAGGGAAGGAGGGAGGAAGGAAGGAAGGATAACCAGAGAAGGGGACAGGAGAGGAGAGAAGAGAAGCGGAGAGGAGGAGAGGAGAGGAGAGGAAAGGAGGTTGTTTTGAGAGAGTGTTGGAATTTTGAAGGAGGAAACACTAGAGATTGAAGGCAGCTGTTCTTTGGTGGGGATAATAATAGAGAAATTGGGAAAGAAGTTTATAAGTTTTATAAGGTATGAATGGGATTCTTTATCTTTTAATGAGACTTCAGTAAAGAACAAAGTTGTATTTCAGTATATTTAGGCTGTTAGATTGACTTTTTTTTGTTGTTTTTTGGGTTTTTTTTTGAGACAGAGTTGAGCTCTGTCACCCAGGCTCGTGTGCAGTGGCACAATCTCAGCTCACTGCAACCTCCGCCTCCTGGGTATAAGCAATTCTCCTGCCTCAGCCTCCCAAGTAGCTGAGACTACAGGTGTGTGCCACCACACCTGGCTTATTTTGTATTTTTAGTAGAGACGGGGTTTCACCATGTTGGCCAGGCTGTTCTCTAACTCCTGACCTCATGATCCGCCTGCCTCCATCTCAAAGTGCTGGGATTACAGGTGTGAGCCACCATGCCCGGCCAGATTGACACTTTTAAATAACTTGATGTTATTATACCCCATGAGGTAATTTAACTCTATGTGAGTTACACAGATAATTTTTATTCTCATTTTATAAATGGGTGGAGGTAAAGTGACTTCCCCAAGGTAGGAGGGCTGGGCTGGGCATTCTAACTTTATTTTCACTGTTCTTTTATATTTTGCCACATGGTTCATGTTTTATAGACCTCTAATAATCTAAACTGATGAAGCAATGCAAAGTCTTTTTTTCTTTGCAAAAGAAACTACCCATTAAAAAACAAACAGGTGGGCAAACATCTTATTTTTGTTCTTATAAATATTTCCCAATATTTTCTCTCCAAAACCCCAACCTTCTTTCACAGCTCAACTTCCCTGTCTTCTGGATGCATTTCTATTTTTCTTCCTCTGTTTTCTTCCTACCTTATACATACAATCTCTACTAACATTGCATTCCAAATATATGTTTCTGGTGGGTCAGGTACAGTAAGGGAGGCAATGGAGCATGGAAAAGAAACAAAACAAAACCAAATAAGAAATGTAAACAGACAGTGATTAAGGAACAAAACTGCGTTCTAATTTTGACTGCATCATTTATTAGCTGTGTGGCTTTGGGGAAGTTACTGAAATTTTGCTGAGCTCAATTTTCTCATCTGTAAAATGAGACTAGTGAAAGCACCTCCTGGGTTATTGGGAAAACTAAATGAAGGACTGAGGTCACATAAGGCTTGGCAATAGTGGTGACCACATAATACATGCTTAGTTCTCCCCTCCCTCTCTATTCCATTGGTCTATTATTGTTGTTGTTGTTAAAATTTTTCCCTCCCTCCCCTCCACCACTCCCATCTGATTTGGAGCTCCTCAAGAATGGAAACTGTCTTCTTGTTCATCAGATGGTTATCTAAATGGACAGGAAGTTTATTCTGCTTAAGGAGAAATTCTACTTCCCTGCAGCCTGTGGGCCCTTGCTCACCACTCAGGGGTGGTTTCTGGGTACAGCAGGCCTAGCTGAGGGTTCCCGTCAGCCTACCCTGTGCTAGGGAATCACCCACACCTGGGCTGTGCAGAGGCTAAAGTCCCTTCCTAATCAATCCATCACTGCCCAGAGCCTGCTTCACTCCTAACCTCCGCAGGCTGTTAAAAGGGGGCCCATGTCCCTTTAGTTTCTAAGTGTCTACTTTGCTACTAGCAGAGAACAGACATTCAGAGGAGAGGGGTTCCCCACCACTCCCAGGCCGTGCATGGAGCTTCTATCTCCCTGGTGCCAAGGCTGGCCTAGGATGCCAAGAGAAGTCCAGAGCTAAGCCTCTGACCTCTCTAACCCATTCCTGCCATTACACAGCCCTAAAATCATTAGAGTCGGAGAAGGTAACCCCTGCCCTGGCCTTACCTTCAGAAGTCCCATTGCTTTGGAACAACATGCTAGAAAATATTTAAGTACCTTCATCTGTGCCTCAGATGAGTCTGGTGGGGTGTTTGAGCCGAGTGGGAATTCCCATGGACCCAGTCTATGTTCCTCCTGTTCAGGGCACTTTCCAAACTTCTAATTGCAAATATTCACATGTGGGGTCAATCGGCCACCTTGCTTCCAGGAAAGTGACCAAGAAGTTGACTGCTCCCACTGTGGGTATAACTGTATGAGGTTCTGCAGCCAGAATAGTGCTGACACCTTGATTTGGGGTAATTCTCACAGCAGATATAGGACAATGTAGCTCTGGCTGCAGAGTCCCCTGCAGACCCTAAGCTTAGTGACACATGTAAGCCATGTACGTATTCTCTACCATTCATGTAGAGAAACAATTTCTAAGAATGTTGGGCCCCCAACTCTGACATCTGGGTTGGCTACCCCATCTCCTCCATAGGTTCCATATCAGGTGTCAGGAGCAGTCACACCTGTCTCCTCCACGGGCTCCCTAGACCACTGCTCTGTATCACCACAGGGACTCACATGTCCTCTCCTGCCTCAGATGAAATGATAAAGTCTTGCCCTCCCAGGTCAGTCCTATGGCACACGAGGCAAGGGATGAACACGGCTTGCACTAAAGGGACCTCTCATACGTCTTCCTCTGGCCATAAAACCTCACCTATGCTCCCTGTGGTAGTTATGTGGAAGGCAGAGGCCAGTCAACACTAAAAGCAATCACATTCTATAAATGCAGCAATTGCAATCTACAGAGTTCAAAACAAGACATGGTGGGAAGATGTGTTGTCCTACTTTTTAACCGATACAATTTGGAACAGTAAATTTAACACACACAGAACATTAATCATCATAGGCTTGCTCTGCATACATTGGGTAAGACTTGGATTTGTGGTCGTTATTAACAAAGCTCAGTGGCAACCTCTTAGAGTCATTGGAAGCTGGTATTTGTGGAGGGCACAAGGATGATGCAGCTGTTAAGTAATGCTGTAATCAGCATTAATAGAGTTAGGAGACAGCAACTCGGTGAAGATCTATATTGTTTCAAAGTAAACAGGTTAGGAAGGAACCATGGTACTGTAAGGAATAATTGTTGCTATTTTTTTCTTGCAGCAGACATGTGAAATTAACAAGGAATGGTTCACCTGATAAAAAAGAACATGGAGAGATGGTTCTTGAATCTGAATAGGAGGAGATTGTGCCTGGACACTAGGAAGTATCTTCTTCTGCACTGATTTAATTAAAAAACAACTAAATAAGTACCTCTTTTCCACCTATTATTCTCAATCTTCATTAATAAGTAACTATATTTCACATGAGCCTATGAATTCTGTAAAACATTTTTTAAAAAAGAAGTTCATTGTCCTGGGTGACAGAGCAAGACTCCGTCCCCCAAAAAATAAAAAATAAAAAATAAAAAAAGAAGTTCATTGTATAGGCAGAGGCCCTGCAGGAAATATTTTGTCTTGTGCTGTGCATACCTTAGGGGTTACCCTGTTTTGGCTTAAGTGACAGCAGATCACATTAACTGCCTTGAAAAGACCCATTTTAGGAATAAGTAGATCTCGCCTCATTAAACTTTTCTACCATGTATTCAAGTGGTGTTAACACCTCCTCCATCTTCCAAACGAACCTTTCCCAGCCTCAGAGAGGGTAAATAACTTTATCAAAGTTGCATGGATGGAATTGGCAATGCTGCACTTTGAGCCTGATGATCTCATGTCATATTCTTTTAGTTACAGTGGTCTCAGTTTCTAGAGGTAGAAATCTTAAAGGTCAGGACCCTTAGTGATCCAGTGTGCATGGCTGAGCTCAGTTGGGTTTTTGTGCATTTATTTTGAATTTTATCTCCAACAAGATTAAGGGCCAAACTCAACATACTTATTTCCTCTGGGCCCCAGTGGCTTTAAGACATGGGATGATTGGAGTCAGATGAGACAGCAAGGATCTAGTTTAGAGCCCTGATACTTAAAGTGTAGTCCACAGATCAGCAGCAGCAACAGGACCTGGAGCTTGTTAGAAATGCTGATTCTCAGGCCCCCTCCCCCAGACCTGCAGGAACAGTGTCTGCAGGTTGACAAGAGCTATGAGTGTTTCATAAGAAAGTTAAAGGTGAGCAGCACTGGTTTCCGAAGAAAGAACAGGATTTAGAGTACAAAGACTTAAGTCCTCATTTTGCCCATACCACTTGCTATCTGAGTGATCTGAAACAAGATCCCTGATTTGTCAGACACTCACTGTCACCAACGTCAAATGGCAGTCATGCTTACTTTGTAGACATGAGCCCCATGAGATGATCCACAGGAAAGCGCTTGATAAATTGTCAAGTGCCATGAAATACTCAATGAGCCCCAAAGGAAGAGCCTGGAGGCCTTTATTATTTCAACACACCCCTAGTTTGGCTTGAGCAGGTATGTAATAGCTGTGGATGGAGTGAGTGAACTTGACCCACACCTTGAGAATAGGTTTGTTCAATTAACCAATTAACTAATGAGTTAATTAATTAAAAGACACATTAACAAGCATTCAACATTCATTTATTCGTTGAACACATTTTTGCTGCATGCCTTCTTTGTGCTCTTAGGCTGGGAATACAATGGGGAATAAGATAGATCATGTTGTCTTCCTCACAGAGCACACAAGCATTGCTGCACATCCTGCACAAGTAGGCTCTGTGCATGCTTAAATTGAGCAAAACTGTGGCTGTGGCAAGGGAGACTCCAATGATCTTGTGTCCATGTAACCTCAAATCATCCATTATTGCTGTATCTGCAAAGAACTAAAGTCCTTACTCTTTTTCTTGGTCATGAGGTTTCTATAAAGAAAACATTAGGATTCTGAAGTGGCCTCTCTCAGATATCACTCATCTGACCAAAATATAATACACCGAGCTTCTATTGGTTGGCCTTGTGTTGACTGGTTTGACAAAAAGGAATTTAGGCAGAAATTGCAGGCCTGCTGAACTTTCCAGTGTCTCTTCCCATTTCTAGATGAGGCCTGGAATTTCCACCATTAGTGCTTCATTTCATTGGCTTGAGTGGAGCAGGCCCATGGGCCTCCTATGTGAAAGCAGTTGTTTCAGGAATGGTGAGTACATTGATACAGGGCAGTCTGAGCATCTTAGTTTGAATTCCCTAAGAGTAAGCTATGTCACAGGGAACAGGTGAGAGTGTAAACACTGGGACCTCAGAAATGGGGAGTTAAAGCAAAGGCTGAGGCACTGGGCCCAAACACGGACCATTTTAACAGTTTATATTCTAGAAGTTTCTCTTTTTCCTGTGTGATAGTGTGCTTAGGTATTATATTTTAACTTACAGTTGTAACTTATAACTACACACTTTTACATTATAAATTTTTAACTATTGCTGAAGTTTATGTTAATAATTTTTAATTAAATATTATAACTTAAGGTTTCCTTTAACATTGGTTCTTCCAATATCACCTTTATTATTCTTGCTATCTGTAAACACCTGTGCGAGTGTTTTAATTTCAGTTCCTGAATGCTAACACCTTTTCTTTCTTTTCTTTTTTTTTTTGAGACAGTCTCACTCTGTCACCCAGGCTGGAGTGCAGTGGTGCCATCTCGGCTCACTGCAACCTCCACCTCCCTAGTTCAAGCAATTCCCCTGCCTCAGCCTCCCGAGTAGCTGGGATTACAGGAACATGCTACCACACCCTGCTAATTTTTTTTTTTTTTTTTTTTTTTTTTTTTTTTTTTTTTTTGTATTTTTAGTAGAGAGAGGGTTTCACCACGTTGGCCAGACTGGTCTCGAACTCCTGATCTCAGGCAATCCACCCGCCTTGGCCTCCCCAAAGTGCTGGGATTACAGGCGTGAACCACTGTGCCCAGCCCACCTATCTTTAAAATACTGAAGTTGATGCTATAAAGTAATTTTGAAAAGATGCATGTGTATGTTATTGAAAATATGTGTTGCATAATAATGATATTGAAATTGATTTTAAACTAAATCCCTTTTGATGCCTTGGCTTTAACTTCAACAATAATACTTACAAATTCATGGGTTTGATGCACATCCCCTTCAATCATAACTTTGTTGTATGTTTTGTGATGCAATAAAATAAAAATATTTGATTTTAAAAGTTTATTTGTCTGACATCTTAAATCATCTTAAGNTTTTAGTAGAGAGAGGGTTTCACCACGTTGGCCAGACTGGTCTCGAACTCCTGATCTCAGGCAATCCACCCGCCTTGGCCTCCCCAAAGTGCTGGGATTACAGGCGTGAACCACTGTGCCCAGCCCACCTATCTTTAAAATACTGAAGTTGATGCTATAAAGTAATTTTGAAAAGATGCATGTGTATGTTATTGAAAATATGTGTTGCATAATAATGATATTGAAATTGATTTTAAACTAAATCCCTTTTGATGCCTTGGCTTTAACTTCAACAATAATACTTACAAATTCATGGGTTTGATGCACATCCCCTTCAATCATAACTTTGTTGTATGTTTTGTGATGCAATAAAATAAAATATTTGATTTTAAAAGTTTATTTGTCTGACATCTTAAATCATCTTAAGAAGCATTAGGGGTTGAAATATATACTTGAGAACCTAATTTTCAAGTATCAAAGATAAATACTTGAAAAACACTGTCTTAACTGCCATTTTGGTTGATCCTGATGTTCAAAGAGATAATAGCTGGAGAGTTGCTCCTCTTTTTAAAATGTGTGCACACAGGAGAATGCCATTAATGATGGTGGTGAAGGGTCTGGGCTGAGAGCTTAAGTAACCTGGATTCTGTTTCCATCTCTGTCTTAAAATTTCTGTATGGCATTGTGCAAGCTCTTCCCCTCTCTGGGCCTCAGTTTCTCCATCTGCCCAATGAAGGGGGAAGGGTCCTAGAAGCCATTCCATCCTGTGACTCTCTAGATCGCTTGATTCCCCCGCAGTTGAGTCAAGTGTGTTTAAGTAAGCAAGCCACCTCCTGTTCGCCTCATCCGGCCTCTTATCTTAATAAGTAATGAGTGTGCCAAGGGCTGACAATGACATATTTTGAAAATAGTTTTAATGCATAGCTGGCAGAGGACCTGTTGGGCGTTGACAAATTACACAAACAGAGATGATGAGGAGTGCATCAAATATTAACGGCCCAGGGCCCAGACGGTAATAGAGAACTTACCTGTGTCTTACATAAGCCTACTCATGTTCGACTAAAGGGAACATTTCTTTTCAACATCTCCAGGCAATTGTAGGGTTGGCTTTCAGCAAAACGAAGAAGAAGCCAAAGTTAATTTTTGTAAGTGACCCTTGACTTTGGTTTAATTTATTCCTGGAGGATATTTGAGAGTCAAACTCTTTTAAGTGGACCCCCTTACACCCTGCGTAAAGGTTATGAACTGGATTTTTGTTCCTCGATGCTGATTCCTATCTTAAAAGTACAAAATTGACTTAAAAAGCATGAAATACTAATAATAATTAGATATAAGCATATGTGTTGGAAAAACATGTATTTAGAATATATTTCTAACTATTTTAATATAAAACAAGAATGCTTCTTTTGGATTTTTTCTAACCTAGGCCTGATTGGGCTCATCTTCTTGAACGTTAACAAAATAAAGTCATTGTCCTAATAACTCTTTTTGAATATTAGTCTCTCCAAGTGCCCTTGAATTGAGTTCAGACTAAAGTGAAGGTTTCCAAAAAGTTAATGGTTGATTTGAAGAGCAGAAAGTCTTTTTTATTACTTCTTGCTCTTCTATGTCAATGAGACATTGACAGATCTTTACTGTGAGTAAATAATTATATTCTAGCCCAGTTGGGTTGCCAGATTTGCAAATAAAACTACAAGATTCCCAGTTACCTCTGAACTTCAGACATACGTCAAATATGTTTTAGTAGAAAATGTTCTGTGCAATATTTGAGGCATGCTAAATATGATTTGCTGTTTATCTGATAGAATAATTTAACGGAGCATCATCTATTTTATCTGGCAACCCTAAACCCAAGGTTTGTCAAACTCTTTCTATAAAGAACCAGATAGTAAATATCTCAGGTTTTGCAGGCCATAGATAACTACTTCACGTTGCTGTTGCAGCACAAAACAGTGTAGACAAAATGGAAACAAATAGGCATAGCTTTGTTTCAATGAAATTTTACTTACAGACACTAAAACGTGAATTCCATAAAATTTTCATGTGTCACGAAATATTATCCTTCGATTTTTTTTCCCCAGTCATTAAAAAATATAAAACTGGCTGGGTGCAGTGTCTCACGCCTGTAATCCCAGCACTTTGGGAAGCTGAGGAAGGTGGATCATGAGACCAGAAGATCGAGATCATCCTGGCCAAAATGGCGAAACGCTGTCTCTACTAAAAATGCAAAAATTACCTGGGCGAGGTGGCACATTCCTGTAATCCCAGCTACTCAGGAGGCTAAGGCAGGAGAATAGCTTAACTATACATAATATAACCACGTGAGCTTGCAGTCTGTACAAAAGCACTCAGCTGGCCAGATTTTGCCCACAGGCTGAATTTGTTGCCCCCTATAAAACCTCCAAAGATACAGCTACCATCTAAGTCTTCAGGGTGACCACTGACTTCAAGGTAAAGGTGGCTCATCAATTTAGAGCTGTTTTGTTTGCTATAGTAGCCATTAGAATTGAGAAGTTGTGTTAAGTTTAAAATACACACCACATTTCAAAGACTGAGAATGGTAAAAAAGTAAAATAAAGTTAATTTCACCTGTTTTGTTTGGAATATGTCTACTACAAGATTTAAGATTACATACATAGCTCTTCTTTGTGTCTCCCTTACACTTCTTTGGTTTCTTTGTTTTTTAGATTTGGGGTCTCACTCTGTTGCCCAGGCTGGACTACAGTGGTGCTATCATAACTCACTGCAGCCTCTTGGCTGCAGCCAACTCTTATCTCAAGTGATCCTCCAGCTTCAGCCTCTGGAGTAGCTGGGACTACAGGCACATGTCACTACTTCCAGCTAATTTTTAAATTTTTATAAATAAGGGGTCTTACCATCTTGCCCAGGCTGGTCTCAAACCCCTGGGCTCAAGGGATTCTCCTGTCTTGGCCTGTCAAAGTGCTGGGATTACAGGTGTAAACCACTGTGCCCAGCCTCTCCTTGTCTATAAGAGCTGATATTTGAGCATTCTTTCTTGTACTCATTCCATTCATACAACACATATTTGATAAGCATCTACTATGCATCAGGCATTGTCATTGGCCTTGGGTAGAGCAGCCAACAAGACAGACATGGATGATACCCTAGGGAACTTTCCCTCCGAACTGTAATCCCAGCTACTCAGGGGGCTGAGGTGAAAAGATCACTCAAGCCCAGGAGTTTAAGGCTCCAGTGAGTTATGATCATGCCACTGCACTCCAGCCTGGGCAACAGTGCAAGACCTTATCTCTTAAAAGAAAAAACAAAAGTAGAGATTGAAAATCCTAACTGTAGGAGGAAGAAAAGAAGCTTAGTGCTCTGAGGGCCTTAAAAGGAGAGACTGACACCATCAGGGCAGAGATGAGGAAGTCACATTGATCTGAGATGTGAAAGAGAAGTAGACGTGAACGGAAGGTGGAAGGGAAGGACAGTGGCATTCCAAGGAGAGGGAAGGATGGGGGAAAGCTGTGGCGGTGACAGGAGGGTGGCCGGTTGTTTGAGAGTTGGGAGAAGGCCACGAGGCTGGGTCATGAGGGTGAGGATAAGCACAGTGAAGGATGAGGGCAGTTCAGCAGAAGATGGAGCCATTACCCATCATCTCTATCCCAGAGGACCAACAGGAAGCCACTGAAGGGTGCTTGCTATCAGAAGAAGATGGGGAGTGCCATGGTGTTTGCATTTTAAAAGCCTCTTTTTAGGGAATCCTCCCTAACTCATTTTATGAGGCCAACATCATCCTGATACCAAAGCCTGGCAGAGACACAACAAAAAAAGAGAATTTTAGACCAATATCCCTGATGAACATCGATGCAAAAATTCTCAATAAAATACTGGCAAACCGGATTCAGCAGCAC
>NW_016807628.1:944705-1058597 GCF_001698545.2 Rhinopithecus bieti
TAGACACATGAAAAAATGCTCATCATCACTAGCCAAGAGAAATGCAAATCAAAACCACAATGAGATACTATCTCACACTAGTTAGAATGGCAATGATTAAAAGGTCAGGAAACAACAGGTGCTGGAGAGGATGTGGAGAAATAGGAACACTTTTACACTGTTGGTGGGACTGTGAACTAGTTCAAGCACTGTGGAAGACAGTGTGGTGATTCCTCAAGGATCTAGAACTAGAAATACCATTTGACCCAGCCATCTCATTACTGGGTATATATCCAAAGGATTATAAATCATGCTGCTATAAAGACACATGCCCACATATGTTTATAGCGGCACTATTCACAATAGCAAAGACTTGGAACCAACCCAAATGTCCATCAATGACAGACTGGATTAAGAAAATGTGGCACATATACACCATAGAATACTATGAAGCCTTAAAAAGGATGAGTTCATGTCCTCTGTAGGGACATGGATGCAGCTGGAAACCATCATTCTCAGCAAACTATCGCAAGATCAGAAAACCAAACACCGCATGTTCTCACTCATAGGCGGGAAGTGAACAATGAGATAACTTGGACACAGGAAGGGGAACATCACACACCAGGGCCTGTTGTGGGTGGGGGGTGGGAGAAGGGATAGCATTAGGAGATATACATAATATAAATGACAAGTTAATGGGTGCAGCACACCAACATGGCACATATAAACATATGTAACAAACCTGCACATTGTGCACATGTACCCTAGAATATAAAGTATAAAAAAAAAAAAAAAAATGGTGTGTCCGGAGTTTGTTCCTTCAGATGTTCAAACGTTTCCTGAGTTTTCTTCCTTCCAGTGGGTCCGTGGTCTGGCTAACTTCAGAAGTGAAGCCGCAGACTTTTGCAGTGAGTGTTACAGTTCTTAAAGGTGGCGCGTGTGGAGTTGTTTGTTCCTCCGGGTGGGTTTGTGGTCTCGCTGACTTCAGGAATGAAGCCCCGGACCCTTGCGGTGAGTGTTACAGCTCATAAAGGTAGTGTGGACCCAAAGAGTGAGCAGCAGTAAGATTTATTGTGAAGAGCAAAAGAATAAAGCTTGCACAGCGTGGAAGGGGACCCCGGCAGGTTGCCTTTGCTGGCTCCAGTGACCAGCTTTTATTCCCTTATTTGGTCCTGCCCACATCCTGCTGATTGGTCCATTTTACAGAGTGCTGATTGGTGCCTTTACAATCCTTTAGCTAGACACAGAAGTTCTCCAAGTAGCCATCCGACCCAGACACCCAGCTGGCTTCACCTCTCAACATGGGTAAGGAAGGAGCCTCAGGAGCTGCCATGGTGCCTTGCACCCTGCAGGGAGCTCCTCTCCCTCTTGCCCCAGCCTGGAGGTTTGGGGATGGCCTTCTCCACAGTCACCTTCACTGTTACATTGCACTTCCTTTGATTGAGGTTGGACCTACCTCCTGTAGCCTTCTCCTCTCTTTCCACCCTAGGAGCTTTGAATTAGTCCATCCCATGCACTTGCCGCAGCAGGGTGAGGAGTGATGGAGGAAATCTCCTGGAGAGGAGTGTATTTGCTGCACTGTACCTGGGGAACAGTTGAAGCTGATTGTCCCTAAACTCATGTGTGGTTCTTGTGCCAGAGTGCCATGTTCACCCTCAACCCTGTGAGGTAGGAAGGAAGAGAAACACAGATTCGGGAAGCTGTGCTGTCCCTCTCTTCAGAATGCTCCTACTAGTCCTAGTCCTAATGGAAGCCTTCTCTCTAACTTTCTTTGTGCCAGTTGACCTTGCCCTATTACCAAAGCTGATTGGACTGAGAGAGTCACCTGACCTAAGAGGAACCAATCAGTGTCTTTCTTTCAAAAACATGAAGGGCTTGGAAAAATACAGCCAGCCATGATGGCCTTGAAACAGGCCGGAAACAGTAGGGATGGCAAATAGCAATATCCGAGTAAAAAAAATCCACAGAGGTTTGGAGAAGCAGAGAAAAGAGCTTCAGAGAGAAAGAGAGACCATGGGGAGAGTGGAAGAGGCTTGCAAAAAGAAACAGCCGTGAGAGCTCAAGTGGTCCCCAAAATGAGGAGATAAAGAACAGAGGGAGCTGGTGACTTTCCAGGGCCAGCTGTAGTTCTTCAAACAGGTTTCACGAGATTTTCTGCATCCTTCCAATAAATTCCTTATTGCCAAAGCTAGCTTAAGTGAGTGTCTGTTTCTTGAAATAAAGTGATCCTTCAGACTGGGTTGTAAAATTTGATATCATAGGGAAAGATAACCCTACTGGTTCATTTCCCAGAGTCACTGCCAGTCTTAGGCATATGGTTTAGAGAGGGGGAGGAGGGTACCAGGCCCAAACTCTTTGCTCCTCTGGTGTGCCATCCGGCCATAAATTGCAACATTAAGGTCCCGTTCCTTTGGGTTAAGGATTTGTCTCTCAAAGAGCTTAGCTAAATGGCACTCAAAACACGAAAATCGCTCACTCAGGAATAATGAGCTTGGAGTGTCTTTCAGGGAAGCAGACAGGTGAGTGCACAGCCTGCAAGAAGAAGATTGCAGATGGGCAAGATCTGAGGGGCTCTGTGTTATGCTGCTGCCTTCAGCCAGATCACCAGCTCTGCTTCTATCTGAAATCATTCCAAAAAAAGAATTCTTCATATATATGTGAAGAATATATATTCTTATATATAAGAATATTCTATATTAATACACACACACATATATATATATATACACACACAACATACATATGTTTTGGAGTTGGGATCACAAATAGCAACATCTGAATAAAAAATTCGGAGAGGTTTGGAGAATCAGGAAAAAAAGCCTCAAAGAGGAAGAGAGACTATGGAGAGAAGTTACATGTATGTAAAATATATATGTGTATGTATAATATATATAAATATATTTACATGCATATTTACACACACCCACTCACATCTTAAATCACAAATTTGGGGTATTTTCTTGAAAGGCCATGGGGATTTGCAATTTTTTTTATTTTTGATATGGAGTTTCGCTCTTTCACCCAGACTGGTGTGAAGTGGCATGATTTCAGGTCACTGCAACCTCTACCCCCAAGGTTCAAGCAATTCTCTTGCCTCAACCTCCCAAGTAGCTGGGATTACAGGCGTGTGCCACCACACCCGGCTAATATTTGTATTTGTAGTAGAAACGGGGTTCTGCCATGTTGGCCAGGCTATTCTCAAACTCCTGACCTCAGGTTATGACCTGCCTCAGTCCCCCAAAGTGCTCGGATTGCAGGCATGAACCACCAAGCCCGCAGGATTTACAATATTTTCAAGACGCCAAAGTGAGCAGCACCCTGTGTAGATAGCAGAGGTTTCTGGGGATATAGTCCGTGCTGTCCCTCTCTGCTCAGCTCCTTGAGAGACAAATCCTTAACCCAAAGGAATGGGACCCTAATGTTGCAATTTTTGACAGGATGGCACACCAGAAGACAGAGTTTGGGTCTGGCACCTCCCTCTCCTTCTCCTTAATTCTTTGATCTTTTTATTCCTTAATAGATTGGTTTCCACATTTACAAAAAGGAAAAGGCAGGAGAAGAAGGGCGTGGCTGGCCCTCTCTAAAACGGGTGGCAAATCCACATGGCTTTGGAGCATAGTGGGCCAGGTGGGAACTGAGGCAAACTGGAGGAAGCAGAAAATGCTTCAAGAGTTTCAAATTAGAAACTGACAACTGCCCCCTGCCCCAAGTGGAATGCAAGTGAAGAATGAGCAAACCACCTCCAAAGGGCTGAATTTGTCTTACGGGTGCCAGTTTATAAGGTTTGATTGTGGTTTTGTGAGTGCCAAAAGTTTAATGCTTGTATGTTTGTCTTTGGCTGTGAAGAGAACTAAGATAAACCAAATGAGTAAAATCTGAAAATTTTTACTGAGGATGGGAATAATTTGGGACACTTATTGGAAGTTGATAGCCATAATAATGAAAATAATCTTGTGGGTATAAAAGTAACTTTGCTCTCTTACTTCTCATCTCCTGTCCCATCTTTTGCCTCCATTGGTTCTCCTACTTGTCCTCTCATTTTTGTGGACAAGGCCTACAACTTGTGTTCAATGAGTCCCACATCCTGCAGAACCTTGGCAAAGGCCCAGAGACATGGCATGTGAATAACACCATGGCTTTGTGCCAAGTGCAATTGAATTTGTCACCAAGGACCATGTGTTCTGAGGGTGCTCAGAGATGTTCGGTAATGAGCTAATGCTCTTGGCATGCAGGTGTGCTGGGATCATGTGTCTTCAGATACAGGCATTGCTGGCCTAGTTAGTGATCCTTCTTATTTGTTTGATGTGGGCCACCTCTCCAAATAATGCATGGGGCCGGGTATCCTGCTGGAGCCCAGGATGTAGGTAGCAGAAACTGCCATGGCCCAGAACACAGTGCTGTCTGACTTTTACTCACCTCTGCTGCTTTCTCCTTCCAGGTGTTCCCAGGACCATGTTAGAGACTAGGGTAAGACCTCAGCTTTCCATCATATTTTAAATCATGGAAACAGTAAATATATTGAGAATTCTGGCACCGGCTGAGCTTAAATTTTTAAACTGTGCCAAAAGAAGGCTTTAAATACCATTCTATTTTCTTTCTCTTTCACTTCATTTGTTTTTCTTTTGTCTCATTGAGATCTCAGATACAGTGGGGTGTGGTACAAGGGTTTTTAAATGGTGGTTACTGGATACTGTATGGGTACCCATGAATCTCCTGATATGGTAATTAACATTCTTTGTACATATGTGTTTTCTGGCAAGATAGCCATTGCTTTTATTTGGTCTTCAAAGCATCTAGGATGTTTCCAGGAAGGTTAAGTAAAATCATTAGAGAAAAATGAGAGTCTTACAAATCTGGGTTGCATTTTCTGCCCTGCCCTTTCCATATTTTGTAAACTTGGGAAATTTGGTTAGCCTCCCAAGGGCTCTATATTCTTATATAAATGTGAAATGTTCCAGACTCGACAGGATTATTAGGGGATTATTGTTAGGAAATTATTAAAGCAAATGCAGGTAATAAGACTTACACAGTACTCAGCAAATTGTAGATATTTAAGAAGTGCTCATTCTAATCAGGATACAGGCAGCTGGAGTCTTTCTTGTTCTTTGATTCTTTAGACACTGTCTCCTGTTCATAAAAATGTAATAAACTGTCGGGGGTGGTGGCTCACACCTGTAATCCCAGCATTTTGGGAGGCCAAGGCAGGTGGATCACCTGAGGTCAGGAGTTTGAGACCTACCTGGCCAACATGGTGAAACCCTGTCTCCACTAAAAATACAAAAATTAGCTGAGCATGGTGGCAGGTGCCTGTAATCTTAGCTACTCAGGAGGCTGAGGCAGGAGAATCGCTTGAACCTGGGAGGTGGAGGTTGCAGTGAGCCAAGATCGCGCCACTGCACTCCAGCCTGGGCAACAGAGTGAGAGAGACTCTTCTGTCTCAAAAGTAAAGAAAAAAAAAACATAATAATTATTTTATTTGGAATAATTTTAGATTTATATAAAAGTTGCTAAGAAAGTGCATAGATTCTCTGTGTAGTCTTCACTTGGCTTCCCCTGACCACTGTTCCTCTGTCTTTCCTTACTGTTCACAACAGTGACAGTGTTGAAAAGTGCTGGTCACTGATGACTGCTGTCTTTAATTCATGAAAGTGGTAGCTGAGTCACCTGCACTTTCCACCTACAGAACCTTTTGAGTCCTGGCCTGTCTCGGACTTTTGTCTTCTCTTGACAGTGCGGGTTACTATGCTGCTCCCATGCCATAATAATGTGAGGCCATCAAAGAGTGTATCTTCCCAGCCATACCTCTGGGTCTTTTCAGAATGCTGTAGTGCCACAGGTGCCCATCCTTGTATCTTTCCTCAATTTTTATTCACTCTCTAAGCCATTTCACCCTATCCTTTAAAAACCTGCCATACACTGATGGCTTACAAATTTTTATTTCTAGCCCCACCCACTCCCTAAGTTCTAGACTTATGTGTCTGACTGGCTACTGATATCTCCAGTGAAATATCCAAATATCTAATAGGCTTTCTGAAATCAATGTGATCAAAACCTAACTCCTATGACCCTCTCAAACATGCTTCTCCCCAAATGTCACCCCCCCACCCCAGTATATGACACCACCATGCATCCCAAAACTTAAAATTCCCAAATGCCTTTTCTTTCTCTCACATATCACACTCAGAGCCTCATAAATCCTATCATCCCTTCCTTTAGAACATACTTGGAATTCAACTACTTTTCATGACCTCCTCTGCTCTCACCCAAACGTGGCCACCATCATAACTCAGATGGACACCTCTAGTGGTTTTCAAACTATCTCCTTGCTCCCATGCCTTTCCTGTCCCCCATAACCCCTTTAAATGAGTCAGCTCATATCGTTCCCTTGCTCAAAATTCTCCATCAGGTTTCCATCATACTTAAAGCCCAGCATCCTCGTGTGGCACACCTGATCTGGCCCTTGGAGCCTCTGCAACATCTTCTCCTACTCTTCCTCTTGCTTCCTGCACTTGGAACACTCTAAGCATCTAGAATGTTTCCAGGAAGGTTAAATAAAATCATTAGAAAAATCATGAGAGTAGTACAAAACTGGGCTGGACTTCTTTCTGGTTCCTCATACACAATAAACGCACTCCCTTCTCGGGATCTATAAATGTGCAGTTCCTTCTGCCTGGAAAGCTCTTCTGAAGGATATTCTTGTGGCTCGCTCTCTTATTTCATTTTGGAGTCTTAAAATACCATTTTCTCAGATAGATCATCTTTGACCACACCAGCCCCCATCCCTCACTGTCTCCTATCCACTTACCTTTACCAGACACTGTATTGTAACATTTTACTTGTGTATTTATAATGTGTTTATTCATTGCAAGAGTGCTTCTCACTTGGGGTTCATTAACTCGCTCCACCACCTTTAGGGGCCATTCGGCATATTGGAGACCTTTATGTTTGTGATAACTGAGCGATTGCTGCAGGCACCTAGTGAGTAGAGGTCAGGGATGCCTCTAAACACCCAACAATGCACAAAGCAGCCCCTACAACAAAGAACAATCCAGCTAAAGCTATCAACAGAGCTGTGGTTGAGGAACCCTGTAATGGAATATGAGCTCTCATAGGGTGAGAACTTTTAATACGAGCTCTCACAGGGTAAGCCTGCATTGGAATGTGAGTTCTCATAGGGTGAGGACTTGGTCCTTCTTGTCTACTCGAGCACCTAGGACAATAGTTGGCACATAGCAGAGACTCAGTAGACATTTGTTAAATGAATGAATGAATGAATGAATGAATGAATGACTATTCGTTCTAAGGTTGACTGCCTTCCTGCTTCTAACCTGGAAGCTAGGCTCATGCGCCTTATGTCCTTGAATTCCCTCCAGCTAGAAAGGATCTGAGAAGGGGTGGGAGGGGATGAGTTTAGAGCACAGGGCTGATCTTCATCAGAGTCCATATTGCCTTCCCAAAACTTTCTTCATCTCCAACTCCCCACTCAGACCAAAGCATCATTAGCTAGTCTGCAGGCGTGGCTCACAGAAACAGGTGTTTGAGTCTTCCCCCTGTTTATACTCTAAAATCTTTCCATTCCATGCACAAACCCACTCTGATCACAAAGGGTAGGACTTTTGAAACCCAAAAGCTAAGTATGATTCAAGTTTTTATCTCTGTCATTCATTCTCTTCCTTGGAACAATAAATGCGAGACCATTTTGGCTTCTCTGTGTTTTTCAGAAAAGGAGTCAGGAAAAGACCCTAAAGTTATTCAAAATATTGAGGAATTCTTGAATCACTCTGACTTTAGCCATTCCTTATGACCCCAGGATCAGGCAAACACTTGCAATGTTCTAGAAATAGTATACTGTCATCTTAGAATGTTTTAGTTTTGCAGAACTCTATGTTTGTTTTTATGTATATATGTCAATATTAAAAAAATTATTTTAAGGAATTGGCTCCTGTGATTCTGCAGATCTGGCAATTCCAAAATGTGCTGAGCACAATACATAATTGCAAAGATATGGAACCAACCTATGTGCCTATCATCTAATGAGTGGATAAAGAAAATGTGGCACATATACATGATGGAATACTACTCAGCCATCAAAAGGAATGAAATAATGTCTTTTGCAGCAACTCGGATGAAGCTGGAGGCCATTTTTCTAAGTGAAGTAACACAGGAGTGGAAAACCAAAAACTGAATGTTCTCAGTTGTAAGTGGGAGCTAAGCTATTAATATGAGTATGCAAAAGCATACAGACTCATAAATGGACTTTAGAAACTCAGGAGGTGGAGGGTAGGAGGGAGACTAGGGACGCTAAACTACACATTGGGTGCAATGTGCACTACTCAGGTGACAGTTGCACTAAAAATCTCAGAATTTACCACTATATAATTTATCCGTGTTACATAAAACCACTTGTACCCTAAAAGCTATTGAAATAAAAAAAGAAATCTACTGAGTGAGCCAGCAGGCTGGAAACTCAAGCAAGAATTAAAGGTAGAGTCTTGAGACATAACTTCTTTTTTGGAAAACCTCAGAGTTTTTGCTCTTTAGGCCACCAACCGATTGGGTGATGCCGACCCACATTACGGAAGGTCATCTCCATTATTTAGAGTCAGCTAGTTGGAGATGTTAACCACATCTATACAATACCTTCACTGGAACACCCAGATTACTGTTTGGTTAAATGTTTAGGTCCTATAGCCTAGCTACATTGGCACATAGAACTAACCATCGCATTTGGTACCTGGGAGATTCAGAGTTTGAACTGTGTTCACTGCCTATCCCTTTGTTGAAGGCTAGTAGCGTCACCTTTCAATAGAAGGGCCAGCAAAATGTGTGTGCCTAGAGGTTCTCTTACTATATACACGAGAAAGCTGCCGAGTAACCTAAGTTAGCGGAAGGACCTAAGCCAGTCCACGGGTGCCTGAAGGGAGAAATGAAGCAGGTCCCAGCACGACTTTGGAGTTTGGAGTTTTCATAACCCAGAAAGCACCTTGCCATTTGTCTCCCGTAAAGGAATGACTAGGCCCAAGTCTGCACAAACCAATTCCAGCCTGACCCTGATTAAAATTTCCTTCCAGCAAATCTGAGAAACAGCTGTTTCTCCCCATGATGCCCCCAGCACACCCAGCCACCCTGTCATCCCTGGAGGCTGTTCCTCAGAAGCCAGCTGTTGTGAGTGAGAAGATGAAAGGTGTCAGTCCCATTTTTAGTGCTTGTAACTTAGGGGAGGCAACAAGATTCTTCCTTTGTTTTATCCTTTCAAGTTTAATCGTTAGTCATTATGACTGAGGGAAAGAGTTATCATTTCCAGTTTCTGCTGGATGTAGTGAAGCAATTCATCATTCTCCTTAGTTAGAAAAAAAACATGTGATCCAACCAGGGTTGGTTTTCTTTGTTCCATGTTGTTTTTTGTTGTATCAATGCAAGCACAGTCACTTAAGTTCTGGAAGGGCAGGAGTTTCAGTTTCATTGAGTCTCCAATTTAAAGATGGTGGAGTTGAATAAAAAGAAGAAAATATTTCTGTTGTTTTAGTTACAGAAGAAAAGATGGCTTGGATTTGTAAATGAGAGTTCTAGAGGCTTTCATTACCTTTGTGTCAGACCTGCCTCTCTCATTCAGAATATCTTCTTTTCCTTTTTTTTCTGGGGGTAGGTGGGGAGGGAGTCTTGCTCTGTTGCCCAGGCTGGAGTGAACTGGCACGATCATAAGTCACTGCAACCGTGAACTCCTGAGCTCAAGAGATCCTCCTGCTTCAGTTTCCTGAGTAGCTGGGACCACAGGTACACCACTATGCCTGTTTTATTATGATTATGATTATGATTATCATTTTTGTAGAGATGAGAACTTGGTATATTGTTCAGGCTGGTCTAAAACTCCTGGACTTTAGTTATCCCCCTTCCTCAGCCTCCTGAGTAAGGGTGTCTTTGTTTAGTTCATCCAGGTGGGTGCAATAAATATAAGGAGAAGCCTCCAAACATTGTATTTTATGCTATGATTCATATCAATCTAAATTCTAAATGCATTTTCTTCCTTAGTAGTGATTAATACATGTGGATTGATGTACCATTTATTAGCCACCAATTATCTCATTTTGAGAAAATGAGAGCTAGGAAATTTGACTGTCTTGACCAGCTTTACCAGCCAGTAGATGGTGGAGACAGATTCAAACCCCGCAGCACAGTGATCCACATGGCTTCCAAAGTCCAAACCTAAACACAATCTTGGGAAGACATTCTTGGGAATGTATTGTTTATAAAAAGGCAGAAATACTAAGAACTAAATATTCAAATAGATTTAAAATGATAGCAAACATGTATGTGCGTGTACATATGTATATATATGTGTGTGTGTATATATATAGAGAGAGAAGCAAACTTGTGAACTGATTAACTAATTTATACTAGAGTATAAATGATTTGGTGTACTTTTGCTTCCAGAGAAAAGTTTCTTTAAACACATTTTTTATGACTGGAAGGGCAGTATTTAGCCCGAAGGGATGCGTGGCAAATGCTATAATTTATATATAACATGTACCTTACATGTACATGTGTCAGGTTCTTGAGAAAGACAATTTGTCTCATACAAAAGGTATTTTTTCCAATATTAAAGTCTTCAAACCACATAAAGGTTATATTTTAATATACATATTTGACATCAAATTATTTCAAGTTTTTATATCATGACAAATTTGGAAATACTATATTGATTGATTTATTTAATAAGCACATTTTGAGTACTTATTGTTGAATCAGATAATATCCTAGAAACTGAGAGAATGAAAAATCACTAAGCCAAGCATTGCTTCCAAAGGAATATAGTATGGAAGAGCCTAGGGAAATTTTAGAGTTATTGGAATCCAGAGAAGGGACACACTTCTTCAGGCTCCAGTCTGAGACTATCATAGAGAAGAGAACACCTGAGCTTGGCTTGAAATGTGAAGTGTACCACGTGGAAGGAGGGAGAGCAGGGCACTGTAGGCAGAAGGAATGGCCTGTAGGGAAGACATTGATTAGAAACTTTCATGCTGTAGGAAATTGCCAAAACAATATGTTTCATATTCAGCAATCTTACTGAGCACCTACTTTATACTTTGCATGGTGTTAGGCTCTAGGATTACAAAGATCCTTCAAAGCCTCTAGGAATACAGACCCTGCCACATGGAGACAGAATCAAGGAATGCTGGGACTTTGAGGGATCTCAGCAATGATTGAGTCCAGTACTTTGCCAAGTCCTAGAAGTTATAAGGAAATGCTTCCCAGGCCCCTAATGAGGCAAGAGACACTGGACATGAGAATGTATCAGTCAGCTTTGGCCGAGTTGTACTGCAGTAACAAATGGCACCAAATCTTAATGGCCTGCAAAATTAAAGATGCATTTTTCATTCATGTGACATGACCATCATGAAGCAGCTCTGATTTTATTTCCTATCTTTTTCAATCTAATTCTACTGAAAAAGAAGCTCTTTTCTGGGACATACTGGTCTCCCTTCAGAAGTAAAATAGAAGAGTGGTGAACCGTGGCTTTCAAAGCTTCTGTTTAACAATAGCACCCATCACTTCTAGCTACATTCATTGGGAAGGAGTGAGTCACATGGCCAAGCCTGATGTCAGTGCAACAAAGCAACACCTTCTTTCTCCATGACCAAAAAATATTTTGAGCAGTGATGCAACCTTCATCATGGAGTTTAGGAATTCCCTATTCCATCTTCAACTCATACAGCTACATGATGTATGAGTTTTATATATTGGATTCATGTGCAACATTTTCTTGAAGCATAGGTGGCAAAGAATGCCAGACATCCACTAAAATCTGTTCTTCCCTTCCACAGTGTAGTCATGCCACACCCTGTATCTGGGTGTGGCTGTGTGTCCAGTTCTCACCAACTGAATGTATGTAAAATTGATTTGTATAGATCTTGGGTCGTGATTTTCAAGAAGCAAGTGTTTATTTCCTCTACCATATCTCTTCTGTGAGAGCAGCAAGAGGTAGACAATGGCAAGGCCATGGGAGCCAACATAATCACAGGAGAGTAAGTCTTGGAATCACAGGGTGGAGGATACCTCCAGCTGTCCCACCCTGGATTGTTCTGTGACTGAGAGTGAAACTTCTATTTGTTTATTTTTTAAGCCATATGCATTTTACAGTCTATTTATTATAGCTGTTTACACTCTAGATGTGCATAAAAAAAAAATTTGGTCATCTAATCTCCTCCTTGTTCAGAGAAGCTAAGGAGATGATCAGGGAGGGGTACAAGTTGTCCACATTTTTACAGAGTTTATAGTTGAATGAGGACGCCCACCCCTGCCTCTGGATTCACAGGCCAAGACTTCTTCTACTATATCTGATTGATACTCCAAGAGTTGAAGAATGTGACAAAAATTCAGGATCAAAATTACTGATTCATACCCTGAATCTGGACCAAAGATGTATCCCCTGTTTCCCGCAAAAGGTTTTAAAAGAATATGTATTAATTGTACATGTAACTATATTAGGATATTTCACAAGAATAGGTTCCAGCTTCTTTTGAAAAAAGAGCAGGCAACACTGAGTCCATAATCCCATGAAGGGATAATTAGCTCTAGCTCCTTATTTAGATGAGACCTGTGCTGTTCAATTCACCAGGGTCTTTTCTTCACCGTGGTGGCTTTCTGCCATTGAGACATAGAATTAGATGTCATTTACTGTAATTCTTTCATGGACCAATAGTAAAGAGGAATATAAATTTTTCTTTTTCCTTTGTCCCTATAATATACAGAATAATGAACCTATAAGAAAGAAGAACAAGTCAAAGAAAATGGCAAAGAAAATATTTCTTTGGGAAGGTGAAGAATTGTCGCTTAGCCAACCCACTTCTCTTACTTATGTCACCTGTCTAAGTCTCCAAGAGTATTTGGATTTTGGACACCTGGACTAAGGATTCATGTGGATAAATGACTAACAAGTGGGTGGAGGCTCCCATAAAAACACTTTTCTTTTCTGAAGGCTATTCCTGATTGGAGTCAGGAGTTCTATCCTGAGTTAGAGGTGCCTTACTCAGACTCTTGCTTGCATGGGTGTGGTTTGATTCATTCCTTCAGGTCAGCCTCTCGGATGGGTGCCTTCGGTGGCCATGGTGCCATGCCAGAGGGCTGGGTGGGCATAGGCATGAGGATGCAACAGCGACTGAGGTCTCTGCTCTCCAGAGGCAAAAAGTAAACCTCAAGGAAGGCTTGAGCCATCAGGAGTCTGACTCTAAATAGTGATAAAATCAGTCTTATTTTTTTAAATTTTTTTCTTTTTAGTTGACATGTAGTAATTGTATATATTTATGGGATACAGAATAGTATTTCAATACATGTAAACAATGTGTAATGATCAAATCAGGTTGATTAGTGTATTTGTCACCTGAAACATTTATTATTTCTTTCTGTTTGGTACATTCAAAATCCTTTCTTCTGGATAATTAGAAAACATAAAGTAAATTGTTAACTATAGTCATCTTACAATGCTATAGAACATTAGAACTTATTCCTCCTGCTTTGATGTCATTTTTTGTCAGTTAACCAACATCCACTATCTCCCCACCCCCTTTTCCCATGCTTCTGTAACCACTATTCTATTCTCTACTTCTATGAGATCAATTTTTTTTAACTCCCACATGTGGGTAAGAACAGACAGTGTTTATCTTTCTGTGCCTGGTTTATTTTACTTACCATAATACCCTCCTGCCTCATCCATATTGCTGAATATGACAGGATTTCATTATTTTTATGGCTGCATAACATTCAACAGTGTATATGCCACATTTTCTTCATTCATTCATGTGTTGATAGGCATTTAAGTTGATTCCATATCTTGGCTATTGTGAATAGTGCTGCAATAAACATGAAAGTGTAGATATCTCTTTGATACACTGATTTCAGTTCTTTTGGATCTAAACCCAGAAGTGGGATGGCTGGACTATAAAACAGTTCTCTTTTTAGTTTTTTGAGGAAACTCCACGCTGTTTTACATAATGTATCAGCCTTATTTTCCCCTCCTCATCACACACGGCAGATAATTTGTCATGAAGGATGTTCCTCCCAAAGCCTGCCCAGAGTGGATGTGTCCTGAAATAATATTTTGAAATATGAGCGGGTATTTTTCTCTATACTTTCTGTGAGGCCCACTGTACCCTATCAGCTAAGAACTCCACTTTCATGGAACATAGGAAGGCAAACACACAAAAATAAGATCTTTTGCTTTTGCTGTTTGTAAGAATAGATAAGTTCCAGCAGAAATTCCATGCTCCAAGATTAGAAATGTCCCTGCTTGGATGTTTATGCAAATCACTGCTCAAATGTCCCTTCCTTGGAAAGCTTTTTCTCACCACTCAGCTTGAAATCAGATCCCTCCTCACCACTCCTCATCACTCTCTTCCCACTCTTCCCTGAGATCACTGGGTGTACATTTTGCTTGTTTAATGGTATCCTCATCACTAAGTTGTGAGCCCCTTTGGGGCTGGTACCTGGTCAGTCTACTCATGGGGTTATCTTCAGTGCACAGGGGAGAAGCTCAACAAATGTTGATTGAATTAATGAATGAGGTATATTTGATGCTGGTGGGTCTTTGAGGAATGGCCTTGCCTTTTGCCACATAAAGGCAGTTTTGAGGTGGGTGGGGTGTATGGTGGGTGTGCTGGCAATGGAAACATCACATCAATGAGATCCAAGAGCAAAAGGAAATGATGCTTCTTCTCAAGTAAAGACTGGGGGTGGGAACAAAGCTTCCAGGGTGGACACAACCACATGCCATACCTGGGTCAACAGGGCAGCTCATGGTGGGGAAGCAGTAGAAGTTTCCTAGGCACTAGGGGCGTGCTGGGTTTAATTCAGGAGCTGATGGGGTTGGCAGGTCTCAAGACTGTTCATGGAGCACCTGACAGGGATGAGGAAATCTCACTGGGTGCCACCTTAAAGAAATGATGACATTGGGGACCAGGGCTGCACCTGTCTCTCTAGTGCTTTCCCATTACATTGGCCCCTCTACTCGAATCCAGATAAAGTGGGAAGACAGACCAACCCTGAATCAACTGAAATTAATCTTCCACCACTCAGTGAAATGGGGGTCTAAATAAAAACTGAGTTTTAAAAGAAAGTTACATTTCTCACACATCAGTATTTATGAATCGAAATTTCTATTTCTCACATGAACAGTTCCTCATGGCTGTATCTGCACCACTTGCAAACCACTCATGGATTCCAAGAGTGATGCAATTACAGGAATAAACTGGGATCCACTCTAATTTATTCCTAAAAAGGATATGTTCCGTAAGGTTCCATAATTCAGTTCTTATTTGTTAGGTTACTTGTTAATGCCCATTGCAACTGATTATGAAAATGTGTTCCACACCTGCTGCGATAATAGAAGTAAAAAATAAATTTTGAAAGCACCTCTTGTAATGTTGTTACAGGGAAAGACCTGGACCGTGAATCATAGGACCCAGATTCTGGTGACATTTATGCCACCTATTAGCTCTGGGTGCTTGGCAAGTCCCTTCCTCTCTTTGGGCATCTATCTTCTCATCAGATGACAGAAGGAAATAAAATGACTCATCAATTGCACGTCATTGTGATAACTGCATACCTGCTGTGCTGTTATATATGTAGTGATTTTTCTTTAATTCACCTAAGAATTTGAATATTTCTGTTATGTTGCTTGAAATCATCCAGCATTAGGATCAGTGAACTTTAAATGTCCCTTCTCCCTCTGACACTAGGGCCTGTGCCCTGTGATTCTAGAATTGAGAGACTGGGCCATTCCCAAGCATCCCGTAAGCAGACAGTCTATTCAGCCCATCATATGAACATAGGAGTTGTCCCCCCGCCCGCCCCCAACCCGTCTTTTGTTTCCGAGGCATTGCTGTAGTGGCAGGTGATTCTTTGATAAATAATTAGAAAATAGTTGACAGCCTCACCTCCGTTAAATGTTCTTCCAAGGGATTTCAACTGAGTTCCCTGTTTTCAGGTCATTTAGATTTTGCTCCTTCTAAAGTTCCTCTTACCATCATGGTGTGATGCAAAGAGTTTTCCATTCCATGCTTCCATTGAAATAAATAAATCGAAATGAAGGCGAGGAGTTGTCAGGTTTCCACTAGAGGGCAGCAGAGTAGTGAGAATCAGGGTTCTCGGAGGTTTTGTAGTAGAAGTGTTGACATGTGACTTGGCAATTGAATAATTTTTGATACTGTCCTGACACATAAACACCTAGAAGCAGGTTTTCAAAGGTTATTTGCACACTAAAAGAGGAATTAAGAAAACGAACTTGCATGCCAAAAGTAATTTTCAATATTCTACAAAGAACCGTGGCTTCATTATAAGATTGTTTTTAGAGAATATTCAGCTATCGTTAACTGGATATGTTAAACTTAACTGGTAAACACACATTCAAAATAAATTAGGCTGAATGGACCCAAGAAAGTAGATCCAGTGACTAATAAAAAATTTCTGCTGGGATTTGGGGGCCGGCCAACTCACCCAAAAGGAGAAATTGGGCTTTAAGTGATTTTTTTAGATCTTCCAGCCCTGGGGGCTCCTAGGCTTGTGCTATTAGCATGGTTAAACAGTTGTGCACATACTGCATGGTTGTGTATGTGTCTGTGTGTGTGTCTGTGTGTGTTATTGTGGTCATTTATTTTTAAGGTATTACTCTACCTTCAGCATAAAAAGTCAGCAAATTATCAGAGTTTATTCCATTGACATTCTCACACCTTGAGAAATAGCCCATTTGTATTATCACAGTTTGATATATTTCCCATTTACTGAGCTTCCTTGGCAAGTTGGCATTTTAATTTAATTATGCTTTTTGCTAATGGTCTTTATTTTTCAGTGTCTGTGTGTAAAACGCCTGTAGGTTTGATTATCTGCCCCCCTCCTCTTCCCAGTGCCAAGCTATAGTGCAAATTTATAAACTGACAAAATTCAGTGTAAAATTCAGGAAGGTGAAATTAAGGAATTTGTAAAGAAATCCTGCTTAAATGTTGAAACCTTTTCCTTACTTGCAGAGGATGGCTCCCTCTTGCATGAGTTTAGTTTCTGGCCTTGGTGCCTCCAATAGGAACCCAGAACAGAGAGGCATATGGCCTGTGTCCTTGTCCCTCTCTGTCCTAGCTCAGACTCTGTCCTCTTCTGTGCCAGATAAGAGAGGGCTTCTGTGCCAGATCAGAGAGGGTGTCTGTCTGAGCTGACAGAGAGAGGGACAAGGCACAGACAGGAATGAGGAACTCCAAGAGTTTGAACTCCTCCAAGGGTAATTTCTGAGCCTCAAGGGATATAGCAACAATGGCAATCACAGGGTTTTCTTGGCTTATTGATGATGCTGGGAGCTTATGGAGGCTTCTCCCTTGAATAGAAATTGATCGTGTAGGGCTGTAGCTCTCCTTGAAGACCGTAGGCTGGCTAGTGGAGTCTGGACCAAGGGCCCTACCAGGACCCTAGGGCTGTGTTGGTATGCATTTAGTAGTAAAAGTGAGCTAAGAATGGAAATACCCAGAAAGGCAAGTACACACGTCCATGCTCACATTTCACACAACTGTGCACACTCTGTTTCCTTGATCCTAAGACTCTGCTGACCACAAGACACGCCATTGATCCAATCATAGCCTTCCAGGGGAAAAAAAGTAAGAAGAAGAAGAAGAAGAAAGAAGCATTGCCAGATTAAACTTACATATCAGTTGTAGGGTGCATCCCAGTTTCAGAAATGCCGAAAAGTGGAAAACAAAGGCTGATTTCAAAATCTTGGAAATTTAGCATATCTAATTTTGATAGATGGATTTAAGGTAAATCTGCCTCCCAAAATTTGTCCTGAAGAAAAACTCAGGATTTGAAACCTATGAACCACAGTCAAGTTTCTAGTCATGATCCATAAATGGGCTAGCAAAGTGTGAGAATAGTCTTCGTCTGTGGAAGCGCTCTGCAACAGTAAAGTTCTGGGCAAATGTTGGCTTTCGGTATTTTATTTCACTGGATCTGTGTTATCTATTTATTTTTGTTTTATTCATTTTTTTTACACAGGATACCCCCACCCAACCTAACCTGTCCTTATGACCCCCTTACCCCTTCATCTGTCTCATCAGCTTGGATGATTTGCCTTATAGAAGTGTGTGTATGACAAGTAATTCATTTAATCAATTTAGTAAAGCCTAGAACCATTTATTTGCCTGTGGTTGTAAAGGTATCCCTCCACTCCTGCTGAGAATGCCGAGAGAAACAGGAGAGTTATAGTGATGTAGGGTTTTCTATTAAAGTAGAGGGAAGTTGTACAAGAGAGGGGGCAGGGACAAAAATAAGAGTATCAGGCACGGTCTTGGTGACACTAGTCAAGAGCCTCAGGAACCCACCCATTGCACACCTCGGACAGAGTGACGCAGGTCCCAGCCATGGCAGAGATGCTGCTGGCTGCAGTACTCACAGGAAGGCAAGAAAGGGACAAACGATTGAAGAACAGGGTGTGTTAATTACCTTACTCAAGGGATCTTAGGAAACATGACGTACATGTAAATTGACACAATGAATATGATTACCGCAGGGTTTCATTTTCATGCAGAGGAGCAAAGGAAAAGAGACAGAGGCTTAGATGCCACTCTCTATCATGCTTCCTCTCTCTTCCGCAAATGGAAGTCCTGCTCTTATCTATCAGCCTCCTCGCTGCTCGGCCTTCTTGGTGATTACGCTGTCTCTCTTTTGCCTCTCCATTTGCCACTCAGTTACTTGCTTGACTGAATGAAATCCTTTTGGGAGGCAGGACATAGTCAGAGAGGTAATGGAAACCAGATCATGGAGAGTGTCTGAGACTTTTGGAAGGACTTTGCATCTCTCTGGTATTATTGGTGGTTACTCCCTGGTATAAGAACAGACATTGTGGGTGGGGTGCCACAGGGAAGCAGAGGTGAGATGGATGCGGTGGTGGGAGAAGAGGAGGGAAGGGAAGAGTTTGACGCCAAAGAGGGGAGGGGGAGGGAAGAAGTTGTCAGATTCCGATATATTTTTAAATATGGAATTGGATGCAGCTATGACAAAAACGTAAGAGGAGAGGAAGATGACACCCAAGTTTTGACTGGAGCAATCAGAAGAATGATGTTGTCACTTTTTGATATGGAGAAAATATTTGCTATAAAAATGTGAAATGTTAAATTTGTACTTGTCGAAAGAGGACACAAGTAATGTTGGGGATAGAATGAGGTTGTATGACAGAGACCAGAATTCAAGAGATGACATAGCAGAGAGAAACAACAAGAGAAAACAAACATTGGAAGAGATTCAACCCCTTGACAAACACTTGGCTATGTAGCTGGCTGGATCACAGTCAACCTGGAAGGATGTTTGCCTTGAATTACTATCAAATCACTTGTGTGTGTGTGCGTGTGTGTGTGTGTTGTCTTATCTTCTCTTCATTTGTGGAATCACAAGTTCTTGGGCAACAGTGTTCTAAGTCTCTGGCACATAGTAGTCCTTAAGTTAACCCTTCCTAATTGGCTGGCTGGAGCAGCCACAATAGCTTGAACTTAACTTATCTCCTTGTACTAACTTCCCAAATCTAATCAAAAGGGTAGCCCAGCGTAGGAGGAAGCCTCTTATATTGTCTGGTGGCTTTCTGCTTTCAGAACAGCATGTTTCTCCTATTCCCACATTCAGAAGATAGATACTGCATGAAACACTGTGGTATCCTCACCTTCTTGGTCTGGTCTAGGGGTCCAAGAGAGGGAAGAGTCCTGGCATAGTTTTCCTAGTAAAGAGTCCAGCTTCGCGGTACTAGAATTTTAAAGAAAAGAAGCAACAAGTTGCAATTCAGTGCAGTCAGCCCTTTTAAGTTTTGCATTTATGGGACCCCATATTCAGACACTGATGGGTGGCAGATGAGATGGTGATGTGGGAAGAAGGCTGGTGATGTGGGAGACACTTGAATATTCTGCAAACCAAAGATAAATCCATGTTGCATCTCTTGTTCACATTCATTGGGAAGGTGATGTGGCTGCTGAATGGATATGAGTCAGAACTGGTTGTATCTACTAAGAAAAAGGAAGATTCATGGTTCTTCTTAGGATAAGCATGCATTGTTCAATCATTATTTAGTAGATGTATCATTGATCCTAAGCACTCTTTTCTTCCTTTAAGGGACTGAGTGGAGAAAACAATCTTCTTGCTTATTGGGGTCTACTCCTCATCACTGATGGTCATGGTTGGGTCATTTTCACCCATCATTTGTCCTTAGTGGTGTTAGGTGCATGAGAAGAGCAGCCTCACCAGCTAATGGAGGAAGCACCCTCGGGGGTTTTGTTGGCTGAAAGAATTGGGAACAGCTCTCCTGGGAAGATGGGAAATGTCTGCCCACAGGTTTCAAAACCACAGGTACAGTGCCTCGACTGGGCTCAGGTCAACCATGCATGGGGTTGCTACAGTCCCTGGGCTGTTGCCTCTGTGACATCTTCATGTACTCATTTACAGGGGGTCTTGGGAAGAAGGTTGGAAAATACTGAAGAAAAAGGTTGGAAAATACTAGAGAACCATGGAAGCCATGAGATGTTTTGCTTTCCAGTGAAAGTTTTCCCCCTTCAAAAAGGGACATCTGGTGGTAATAGATGTGGAAAAAAGCACATGGAGCATGGGGGGATATCGTCCTTTTCATTGCCTGGAAAGAGACGTTTACTATGGTGCTAGCTCTTTTCTTTCTTTTGTTGTATAGGGCAATAGTGTGAGTTGGGCTTAAATCTCAGCTCTCCCACTTAACAGTTGTGTGACTATGAAGAGTCACTTAAACTCATGACTCAGTTTCTTCATGTATGTAATGAGTATAAGCAGAATGCATATTTCACGTATGTATGACGGTGAGAATTAGAAAATGTAATACATTCACAACGGGCAGAACAGTGCTTGGCGCTAGAAAGCATTCAGCAAGTGTTGTTGTTCCGTTGTAGTTGTGCCATTGCAGTTGTGGTGTTGTCAGGGTGTTGTGCTGTTGTAGTTGTATTGTTGTAGTTGTTATGCTGTTGTAGTTGTGTTGTGCTGTTGTAGTTGTGCTGTTGTAGTTGTCCTGTTGTAGTTGTGTTGTCGTGCTGTTGTAGTTGTGTTGTCGTGCTGTCGTAGTTGTGTTGTTGTGCTGCAGTAGTTTCATTGTTCTGCTATTGTAGTAGTTGTGTTGTTGCTGTGCTGTTGTAGTTGTGTTGTTGTTATTGCCAAAACCATTCATCCTCAAGGAGTTATCTGAGTTCTCCACAAGCAAGGATGGATAGAGAAGTAAAAGAAAAGCCATGGGTGCCATAGCTGAGAGGAAGAGCAAGAATGAACAGAATGGTGATGGGAAGAAGACAATGGAGCCCCAGCAGAATCCAGTGGGGAAGAAGAGACAGGAGTCTTGAATTACTTTCTATCCCATTTGTACAGAGTCAGAACTGGTGAGTGACAGAGCTGGGACCTTGAGTACCTGATGCCCTCAATTATTTGTCCCTTCTGTAGGCCCAGAAGACTTGTGTAGGGTTTTTGCCATTTGAGCCCCCAAAGAGGGAGGTCCAAACAGCCAGACTCTTGCTGCTGGAGAAATCTGCTTCTGTAATTGTGATGCGTGAGCACCAAATGCCAAGTTTTTCTGGAACACAGATAAGGGATGAAGCAGAAGAGACAGAAAGTCTATTTTCTGTGCACCGTCTGTCTCCCCACCTTGGTACCTAAATAGCATTCAACACATAACTGTCTTTACAGTTATCTGTATTTACTGAAACTAGAGGTAATCGAGTTAAAGAGCTCATTAGGGTGGTCTTTAATTCAATATGATTGGTGTTCTGATAAAAAGTGGAAATTTGGACACAGAGACAGACTAGAGGGAAGATGATGGAAAGAGACATAGAGTAAAGATGGCCATCTACAAGCCAAGGAGAGCGGCCTAGAGCAGATCCTTCCCTCACAGTCCTTAGAAGGAACTAACTCTGCCAACACCTTGAATTTTGAACCCCTAGCCTCTAAAACTATGAGACAATACGTTTCTGTTGTTTAAGCCACACAGTTTGTGGTACTTCATTATGGCAACTCTGGCAAACTAATATAATTACCTATGGCATTTATGACATCTCAGGTCATTCCACTGGTGCCTTCCAATATACCCACTGGTTGCTTAATATGATCTTTGGAGATGTAGGTAACAGAATCTGTACTATCAAGGTTACCTCCAAAGGCAAATGAAATAGACTACATATAATGGTTTGGAATGGTGATTTTGTGGGTCAGAAATTTGGGAAAGTCTCAGTTGAGTATTTTGCTGCTGGTCTTGTAGGATCACTCATGTGACTTCAGTTTTAGGGACTCATGTTTGGCTGGCAAGTCTAAGATGGCTTCACTTGCAAATCTGGTGGCTGGTACTGGCTAGGACAGCAAGGACAGCTGTGACCGATGGATGACCAGTTGACTTCTCTTCCTTGGCGAGGCCAGCCTAGACTTTTTTGCATGGCAACCGTAGGAATCCAAGAGCTTTATCTATGCTCTTAATTATTTCCCTGGGATAGTTTCCCAGAAGTGAAATTGCTGGGTCAAAGGGCATGCATAGTGTTAAGGCTTTACCTTAATAATACAGAAATGCATTTTCTTTTAACAGATATTACAATCAGGTAATATCTGTATACCAATATTTCCTTTGCTGATATTTTCTATCACTCACACTCACGTGTAGGGGGGAAAAAAGCCTCACGCTTTACCTGACTGCATTCAATCAATTCCTAAATTAAGTAGTGCAAGTGGAAATGTAATTCAGTATATATATCCCTGAGGAACGAGTGGACTACACATTTGTTCAGTGGATTTCATTCCCCATCATGAAACATATCCCAATTTTTCTAGCTGAAGAAGAGAAAGGAACATGCAATTTTTAAAAATTATTTTGTTACTAAAACCAAACAATGTATCTACGGTTTTCTTTGTTTAGGAAAACCATGCATTTCTGCAATTTCTACTTATATTGCAAGTATAATTGGAGCATCTATTCATTCAAAATCCAAGCTGATATGCTTGTTTAAAAACCTGGCTGCCATTTTGTTTTAAGCGCTCTAACAGAATATTATTCAACCTTAACATCTATGTAGATATTTTCCACTAGAGAGTCATATGGGGGTCAAAGTGAGTGGGGTGGTGGAGCAGGAAGCTTCAGAGAGAATGCCTTTTTACATCTAAGAAATGCCAGATGCCCATCTGCTTATACACAGACACGTGAAGGAGAGAGAAAAACACAAAAGTCAATAGAAGAATTACTTAGCTACTCCTAGTGTCCTCCCCACATAATCAACATTTCCCAAAATTTTCTTTTAAGAGAGACAGATACACAGAGGCCAAATATCAAATAGTTACATTTCATTACCTCATGTATTAGTCAGTAAGAAGAGGAAAAAAATAGTCAAATCTCTGAAAAATATTCCGAAATTCAAATCTTCTGAAAAAATCTCTGAGAACTGTCCTCAGGTAATTTTTTCTCCCTACTGGCAGGGGTGATAGTAAAGTGAAGAAGATAGGGATGTATTTCCTCGGTTTCTGAACAATGTCTTTCCAAGGGCCTGTATTTCAAGTTGTGTTTTGAGCTAAGCTGTCCCTCTTTATGTTTCTCAGAGAATCTAACATATTTCTTTCCTCACTTGTAGGCAAAGGTTAAAACAAACAGATAGTAAATGCTGCGCTTCATTCCAAACTCTTTATTAAGTTCTTTAAAATCACACTGACATGTTTCATGGATACAACTTTGAACTGGCCTAGGGATGGTGGTTGCAGACTTAAATTCTAGTCCAGGCTCAGCCACATACCAGGAATGTGACCACAAATCGCTCACCCTCTCTGAGCCTAGGGGTACTCATCTGCAGTAAAAAGAAACTTACCTCTTATTGGCTGGGTGCAGTGGCTCATGCCTGTAATCCCAGCACTTTGAGGGGCCGAGGCAGGTGGATCATGAGGTCAGGAGATCGAGACCATCCTGGTTAACACAGTGAAACTCCCTCTTACTGAAAATACAAAAAAATTAGCCGGGCGCGGTGGCAGGCATCTATAGTCCCAACCACTCAGGAGGCTGAGGCAGGAGAATGGCGTAAACCCGGGAGGCAGAGCTTTCAGTGAACCGAGATCACACCACTGCACTCCAGCCTGGGCAACAGAGCGAGACTCCATCTCAAAATAAATAAATAAGAAACTTACCTCTTATTTTAAAGGGCTATTAGAGTATGGATCAATTGCTGCTCTAAACAAAGCAGGTAACACCAAGCCAGGTACACAGTAGGCTTAAAGTAAATTAGTAATTATCCTTATCAATACATCACTTCATTGTACTATGTCTTTTATATAATTAGGTCAGGTATTACTCTTCACATTTCAGGAACAATAAAAACAGAAGTACAGGCTGGATGCGGTGGCTCACACTTGTAATCCCAGCAGATCACCTGAGGTCAGGAGTTTGAGACCAGCCTGGCCAACATGGTGAAAACCTGCCTCTACTAAAAATACAAAAATTAGCCAGGCGTGGTGGCGGGTGCCTATAATCCCAGCTACTCAGGAGACTGGAGCAGGAGAATCCCTTGAGCCTGGGAGACGGAGGTTGCAGTGAGCCAAAATGGTGTCCCTGCACTCCAGCCTGTGCAACAGAGTGAGATTCTGGCTCAAAAAATATTTAAATAAATAAATAAACAGAAGTACAGAGAGGGGAAGAAATAGCTAAAGTTCACATTTCAAGTTCCAGAAAGCCAGACAGGACCCACACAACAACAGGAGCTATGAGCTTCATGGGGTTGATTGGGCTACTTAGGCTAAAATGGGATCAAATACAATACAGTTTTATATTTTTTGATTCATAATGGAAATAATCAAGAACACCAGTCATCTGAGCTGTAAGATTTAAAATCAGTTTCAGGACACTGGCTTTCACTATGCCATAAGGCCACCATTTTCTACATTGTTTCTTTTTGAAAAATGTGTAGTCCTGAGACTAGATGCCACATTTTTACCCATTCCCCTTTGTAAGCATAATGCAGATTGTTCATCTCAGCCAGAGTGACATATGTGCTGAATCTGTCCAATGGTGTAGAATGATAAAAATTTCAACTTCTCAGTGGAAGCTGGTATGTTGGGTTAGGTTGATGGCTATGCTTAGGAATATAGTTCTGGCCGGGCGCGGTGGCTCAAGCCTGTAATCCCAGCACTTTGGGAGGCCGAGACGGGCGGATCACGAGGTCAGGAGATCGAGACCATCCTGGCTAACACGGTGAAACCCCGTCTCTACTAAAAAAATACAAAAAATTAGCCGCGCGAGATGGCGGGCGCCTGTAGCCCCAGCTACTCAGGAGGCTGAGGTGAGGCGGATGAGAATGGCAGCTTAACCCCAGGAGGCGGAGCTTGCAGTGAGCTGAGATCCGGGCCACTGCACTCCAGCTGGGCAACAGAGCGAGACTCCAGTCTCAAAAAAAAAAAAAAAAAAAAAAAAAAAAGGGAATATAGTTCTAATTCAAACATAAGTACTTCCATTCTTCAAGATCAGATCAAACAACCTGGATAATCAAACTCATGGCTCCATTTAAGAATGCACCAAATACCTGCTTGTTCACATGTGGTCCATCTTTTGTGTTGGCAAATCCTCTTCTGGCTTTTTATTAGTGACTGGTCAAAAGCACTCTCCATCCAGGAGACCTGAAACCTGTCCTTTTATTGATGGAGTAGCACACTCAGGATCTGAGGCTAGAGCTGAGAGATGGCAGGGAGCTGAGCTGGTGGAAGGTGCTGGGGAAGGGGATGACATGAAGATGAAATCAAGTTTGGCTTTCTGAGATGACTTTTTACTCCTGTAGACATGCTTTTCCAACTTGACATCAAGAATGCACGTTTCAAACAAAAGCTGAAGTAGCATCCTTATCAAATGTATTGCAAGTTTGAAATTAAACCTTAAAAAAAAGTCTGGATGTGTTACAGGAGCATTCATGTCAGAGGCGGCATGATGTTCAGACAGGGGAAAGGTAGAGTTGTCAGTCAAAATGCGTATGTTGGGACAGAGGAAATATGTAGGTTTTTAGACAAAGCAACAACCAGGCACAGACACCTAAGTAATTTTTCTTTGGTAAAATTCTGTATACTAGTTCTGTGTATTACTAAGACACTGCTCATTACCTAGTCCCCTTATTTCTTCTAAAAAGCACTGTGGCATTTCTCCAGGCCCTCAGTGTGCTCTGTAACAATTTACATCAGACCTCCGGCCACTTGGGGTGGGCACATGATATGGTTATGACCAATGAGACATAAGCGAAGAAGTCTGGGGAAAACTTCTTATGTCCTGGTATCAGTATCATCCTTTCAGTATCTTCTTCCTTCTTGTTTCTGCCTGGAATAGGGGTCTGGGATACAGCAGCCATCTTGTGACCATCAGGTGATGTGCATAAGGGCATAGGCCTCCTAAGAGGGAGCAGAATGTCTGAAAGAAAGACCCTGCATCACCATCTCCAGCCACCATCCCAGCCCTGGGTTGCTGCCCACACACTCCTAGCCATGTGGAGTAGTGCTTTCATATGTGTCCTGAATGCATTTCTAACTGAGTCCATTGTTAACACCAAACAGTAGCTGCATTTGTTAGGGTAAGAATAGCTGCCATAAACAACTGCCAAAGAGCAGTGCATTTTATAGTAAAAGTTTATTTTTCACACACATAAAATCCTGAACTGATATTCTTGATCAGCAGAGAACTCTTCTGCAAACAGTGAGTCAGGGGTCCTGTCTCTTTCTGTCTGGGGGCTCTGCTATCTTCAACACATGGCTTTCAAAGTCACCCTGTATATGGGTTTCTGGTTGGTAGAATAGGAAGAGAGAGAGTATTTCTGAGGCTGGGGCTGGGGAAGGGTGTGTACCAGTCCCAGGGGGGCACATGTCACTTCCAGAATTCAGTCTCTCAGCCTGGCATTGAACCTAGCTGTGTGCTCAGGAGGGAGAGATGGGTTTGGTAAAAATCCAGGGGTCAGTTGTAGCAACCGCCAAGCTTTATCCTTGGGGTAGCCTTGGAGTACTGAGGGATGAGTCGATGGCTCACTTTTCACAATGGTGATTAACAGTCAAGCTGGTTCTTTCCAGTATTTCGATGACGGGATGTGAGCACAGACAGGTAACCGGGCCCATGGCTTTTCTTCAGTCAATGAGGAGGAAGAGAGGGTCAGAGAGGGTGATAGGGTCTGCACATCCATATCAACATCCCTGCTTGATTTCCAGTGAACAGGAGGTGGGGAATGGAGAAATAAAAATTATTTAAATTTCCTGCCCTTTAAAACTGCTAGCTGCATCCCATAAAATTACGGACAGGATATAAACAGCAACTATTTGTTTAGCCAAGGTCCTTTATGAATCTTGTTGCTCAGAAGACAATGGGATGGAGTGGTTAGAAACTCAGACTTGAGCTGTCAATCCTGGCTCCGCTACTTAGTGATCGTTTTGTTTTATTTTGCTTTCTGTTTTGTTTTACAAATTTCTTGTCACTTGGAGCCTCCTGTGAAAAAGAATTAATAGAAGTAATTCACCTCATGGGTCTGCTGAGAACAAAAAATGCGATGAAAAGTGTAAGGCTCTCAGGATAGGGTCTGACCGATAGCAAGTATTCAATAGATGTCGGTTAGCTGTTATTTACTGTTACTATTATTAAAGAATTATGATTCGCCAGCTTGGAGTGTCTGGAGGAAACCTCCAGATGGCGCTGAAGCAGAGAATCAGACTGGCACCCAATCGCAGATACAGGAGCACAGCTGCTCATCATTTCTCCACGTCAGGAACCTCCCAAGTCAAAACTGTAGTTATGGCAAATGAAGTTATCTGGGAAGCTTCTCTCCTCTCCTTCACCTCTGCAAGCTCATGTGTCTTTAAAGTGAGAGTCATTGGCCATTCTTTGATTACTCCCTAAAATAATATTGAAACACACCCAATCTCATTTAAATCCAATGAGATGACATATGCAGCACTTGCTTAATGCACATTAAATGCTTGGTAAGTTCAATTTCCTTTTATTCCCTCTAACGGGAAGAGAGTGCCTCCCTCTATTTCTTTCTTCATCGGCCTGGTCAGTGGGCAACCGACTTTCAAAATCTGTTTATTTTCTTAGAAAAAGTTTGAGGTAAGCAAGGTTTGCCTGAGCTATTGCATTTCTCTGAAAGTCTGTTGGGTGTAGAGATTTCCAGTCTAGGCTTCGGATGCAGACAGTCTTTGGTTCAAAAGCCAGCTCAGTCAGGGGCTGCAGAAGCTTGAACATGCTGTTTATTGTCCTTTATGAAATGGGAAAGATGATGATGACCCGTTGTTCACTGGAGGGAATGAATGCAAAGTGCCTAGCACATGCATGCATCCAATACACCCCACTTCCCTTCCCCTATTAAATATCTATTTATCCCCTTGACTTACCCTGTGCTTTTTAGCATGTCCATTTCTCAGGGCCCTGGCTACTGTGGGGGAAGAGGGCACTCAAAGGGTTTTGCCTTCCATTAAAACCAACCTCCCCAACTCCCTTTTTCTCAGGTCCCTGCCTTCTTTCCTACTTGGGATGCGTTAATCAGATGAACTAAACAGCGCCAGGGTGCGCTAGTTGATGAGGTTCCAGAAGGTGGTTAGTGTGAACAGAAGGTAACCTTGGTGGGAGTCCGCTCCATGCAGCTGAGTTGTCTGGGACAAGCCATGCCACATCTCTCAGCTGCAGCTCCTCATCTGCACATAAAGGGGCAGATGAAATCATCTCTGCTAGTCCTTCTTGCTCTTTTATCTGTATTCTTGTTGAGTGCTATGATAGGCAGCAAGAGATGTCATGGAGATTACGTGTCTTTCCTAGAGAGTGCGGCCGGTCTTGGCTACCCTCCTATTTTCTTACTAGACTATTTTCTCACCCTTCATGGGGAGCTGGTCCAGTCTGATGGATGAAGACAGGAACCCTCTGAACTGCCAAGACAGTCCTCAAGAACTCTGAGACCATGAAATGTGGCTGCCCTGGGAAAGCTGATAATTTGGTGCCCTTTTAAATATGTTCCTGACATACTTGTATAGGCAGTATGTGTGTGAGAACTTGATTTATCTAAGAATAAAATATACATTTGCCTCTGTGTTCAAACGAAAGACTTATTAAAGCCCTAAAATGGTATTTCCTTAAAAAATTTGTTCAGTAAAGATACAGATGAATAGAAAGAAAAACAAGACTATTACTCCAAAATTCCCCATCCACATAAACTCTGATAATCCAAAAAAAAGGTATGCATGTACAATTAGAATATGTTAAAAAAGGTCAAAACGTTTTCAAGACGAAAAGAGAAACCTTTCCTCCAGTCCATTTTCATTACAGCTAGCAGTTTGTTGTGATTTTTCTATTAATATAAGCGTTTTACATATTTGGCAGTACATATGGATACACACACATACACACACACACACACACAATTTTACTGCAGAAAGGGAATCTAACAGATTTATTACTTCTACTGAACATAATCCTACATTTTAGCTTTTTATTCCACAGTTTATCTGTTACTCAGTGTAATGTTGGCCCCTTAGTGTCACCAAAGTAAAGGTAGTTTTTGTGGATATACTTACCAAGTCTTATTCAGATTATTTTAAAGTTTCTTTATCTGACCTTTATGGTAGTGAATTTTCTGAGTACCCCTAGTCCTCTCCTAAGGTCTCTTTTGCAATTTTCTAAATCAGACATCTTCTTGGGAGGCGTATTAAAAGGGTTTAAAATTTGGATAATAAAATAAATTGCTCGTTTCCTGTAAACAGCATTCCAGCATGCATTATTCAGTTACAGAATTATCCTGATTGCAACTGCTGACTTCAGTCAGCCATGGGCTCTGTTCTTGGGCTTTGTGACATAGTGGCTGTATTTTGGGGAAAAAAAATCAGTAGAACTTCCAGGGAGGATTTTTGTTTGTTTTGTTTTGCTGTTTTATTTTGTTTTAATTTCCAATTATAGGAACTGTCTACTTTTGTGGGACCAAATTATGTTTTGCCAATTCTGTAAGGAGCTGCATGTGGAACCCTGGATTTACTGGAAACATGCTGACAATCAGTAAATGTTCTATATTCCTGCCCTTTTCAGAAAGTTGTCTATGGCAGCTGCACTGTTGACCTAACCTAAATCATATTCTCCTTAAGAGCAGGGGCAACTGAAACATTTTTCTTCCATTCTGTAGGGAGGGGATGAATAGGATTTGGAAGTTCTGAGAAGCACCCAGAATGCCCTGGGGAGTGAATGTAGAACAGAACAGAAGAGGATTTGCATGTTCTCTACTGGAAAGCCATGTTAACAAGGACTGCATCAGGATCATCTCCAATAACAACACAACGGATGCTGACATTCCAACTCCCCCAGTCAGGGCTACAAGGCGGTAATTCAGTTCTCACACTCGTGGCCTCTGGGCCTTCTCTATGATAACCCTGAAAGGTGTCCTCTTAAGAGTGGGACAGGGGAGAGAAAACAGTCATTTAACTTTTAGGAACACTAAAAACACAAACCGTGTCAGGTAAAATTACAAATCAGTTCATAAAATTGCAATAACTGACCTGCACAATGTGAATTTCCTGAAATGAGCACTCGGATTGGGCACCAGTACCAGGTAATGAAGGGACTTTACAGAGATGATTAACAAGGGCCTCCAGTTTTTATTAGACTCATTTCGCTAATCCCTAAAATTAAGGAATTCCAGGTGTATGGAGCCAAGTATGCAAATGATTTCCTTCCGCTGAGCTGCTGATTTCATAAAAGGCCCTCAAACAGAGAAATAAAACACACAGAATGGGAAAGCTTTATGGCACAGTCGAGAATATTGTGCCTTTAAATAGTTCAGACAAGCAGTGCGTGCTGTAAATTTGCCACAGAGACAAATTTGTGCAAAGCTATAAAAAGAGAAAAAGTGAAGCTGAAAGGAGAAGGCTGGGGGAGGGGCTGGGGGGCAGGAGGGACTCTCAAGACCTCAGTGGCCAAGGCAGTGTTGATTCAGCTGAGGCAGCCTCTGTGGGAGTGCCGGTGGGGAGCACATTGTAAGGAGTGGGCTCACTGGACACAGAAACAGATGGAGAAAAGAAAGTGGAGACATTTTTATTCAAAGGGGGATGAAAGCATTGCATTTTCCTGGTATTCTATTTCTAGGGTCTGCAGACTACACCCCGAGGGCCAAATACAAGCAACTGCCTGTTTTGCTATGACCCAGGAGCTAAGAATGGTTTTTTGCGTTTTAAACAGTTGAGACAAAATCAAAAGAAGAAGAATATTTAGTAACATGTGAAAATTAGATGAAATTCACACTTCCGTGCTCATGAATAAAGTTTTATTGGAACATAGCATGGATGGTTTGTGGTTGCTTTGCATGACAACGGCAGAGTTGAGCAAGTGCAGCAGAAACTCTTGCCTGTAAAGTCTTGCTTACTTACTGTCTTGCCTTTTACAGAAAAAGTTCGAAGTTCCATAGCAGGAGGTCAACGAAGTGTGACCTCCAGACGAGCAGCCTCAGCATCACCTGGGAACTTGGTAGAAGTGCAGACTCTCAGTTACCTCCCAGATTACTGAATTAGAAACTAGGGGTGGGGCCCAGAGATCTGTTTTCACAGATTCCCCCCTTCCTGCCACTGCCAGGTGATTCTGATGCACACTGAAGTTTGAGAACCGCTTCCATAGAGTAACTGGACAGCCGGTGCCCAATGGGACACTGCATGTTAAATCCTCACAAGGGTGGACATGGGGTCTTTATCGATGTAGGAAATTCTCTGGGGGGGTGGGGTAGCCACAGGGGGCTGTGGCTGTCATCTGGTTGTCCAGTCCCTTAATGAGCTCTGCTTAAATATTGTAGGAGGACAAAGTATTGCTGTAGGGTCAACCACATCATACCCATAGGCATCAGGTACTGTTGTTACTCATTTTACAGACAGGCTACTAAATAACTAGCCCAAAGTCAAGCAAGTAGGAGAAACAGCCTTCAAGAATGGGGTCTATATGACTTCAACACTGGAGTTCCTTCCCCTATCCCATCGTGCCCTTGAATGAAACACACTTACAGATTCTATAGGGAGTCACCAGGTCTCAGGCTTCAATTCCTGGGAGCTGGTGCCTTGGATTTTGGAGTTCACACCCTGCACTGCTCACAGAGCTGGCATTATGGAGAAAGTCATTTTACAAAATGCTGGGAAATCAGTGGTCTCTTCGGGAAAATGTCAGTTATTCACAGTATTTATATGTGTAGAGCACAGAATATTCTATTGTGAAAATATCGAGATAACAACTGCTTGGGGAACATTTTCAGTGAAATATTTACTTGGGAGAACGGGAAACATGTCTAACGATAAAAAAATTGTAGGCGCATCTGGGTGAACATTATTTAGCTGCAAGTGTTTGCTTAGATATTTTTAATATACATTTATGCACTTTAAATTTATTTTATTGGGTGAAATAAGGACTTTGGGGAGAAGAGCTGTGGCATAGATTTTTAATGTTCTAGGCAAATGAATACAGTTTCTGGTAGGTGATGGTGCTCCCAGCTGCTTTTGTTTGATGGATTATCCTGATGTCCTTCATTTTATTGTGGTGCTAAGGAATGGGTCTGCCTGGAATAGTTTGCTGACAGATGAGAGCCTTGGTCTGTCACCGAAATCCCAAGAATTTAAAGGGAAATACAGAGCAATTCACCTGGACTCCCACTTATTACCTGCAGTAAAGGGCGTGCGAGGGGGGATTGACTGGCTTTTATTTTAACTTTCAAAGAAGAGATTTCGTCTATGTTCCTGCAGACTGGAGGTGCAGACAGGCAGGTGAGTTTCTGCAGCCATCTCACCAGCACATTAATTAGATTTCCTGTTTTTCCAGCCAAAGATGACTTTACTCAGACAACCCAGTTCATGTGTGGGACATTTGCAGAGATGTGGGGCAAAGGTCCTGGATGGAGAAGCTTCTCCAGCAATTTTTTTCCACTTTTAATTTTGAAATAATAAGACTTACAAGCATTTGCAAAAATTGTAGTGTACAGAGAATTCCTATGTATTCAGCTTCCCCAAATGTTAACAGCTTACATAATTATAATACACTATCAAAACCTGGAAATGGATGTTGGTAATTAACTAGAATGCTGGTTTTATTTAGAATATCATCAGTTTTTTACATATAGTCATTGTGTGTGTGTATGTTTGTATGGTTCTGTAAAATGTTGTCACATATACAGATTACTTGCTATGTTATAAAGTATTAAACGATAATAATCACAATATTGTTTGTAGCTTTTTAATGATTGGAATAATAAAATACAAAATAGGTGCATCTTTCATCCTGTCTTTACCACCACTCTCTCACTGGAGTGGGTGTATACTCTGATATCATGAGTGTTTGAGGCTTCTAACCCCCTCCTACCTCTTCTAAAGATGCAGTGTGATTAAGGAGAAACATACGGTTGAGTCACTATGGTAGACATTATGAGTATCCACCAATGAATCTTGTTCTCCTCTATACTTGAGCACATGGAAGGTAATACCTCTCCTCCCTCTTGATATTAGGTATCATCATGTGATTTGCTTCAACCAATGACATGAGTGGAGTTCTTCACCTGTCCTTCTGCTCTGCTCGGGAGATCATGTAATGGTCCATGTAGAGGTGCCATGAGACTACAGCCATCACGTGAAGGTTAGCTCAATCTAGGAGCATAACTCAGTGAGCAAAGGACTTGCCTTGAGTGAGACATAAACTTTGTGCTGCGAAGGCACTGAGATTTTGGTGTAGATTTTTACCTAATCTAACTTGTCTTAACTGGTGCAGTGCTAGGATATGATGTCACCTTGGGAGGAGAGGTTATTTGCAACTCTTTCTCATGGCTTGGACTTTCTAGAATTGTTTATTCTGCTGTGGAAGGAACTGCTTCTCCACGGCTGAGGGAGAGAAATGGATCTAGTGTTCCTTCCTGCTTAGAATTTGTTGTCTTCCATCTCCCTCTTCTCCACTTTAGAAGGCCAAGCAGAATCAAGGTGAGATTCCATCCCCTTCCCCTGAATCAGAAATTTTGGGAGTTGAGCCCAGGAATCTGTGTTGACAAACCATCCAGGCGATTCTGATGCACTTTCAAGTTTGAGAACGCTGGTCTCAATGCTCCTTCAGTGCCCTTTCCGTGGCTTATTTGCTGTTTTAAGAATCCTTGAAAGCCTGGAAGAGCTGTGACGCTGGTTCTCTACCAATGTGTGGGATCTAGCAATGTATTTTAAAGAAAAGAAAAAGTGTGTCTTACTCTGCACTGGTGTAATGATTGGGATTTCCAGAATCATACTGATTTTACATGAAAGAGAAGATTCCTTCCAGGCTGAGTGGGATCTGGAGGTCTGTCCTCCATCACTCGGAAATCTTTCTTCTATGGTTATCTTCTCCTTTTCACCATCAAATGCCTCAGTTCCAATGCAAATGCTTCAGGTTCATGATTGCCTGCCTTACTGGGATTTTCCAGCTTTAACTCTTCTATACTCATTGACATACAATTGTGTTTGTATTTTGAAAGGGGATAGCTGTCCTTATCTCAATGGGAAGAAATGCTAATAGTACCAGTATCAGGGAGGCATAATTACTTTTTACATGAGACCTTCAAGTCTCATGGGTTAAGGCCCTTTTGGGCTGTGCACGGCCAGGTTTGGTTATGGTGTTGACCTTCAGTCATGGCACTATGGTTCTGTTCATGTGTCCCTCTACTTGGATATCTGAACTGCACATGAAGCCCACCCTAGATGCAAAAGTAGGAGGTTCCACTGTGCTGTCATACACTTATCCACAGGCAGCACAAAACACCTTTCTGAGCTGCACTGGCCACATCAGACATCACCCCAGCCAAAGCAAAAGTCAACACTTGAGCTCAGAATTTTATTATCTGGCCCAATGTGTGGACCAAGACTCTGTTCAGTGGATATTCTGCATAGAGAAGCCAACTTCTGGGCTCCAAATCAGAAGGTCGATGGGGATTTCCTATGCAAAGGTGGTGAAGAGGGGCGGGTCTTGTGAAATGGAGCACAGTGGTGCCTAGAGCAATGGAGACTTTCACGTTGCTGTGAGAAGTGGAAGGCAAAATGTTATGCAGTAAACTACAGGCCTCGTGGAGCCACATTTGGCTTCTGTTAGGAAGGAGGAATCGCAAATGAGCAGTGGTGACAGTGGGCTGATATTTGGGCAATGGCTTCTCATCTCTGAGTGTCCCTCACACTTGGGGAAAATTGCAGGTCAAGGGGATTCTACTGAAAAACATTGAGGACTCTCTATGAGTGGGCCAACTAAGCACCATGGAGCACAGGAGAAGAAAGTGCTATGCTTTGTTCTTCAGTTTCTATCGTTACTTGTTAAGAAATAGGTATAAAACACAGCAAACTTAGAAGGTAAAATATACATTAACGGAAAGTCAAAATTGCCCATAGTGGCAAAAAAGGAAATAACTGTTTACTAATAAACTGGTATATAACTATTACAGTTGTATACACATAAAGTATAATAACATTGGGATCATACTGAATATATGTTATGTAATTTGTTTTACTGAACAATAGCAAGGGACCAATTTACCCACATCGTTACAGCCTCAAAAATGATTTAAATCTCTGCATGATATTTTGTTAGTCTGCTTTCCAAATTTACTCATTTGTGAGACAAACATTTACTGGACTCTAGGTGTACAGTGGTAAGGAGAGATGCCCGCAGCACACCAACATCTCTGGGTTGGGAATTACAAGGACACTTCGGAGTTTCCCACCTCCACCCAAGACGCTGTGGGGAAGGGCGACTTCCCCTTCCCCTCTCCATGCAGAGTGGACCTGCTTCTACTTTGGAGTTTGCAGGATTCAAGCTGCTTCAGATAAATTGGAAACTGCTACGCTGGCTGCCTGCAGGGCGAGGTCTGATGTCTGTATGGTTTCGATCGATGATGAGGTAAGTGTAATAAGCAGATCGCCACTCCTCCTGTGGGACCTCCGCTGATTCACGGCACCACATCCTGGGTCTCCTTTCAGCTCAGTGCTGCCTGTGGCGCCTGGCCATTTATCTTTGACAGAATCTTCACCTGAAACTTTCCCCAAACTCCAGGGCAGCCCACGAGCCCCAGACATGTGACTGGGGCAGGTGCACAGGGGTAAAGGAAGGGATCCAGGTTTAGAAAGTACCAGCCTTTATAGCATGAAAACAGCATGCACCATGGAGTGTGTCTGGTGCTGAAATAAAGTGTCTCACTCTTGGGATGGTGGCTTTGTTCTCCTGCCTAGGGTCTAAGGGTCTAAGTTAGAGAGTCTAACCAGACCTCAAAATCTCTTACCAATGTAACTGTTCTAACCTGAGTTTCTGATCTCTCCAATGCAGAGGGCACTCAATTCATTATCAGCCATTATCAAACATCAGAATGTAAGAAGAAAAGGCCTTCTCCTGGGGCAGTGATTCCCTCCACAGGCATAACTTATTTCTCAAGTAAGTTACAGTTCCCATTAAATCAAAGGTTATTGTGACAACTTCAAAATGTCCTTCCTTAAATTAATTTAAATTAATAAATAAACACAATCCATGTCCAGATTTTAAAACCGTTTTATTGACTTTATTGAGGAACACTTTTGTACCATAAAGTTCATCTATTGTAAATGTAGAATTCAATAACTTTTTGTAAATTTTCAGAGTTGTGCAGGCATCACAATTCCAATTTAGAGCATTGCCCTAACTCCCTTGTGTTCTGTTCTCCTGCCCATCAGAGGCTCTAGGTCCTAGACCTCAAAATCTCTCACCAATATAACTGTTCTAACTTGAGTTTCTGATCTCCCCAATGTTTATACTGACTTGTAGTCCCTCCCCATCCCCACCCCTAGCCCTAGGAAACCACTGACCTGCTTTCTGTCTTTGTAAATTTGCCTGTTCTGGACATTTTACATAATTGCAATCATACAATTTATAGTCTTCATTTGTATCTGGCTTCTTTCACTGAGTTTGTTTTTGACATTTGTGCAAGTTGTTGCATGGATCCGTCGCTCCTTCCTGTTGATTACAGAAGAATATTCCATGGTATGAAAAGATCACGTTTTGTGTTTTATTCATCTGTTGATGAACATTTGGATTACTTTCCGTTTGGGGTTATTATAAATATTGCTTCACGCAGAGGTTTTGAGGTGTTACTGTAAAATCAAAATATTCCAAAAAGCTCTTGGAGTGAACACTACAAGTTGCTTTGACAGGTGATGTTAAGACTTCAAAGATCAGAGTTTCCAGAAGATGCTAAAAATGTCTGGTGAGTGAAGCCTAGTCACCACTTCCTACTGATTAACATGGAAATTCACAGAGAAAATTATGCTTACCTTTTCTATTTCCCATGTGTTCTGCTCTTAAGGAAAGTGCAGGTTAACATCAAACTGTTTGCCAGAATTTGAGGACCATGTGAGCAGGACCCTGAAACCTAGAACAATCTGACATATTGTTGGCAATCAGCAATTATTTGTTGAATTAATGAACAAACAAATGGTCCAAAAGTGTGATCAAAGAGGCTTTTGGCTCCTAAGTCATCTAAGCCTGATGGACATTTCAGGAAGCGGGATGCAGAGCTTTGTGCTTAGCCGGTGATGGGTGGAATAGGATTAGGAACTGCTGATGTAGAGAGGGTAGGAGAGGAAGAAGGAAGCCCCATTGATAAGGATCACCTTCTAGATGAGGTTGCCTGTTACCTCTGCCCTTTAACCTAAAGGTGCTTAAAAAATTAAGAGATAGGAGCCAACCCCAAAAGTCTATCAATACGAATACAAAACAAACAGGAATATATTCATGCAACTGAATACAATATAGCAGTGAAAGTGAATGAAATGACAACCACACAATATAAAGGGATCTCAAAAACATTACGTTCAATGAACAAAACCAGGCACCAAAAAACACATACTGTATGATTCTATGGATTCTATGGATTTATAAATCTATGGATTTAAATTTGTTTAAAAGCAAAAAATTAAGCCATAATGTTTAAGAATTCATGCTCAGGCTATGGAAAAACCATAAAGAAAGTGAAAGAGTGAAACTGTAAAAGTCAGAAAAGTGGTTAAGCTTTGTGGTTGACCAGAAAAGTGGCAGAAGGGAACCACTTTTGAGAAGATTGAGAGAGACTGAGCAAGTGCATCTGGGGTGCTGAAGACATGATTTTCCACTTGCAAACATGCACAGGACATTTTTTTGTTTACTTTTCAGTGGGTACATTTCTCAATAAAAAAGTTTGACAAAAAAGACACTAAAATGTCGAAACAAAACAAAAAAACTGAGCAATCATCCTGAATTCAAAAATACTGTAGAACTGTTGAAATCCACATCCATGACGCACGTATAATTTTGTTTTTTAGTAGTTCTCACTATCGGTGCCCTTTTTTGTGGCTTAGGCTCATTCTCTGCTCTTTGATTGGTACAATTGCTGGGGACCCTGTACTTGTCAAGTAAGTTGTTCCAAAAGTTAACTTTTTGTTTTATTCTTGGGAATTTAGAATGCATTTCTTTTGGTCCACAAGGATCATGTAAAAAATAGTAGGTAGCCGGTTTTCACAGAGGCCCCTCAAAACCAGTTTAATTTGTGATGTAACCAAAAGGTAGTGTCCATTGTACAGGTCTGGCATTTCCATTCTGGGAGCAAAGACCCCAGCAAGGCAAGAGGGAGAGTTTTAGCTCTTCATGCTAGATACAAGACTAATTCCCAAGGGAAATTTTGAAATAAGTTAAGTTTGCCTTTGACTTCTTCTTCTTGCTTTTTTTTTTTTCTTTTTACTGTGCCCTTCTCCCACTTTTGAAGACCCATTCATAATCAAAATCTCACTAGAGAACCTGCCACACACCTGCCTGGCCCACAATAATGTCTCCCATTTCCTCAAGGCACCTGCCTCAACCAGGATTCAGAAACACTAATGTATAAGTGGTTGGTGTGTCTTGGCTGTGCTAGAGGGATCTATAGGATTTTTTTTTTTTTTTTTTGAAGATATGATTTGATGGATTTTCCAGCAGGCCAGCATAGCAATGAAATACAATTCAAGTAGGAATTGTAGAAGAGAAGAGCTTTGGCTAGCAGGGGCCTTTGTATTGACTGTTTGCCAGGAGAATCTGCCATCACTTTTACTTCTTCGTGTCTCCTTCCCTTCCTGCACATCTCAACCAATAGCCTCCCTGAGCATGTGAGTTAGAATTGGGATCTAAAGTGTGAGAGTTTGGAGGAGCAGCAAAGGTCGCCTAATACTTTTGCTCACAACTTATTAGACCTATGGCCATCTCTGTCTCCAAAAGAGGCTAGGAAATGCAGGTCTTAGCAAGGTGGCCAGGTGCCCAGCAAAACCAGGGTTCTATCACTAGGCAAGTAAGGGAAAATGGATATTGAGAAGTATATTAGTCTGCTAGGATTGCCATAACAAAATACCATAGACTGAGTGGCTTAAGCAACAGAAGTTTATTTTCTCACAGTCTGGAGGCTGCAAGTCTGAGATCAAGGTATCCGAAAGGTTAGTTTCTTCTATGGCCTCTCGGACTGGCTTGTAGATGGCTGCCTTCTTGCTGTGTCTTCACATTGCCATTGCTCTGTGTTTTTCTATGTCTTAATCTTCTTTTCTTATAAGTACACAAATAATATTGGAGTACAGTCTGCTCCAATGACCTCATTGAATTGTAATTAACTCTTTAAATGCCCTATCTCCAAATGCAGTCATGTTCTAAGCTACTGAGGGTTAGGACATCAACATATGAGTCTTGCCATGGAGATACAATCCAGCCTATAACAGGGAGAAACTAAGAATCTCTGCCATTAGCTTCCATATCTCTGCCCGTATCTTGGCCAAATCCATGTATTCTTGTTGCCAGTTAGACTGGAGACTCTGTGACAGCAACAGTGATGGATTTTGATCTTCATTCTTCTCTGTAGCATTTGAAGCAGGGCCCCACACAACTGCACATGTTCCATCAATGCAGATGACTAAGTACTACTGGCAAAGGCAATAATAGAAAGCATTGTTATGATACAGGATAGGGCAGTTGTGGATAAATCCAGTTGTGTATCTTGCATAAAGCAAAAGCAGATTGGAAAAAATTGAAATAAAGGGGCATAAATGTGTATCCATTCATTCATTAATTTGTTCATTCATTCACATACTTTGTTAAACAGCTGTTCATTGAGCACTTATTAAGGATCATTTGGTTAGAGGCGATGGGGTCACAATGATGTACAAGGCACTTTTCCTTGTAGAACTTGAATTCTGAAGAGACAGTGAAAAGTTAATAAATTAATAAGATAACACCAGGTTGTGATAATGGTTTTTCAGGACACAAGCAGAAAAAATTGGCAGTTGGAGGATGGCCTTTTGGCATTCTAGATGGCTTCCCTGTGGAGACAGCACTAGTGTTGAGACCTATGGTCAGAAAGAAATGAGCCATCCTCCTACAATGGGCTGTAGGAGGAGCAGCAGTCACAGAGGGCAGTAAGGAAGGAGGTTCAGAATTGAAAAGAATCATGACTGTTAGAGGAACAAAAAGAAAGCCAGTGGGGCTGCTGCATGGCGAGAGGGTGGGGAAGGTGGGAAGAGGTGAAGCTGGAGATTGGTAGGGCCAGAACAAGTAGGGCCTTGGAGGTCATGTTAAAACTTGGAATTTTGTTCTAAAAAAAAAAAAAAAATGGATGCAGAGAAATGATACCATCAGATTAAAATCACAGATTTATTACTGACAATAAATTAGCTTTTTATTCTGCAGTATCAAGGCAAACTTTATATTTAGTGATGCTAGCGGATTGAATATTTTGATTCCTTGACTTGCGAGGAAGAAATAGATGGGCTCCATGTTCCAGAAAACATTTAAACACAATAAAATGCTTTCAGTTCTAGAAAAATTTGGCTGAGGACAGTTCAATTTCTGATTATATTGCAAAGGCCCCATGGGTATATATATATATGGGCCTCAGAATTATGATCATTATAATCACCAACACTCATTGTCCAGACAGGAATCGAATGAAATCTTAGATGGTTTTTAGATGTTGCTTTCAGAAAATATACTTATTGCTATACTTATAAAATATTTACTATTTATTTATTTATTTTTGTGATAGGGCCTTACTCTTGTCACCCAAGCTAGTACGCAGTAGTGAAATCATAGCTCACCGCAACCTTGAACTCTTGGGATCAGGTGATCTTCTCACTTCAGTGTCTCAAATACCTAGGACTACAGGTTCACGCCATGTCTCCTGGCAAGTTTTTATTTATTTTATTTATTTTTTATAGAGATGACATCTCCCTATGTTGCCCAGGCTAGTCTCAAACTCCTGGCCTCAAGTGATCCTCCCATCTCAGACTCTGAAAGTGCTGGGATTACAGATGTGAGCCACTGCACCTGGCCAAAATGTTTATTTTATACATCACATGTAATTATAAAATTAGTTTTAAAACACTTCCCGACCTGAGTTTCTTTCTTTTGCCAGTTAATCCCTTTCTTGTAAAAGTGCTAGAAAGAGTTCTTATAAACTGAGCGTGTAAGTGTTTGGATGCTGGTGACTGAGAATTCACTGTGCTATAATTAGAGAATTGGCTACCTTGATTGGCTCTAGAGAATTATAGGAACACCAAGTAACGTTGCAAAATTATGCCCCGGCAATTAGCAACCAATAAAGCAGCAGACCTCATTGATAGAACTGTCCTACTTAGTAAAATATTGGAAAACAAATACCCTACAAAACAAATAACACGTAACCAGCTCTGGCAGAAGAGCAAAAGAAACTTGGCTTCAGCAGAGAACCTAAAAGCAGCCAAGGCCAGGGCTGAGAGGGAGCAGTTCCTGAGAACATGATGGCTGTCTTACCAATCAGGATAGCTAGCACATTTTGAATGCTTTGTGTGTGTGAAGTACCATAATCAGTGTTTAACTGACATAGTAACATTTTGTTTGTGCTTAAAATCTATGAGAAAGCTGCATTGTTAGCTCCATTTTACAGATGAAGAAACTGAGGCCTAAAGAGATTACACCCTTGTAAGTAGCAGGGCCTTGATTTAAACCAGGGTTTGAATTAAACCTACATTCTATAAGCCTAAAAGTAGGATACTCAACTTTCCTGTCCAAGCCAGGCCTGGCTTAAGCGTCTATCGTGCTGCCTAAGTGATTTTTTTCACCAACAGTTTATTGTTCTTCCAATTAGGGATAATAAAGCCATATTGTGAAATCAAGTCCTCTTTGACATAAGTCATTTAAATCATATTTCAAGGTGTTTGCTCAGCACGCATAGTTTGCTATTTAATTTTATGCCAACCTGTAATGGTGATGTAGCTACAGATAGGGAAACTGAGGCATGCCAAGACCATTAGACTAGGCCAGGATTTTGATAAAATGGGAATATGCATTCTGCCCCGGAATCTGTAAATAGAGTTACTACCCACTCACCACTGGGTGGTTTTCCTCTGTTATCTCACTCCTGAATTCACCCAGACCCCCCTCACCACTGGGTGGTTCTCCTCTATTACCCCACTCCTGAATTCACCCAGACCCCCCACTTTACCACTGGTCATCATGCTTATCCTGATCTGCTCCAGACCCCTCACCCCAGTTTGATTGTGTCCTTTTCCTGCAAAATCCTCCAGTTTGGGGAATTGCTTTGTTCTCCTGGTTCTAGCTGGACCTCAGAATTCCCTCCCAGGTACTCTCGACATCCATGCAAGAAGAACAGCACTGTGGTGCTTAAAAACTTGGCTTTGCATCCGCCTATGTGACCCTGGATGAAATATNTATGTTGCCCAGGCTAGTCTCAAACTCCTGGCCTCAAGTGATCCTCCCATCTCAGACTCTGAAAGTGCTGGGATTACAGATGTGAGCCACTGCACCTGGCCAAAATGTTTATTTTATACATCACATGTAATTATAAAATTAGTTTTAAAACACTTCCCGACCTGAGTTTCTTTCTTTTGCCAGTTAATCCCTTTCTTGTAAAAGTGCTAGAAAGAGTTCTTATAAACTGAGCGTGTAAGTGTTTGGATGCTGGTGACTGAGAATTCACTGTGCTATAATTAGAGAATTGGCTACCTTGATTGGCTCTAGAGAATTATAGGAACACCAAGTAACGTTGCAAAAATTATGCCCCGGCAATTAGCAACCAATAAAGCAGCAGACCTCATTGATAGAACTGTCCTACTTAGTAAAAATATTGGAAAACAAATACCCTACAAAACAAATAACACGTAACCAGCTCTGGCAGAAGAGCAAAAAGAAACTTGGCTTCAGCAGAGAACCTAAAAGCAGCCAAGGCCAGGGCTGAGAGGGAGCAGTTCCTGAGAACATGATGGCTGTCTTACCAATCAGGATAGCTAGCACATTTTGAATGCTTTGTGTGTGTGAAGTACCATAATCAGTGTTTAACTGACATAGTAACATTTTGTTTGTGCTTAAAATCTATGAGAAAGCTGCATTGTTAGCTCCATTTTACAGATGAAGAAACTGAGGCCTAAAGAGATTACACCCTTGTAAGTAGCAGGGCCTTGATTTAAACCAGGGTTTGAATTAAACCTACATTCTATAAGCCTAAAAGTAGGATACTCAACTTTCCTGTCCAAGCCAGGCCTGGCTTAAGCGTCTATCGTGCTGCCTAAGTGATTTTTTTCACCAACAGTTTATTGTTCTTCCAATTAGGGATAATAAAGCCATATTGTGAAATCAAGTCCTCTTTGACATAAGTCATTTAAATCATATTTCAAGGTGTTTGCTCAGCACGCATAGTTTGCTATTTAATTTTATGCCAACCTGTAATGGTGATGTAGCTACAGATAGGGAAACTGAGGCATGCCAAGACCATTAGACTAGGCCAGGATTTTGATAAAATGGGAATATGCATTCTGCCCCGGAATCTGTAAATAGAGTTACTACCCACTCACCACTGGGTGGTTTTCCTCTGTTATCTCACTCCTGAATTCACCCAGACCCCCCTCACCACTGGGTGGTTCTCCTCTATTACCCCACTCCTGAATTCACCCAGACCCCCCACTTTACCACTGGTCATCATGCTTATCCTGATCTGCTCCAGACCCCTCACCCCAGTTTGATTGTGTCCTTTTCCTGCAAAATCCTCCAGTTTGGGGAATTGCTTTGTTCTCCTGGTTCTAGCTGGACCTCAGAATTCCCTCCCAGGTACTCTCGACATCCATGCAAGAAGAACAGCACTGTGGTGCTTAAAAACTTGGCTTTGCATCCGCCTATGTGACCCTGGATGAAATATCTAATGGCTCGGAGCCTCGGATTTTTTTTTTTTTTTTTTTTTTTTGGAAATGAGGTCTTACTCTGTTGTCTAAGCTGGAGTGCTGGAGTGCAGTAGCAAAACCAGGGCTCCCTGAAACCTTGAACCCCTGGAATTAAGCAATGCTTCCATCTCAGCCTCACAAATAGGCTTCTTCATTTTTAATTTTTTAAAACTTTCGTAGAACTGGGGCCTTGCCATGTTGCCCAGACTGTCCTGAACTCCTGGCCTCAATCAATCCTTCTTTCTCAGACTCCCACAGTGCTGGGATTACAGGTGTGAGTCATCATGACAGGCCCCTTTTTGTTTTAGAGATACCATCTCTCACTCTGTCACCCAGGCTAGAGTGCAGTGGCATGATCACAGCCTACTGCAACCTCGAACCCCTGAGCCTTGGATTCTTCACCTGCAAAATGTAAGTATCAATACCATCTTCTCTGGGTAGGAAGCCTGTGATGGAATCATGTCCAGTACTGTACTTCTCTATCAGGTGCCCCCAAATGTCTATGGCGTGATTGAACTGTGCCCAGCACATGGGACATGCTCAATACATAATCACTATTTCTATTGAGAGAAATCTCTGTCCTCCCTGCCGGCAAAGCAAATTAGGGTCATTCCCCACCTAGGGATTGAATGGGAAGAGAGTTAGCTATGTGAGAACACACATCATACCCGCATTGTTCCTTTTGTCTTCCCAGCTTCTAGAATAGCTCTTAGCAAATAATTACAATAATAACTAGAAGGAAAAGAGTGCACATTTATTGAGCACATACTAATTGCTAGGCACTATGCTAAGCAATTTATCTGTGATATTTAGTCCTCACAAGTATTATCTACAGCAAGTCCTAAAGATATTTCCTCTCTTTTTTTTTTTTTTTTTTTTTGAAATGGAGTCTCACTCTGTCTGGAGTGCAGTGGCACCATCTAGGGTCACTCCAACCTCCGCCTCCCAAGTTCGAGCAGTTCTCCTGCCTCAGTCTCCGGAGTAGCTGGGAATACAAGCGCACACCACGATGCCTAGCTAATTTTTGTATTTTTAGTAGAGATGGTGTTTTGCTATGTTGGCCAGGCTGGTGTCAAACTTCTGACCTCAGGTGATCCACCCGCCTTGACCTCCGAAAGTGCTGAGATTACAGTTGTGAGCCACAGTGCCTGGCAATTTTTCCCCATTTTATAGAATGAGAAAGATGCACTTTAGAGAGGTGAAGTAATTCGACTTGGGTCATATAGTTAGTAGCAGCAAAGCCGGAATTCAAAAATGAGAATGGTCTGACTATAAACTCTGGGCTTTAACTACAGAATATGCTGTTTCAGTAACTAAAGAGAAAGGGAGGTAAGGAGGAAGGGTAGAAGAAAAGGAAGGAGGAAGGAAAAAGGAAGAAGGCAAGGAAGGAACAAAGGAATGAAAGAAGGAGGGGAGGGAGGGAAGGAAGGAAGAAAGGAAGGAAGGAAGGAGGGAGGGAGGGAGGGAGGGAGGGATGAAGGAAGGAAAGAAAGGAATGGNTATGCTGTTTCAGTAACTAAAGAGAAAGGGAGGTAAGGAGGAAGGGTAGAAGAAAAGGAAGGAGGAAGGAAAAAGGAAGAAGGCAAGGAAGGAACAAAGGAATGAAAGAAGGAGGGGAGGGAGGGAAGGAAGGAAGGAAGGAAAGAAGGAGAGAAGAAAATAGGAATAGAGAAATGGAAGAAAAAAGAGAGAGAGGTAAGAAGGACACCGTGGGTAGGCCCTGCCTAGTGTTCTTTCCTTAGGTACTAGTTCTTAAACTTGGCTGCATGCTGGAATTATTTGGCCGACTTAAGAGAATACTGATGCCTAGGTCCTGTCCCCAGAAATTTCAGCTTATCTGGTCTGGTCTGTGGCCTGGCCATCAGGACTGTGGCAGCTCCCAGGGGATTCTAGCCTGCAGCCAAATTTGAACCCTACTGCCTTAGCAGGAGCACGCTCCCCCGTCCTCCAAGGTGGCCAGAGCACTTTTCATTAGCACATGTGAGCTGCACCTGAGGCCTCCAGTGGCTCCTCCAAATGGCTTCAGCTGCAGGTGCTCTGAGCTCTGAACAGGGCAAGGGTAGACACAGGGACGGCATGGTTGAGGCAGAACCTGGAAGGGCATGGGGTTCAGGAAGTGGGGTTTATTACAGTCCAAATGACAAAACCTTCTGTGCCGAGGTGCATGCCGACAGTGCTCAGGCTGCAGCAAGGGGATGGATGCAGTCCCTTCTGGTGAGTGTCCCCCTCACTATGGTGACAGGGCGTCTTATGTCTGGGATTTACCCTACAATGACTTTTCCAGCTTGCCCCAGGCAGGTGCTCTGATCTGGCCTAAGGCCTGGCTCATCAGGGTTGAGTGGCTTTTCTTGGCCTGGGGCTGGGGATCCCTGACTAGACTGGGCAAACCCTGGAGCTTGGCACTTGAAGGGGAAGAAAAGTGTCTGCCTGTCGGGTGGGGTGTCTGAACCACCACTGTGGGAGTTGCTGAAGTTATCTGAGCTGTATTGCCAAAGGATATAGCATTTCCTTTGATTCAGGAAGGAAACGGACCTTTTTAATGTGAGGTGGTGAGTATTCCTCAGGTTCATAGCCAAGCCTGGGGCTGGAGGGTGGTCTGCGAAATCCCCAGGCTTCCACTCCACGGAGAACCAGGCAGGCAGTCTGTTCTCCGTCTCTTGGCTGCCACAAAATTCATCAGCACGTGGGAGATCTGCCTTCTGCGAGACGAAACAAAATCATTAAACAAAATAGCCATTTGCCATGCTTGGCCCAGCCATCAACTCAAAATGTTCTTGAAGCTTATAATAAAAGCAGCTATTTATTGCCTGTTTTCTGTGTTTGAGATCTTGTGCTGAGTGGTTTACATTATCAGCACATCTAATCCTCACTTGTTCCCTAACCAGTTGAAATTATTATTCCCATTTTCTAGAAATTAACCTGAGGTTCAGAGGGAGGTTAAATAAATTGCCGAAGGTCAGAGAGCTTATGAACAGCTAAAGTAGGGGCCTGTACCCAGCTTTGTTAGATTCAAAAATATATGTGCTCAAAGACCTTGCTACACTGTCTCTGTCAGGATAACGACTCTGTTTTATTTACCTCTGGATTTCTGCCTCTTGCACAGAGCCTGGTGCCTAAAAGATCCACAATTAACGTTTGCTGAGTTAATGAAGAAGGAATGAATGAATAAAAGAACAAACGGGCTGGGCGCGGTGGCCCACACCTATAATCCTAGCACTTTGGGAGGCTGAGGCGGATGGATCACTTGAGGTCAGGAGTTCGAAACCAGCCTGGCCAACATGGTGAAACCCCATCTCTACTAAAAATACAAAAATATTAGCCAGGCGTAGTGGCGGGCACCTGTAATCCCTGCTACTTGGGAGGCTGAGGCAGGAGAATTGCTTGAACCCAGGAGGCGAAGGTTGCAGTGAGCCGAGATCGCACCACTCACTCCACCTCAAAAAAAAGAAGAAAAGAACAAATGAAGCCATTGCATCATTCTAATCTCAAATTCCTCATCTGCAAAATAGAGGCTACACAGAATAAGGATTAGAGAAATGATGCTGCCTGCTACAAAGCTTTGAAGAACAAGTGGACATCCTATATAGGTTTGCTGATACTAATCAAAGCACTCAGAATAATGCTGAAGGGACAAAATTTCTCATTATAGTTATATAAATTTTGCCCGTTTATTGATTTTTTTTTTTTAAAATTTTTTTCCTTTTTTTTTTTTTTTTTTTTTTTTTTTTTTTTTTTTTTTTTTTTTGGTTTTACTGAACAACCACAAAAAGTAACAATGGCAAGACATCACATAGGAAGGATCTAGAAAGTTTTCCAGATGATAGAGGGATGAAGTGAGAGGAGATGAGATTTCAGAATATTCTTTTTGCTACTGTGTTTGTGGGGATCCAAGCCTTTGGAGCTGGGAAAGAATGCTGAGATGATGTGTGAAATGGCTGGGGAACTCAGAGGCATGTAGCTACTTTTACCAGACTCACAGAGAAAGCAAGTGGCGGAGCAGAGCTGCAAAGAGAAGGAGAGGCTCTGGTCTGCCTGGAGCTGGGGTGAGCCCAGCCTCTCTGAGCCAAAGGTTGGCCTGTGAGTTGCATGCCTGCAGCCGGAACTGGCAGACCAACTACGGCATGATTGATGCTTCCTCTGCTTTTGTCATTTATTTGCCTTGTTTTTTTTCCTTCCCCCAACAGAGCTGATAAGGAAGGTTTAGCCAGAGAATCATGTATCTCTTCTTTTTTTTTTTTTCTATTGACCAGTGAAATGCAGTTCTCATTGCTCCAGCCACTTTCCAAGGGTAAGCAGTTTTGCATTATTTAGCACCTAAACTGGGCCTTGAAAGAGACTTGGCAGGGACCTCTTCATGTTGGGGTGCTATTCTCTGGTCTCTTGGTCCCAGCAAATAAGCCATCTCTTCGTGTCAAGGCTGCATGATCTGACAATTCTGTTTGGTTTTGCTCAGGATCCTGACATCGAGGACCAGAATTTGGAAGTTGAAAGTTCATTTTCAGAAACCTCACTTTTCAGGCAGTGTGATGTGGTCAAATGATAGAATGACCACTGGTAGGGGATAGATAGGATGTGAATCGAGGTTCTGCATATAGTCTACTGGGTGGATTCTAGTAAGTTACTTCACTTTCTCTGGGCTTCTCTTTCTGCATCTGTAAAGCTGAGATCCAGGCAGGTGCTGGAGTAACACCAGTGAGGTTTGTGCAGTGCCACATTTACAGAAGCAAGCATGCGTGACCCTGAAAGTGAGTGCCCCTTAAATACCGCCTCCTGCAAGGCCCCCTGCCTCCCAGTAGTTTGTGCCCTGGTTGAGACGGTTAAGGTAACAACAACTAATCCTTATTAGGCATTTACTATATACCTGTCATTACTTCAAGAGCTTCGCACAACAGCCCTGTAAGGCAGATATTATTATTGATCCCATTTTGATAAATGAAAAAAACTGAACTAGAGTTGGTTATCCACCTAGGATTACAGAGTTTGCAAGTAGTTAAAGCCAAGATTTTTACTCAGCAGCTTGACACATAGTAGATGCTTAAATACATACTCGAGAGGTGTTTCATGCTGTGGTTATTATTCAGGTGAGCATTCAGCAGTCATGCTCCTCCCCTGAAAGAACCAGAATGTTGCTCGGGATCTCAAGTGGCATCTGACCACTTCAACCAGTCTTAGAGATGACAGATACATTTACGGCACTGCCAAATAGAGTCATATTAAGTTATCCATCTCTGCCAACTTTTTTTTTTTTTTTTTTGGTTTTACTGAACAACCACAAAAAGTAACAATGGCAAGACATCACATAGGCTATTCATTGTGAGACCTGCTCCATAGTGAAACATTATGGATTGCTTCTTTTGGCTAGAGAAGAACTTAACCTCTGCCTCGGGATGGAGGTATGTTTTCCATGAAAAGGTGGTTAACAGCCTCCTCCACTCAGCAGAAATACCCACCAAGGATGTGTGAAGTGCCAAAAGACGTATTACATCCTCAAAGTCTATGAAAGCAAATTCCTCTCAATATATTATGTATTTAGTTCCCCGTCTGGGTTTCCAGGAATTAAGGCTGTTATTGTACAGTCTAATTTTAAATCTGGAGCTTTATTATTCAAAAGAAATGTCTTTTTCCCCCTTCTCATGCTCTTTTCCTTCCGTCTTGTTCCGTGTGTATTCTGTAGTGGGTTTAATTGAGTTTTCCCCACAAGGATTCCATTGCAACTCCAGGACTTGAATATTCTGATAGTTGATGAAGCTTAAAAAAGAGAACTTTTGCAGCCATGACTGTATTCACATGGAATCTCTTCTTTTCCATGGAGAAGTATAATATGTCTAAGTGAGGTGGTTTTATATTAACATTGAGCGGATGGAATCAGAGAATGTGATAACACATTGTCTTGTGTCTGTCTTCGTGGTATCTCTGGCTGCCAGGGTACTGTCAAGTGCTGGGCCTGGGCAGAGAATCTGGCCCAGGAGCCCATTCCAGCTCATCTCATTCCCTTCCTCCTCCTTGTCTGTCTTTCATCCAGCACAGAGTTGAAGTCACCCCATATTAGCTGGACATTAACATGGAAAAGCCTAGGCTATGGCACTGTTCCACACTAACTCTTTCCTGCCTTCCTAGGTAACTGTGGGTATGTTTTGGAGAGAAGAGTAGCTGAACTCAAGGGCTTCCCTCCCCTTCTGTTTACTTCTTTGGAAGTGTATTTCTACGTACTGATTGGAGCTGTCTTTATTTTTTTTTTTCGGTCTTTAAAATAGGAACGCTAATATCTGAAAGTGATTTGTGACCTATGAGGTACATGCAAAATAAGTAAAATTTAAAATTATTTTCAAACATTCTAAAAGTGTATTGATATAGCACATAACAAACCTTTGGAGCTTATGCATTCCAAACCTGGCTCTGCCTCCTCTTAGCTGAGTGATTTCCTGTCAATATCTTGGTTCCTTATATTCTCAGTTTCCTCATCTCTAAAATGAGAATATCTATTTATCTCAAAGACAGTTACGAATGTTTAATGAGGCCATCTACTTAAAGTCCTTTTTGCAGAGTTAGCCAGTTAACTCTTAATGTTGTTAGCAATGCTGATGAAAGGGATGGGTGTTATTTTTATGCTGTTATGATTATCATCTCTCTCCAAGAAGAATTCTGCCCCTTACTCTGGCCATGCCAGAGTGGAAGGTAACTCCCCTTGTTTCTCCTGCCTTTCATCAGTACCGGGAGCTGGTTACTTGAAGTGCAGACTAATGCACATGTGGCCTCTAGCAAATATCAGGCAGAGAGTGAGAGTGGAAAATTCCAGGTCTGGCTGCTGCTTGGGTGGCTGACCCTATTAACCATTAGCAGTTTATCTTGAATCTGATTCTGATTACATCCAATTTGTTCTTTTGCTCTCCTCCCTCCCTGGTTCCCATCTAGAATTTACATTAGAAAATGAACAGCCAGTGTATCTCATTTGTTATGCTGGAGCCACTGGCTGATTTCTGATGTGGACTCACCTAAGCATTCTCTGGGTTTTACGAACTCACTACATCACCATGCATGGAGGTGGGGCAGCCCTCTGTCTGGGCCTTGGTTATCCTCTCTGTTAGACAACTAGCCCGCAGTTATTGCTACCTCGTTTTGGCCTCATCAGGAATTCAGAGGCGATGGCTTTTGAGCTTCTAAACAGAAGAGTGCTTCAGAAAGAGTGGAGTACAGCAGTGTTGTTTCTAACCTAGAGGTTAGATGCTAAAGACTGATGAAAATGTTGAGTGGTCGAAGTTATCCTTGGAACTTGTAAATTGTCCAAAAAGGAAGCTCAGAAATCTAGATCTTATGGATATAATTCTGTAGTAATATGGATGTGTCAACAGAAAATGTACACAGAATATACACAACAGAGCAACACGCAAAACGTAATTGTGTGCTGGTTTTGAATTACATAAAAAGAGAGCCCATGTAGTTGAATTTGGGTGTTGAATGCACCCTGAATTCTGCCTCTCTGTAACAGAACTGAATTATTTTGCTTTTCTGTGAAAGGGATTCTGTGCAGAAGAATTCTGTTTCAAGATTCACAGAGTTTAGTTTCCCAATGACGACAGAAGCTTTATTGGGAGGGAAGCTCACCTATAAGGTTGTTCCACAGGAAAAACGGAGAAGCCAGCATGGAGCCAAAAACTCTAGTCTCGTTTTATCATAAATATAAAAAAAATGCTTCTAGCTGACTCACAGCAATGGACCTTCAGATGAGTGACCATCTCGTAAAAATTCAGAGAGATCCTTAGATCTATAATCGCATTTACCCAGGAACAGTTACCCCAGGAGAAGACTACAGAAAATAACAGCAGTGAAAGCCAACATTTGTGACTGCTCTCTGTATTCCAGATACTGCACCAAGGCCTTTGTATCTGCTGTTTTATTTGAGTTAGGTGTGATTACTATTCCCTGCTCCCAGATGAGGAAATGGTTGAGTAGCAGTGACCGGCCCAAGGTCACACAGCTAGCAAGCACAGGACCCTGGAACACCTGCAGCAGGCTCATTCCAGAGTTCATGATCTCAGAAGGACACACAAAACCAAGGCTTTCTTCATGCCACCCCTCCCCAACCCTGGCTTCGCACTTGGACAAATCTAAGTTTCCCCATCTATAAAGTGGAGACAGTGATGTCTGATCAGAATATTGAGTAAGAACCAGGAAACAAGACATGGAGAACTGTGCCTTCTAGAGTCATGGAAGTTTTTAGGTAGGTGTTGATTTAAAAACTAAGATTGGGGGTAGTGGAAACTTGGCCTTTTAGTACTACCCTCAGTGACATCTAGTCAAAGAGAATGGTCCTCTTCTATGCTCAGGAGAACTTCCGGACCCCCCTCTTCTCCAGTGCTGCCCCTTTGTTTGAGCCTGGAGGCTGGGGGAGTGTGGGGGTATAATGGATATATCCCTTTGATCCTATATCTTTTTTTTTTTTTAAGTCAGGAGTGTTTCTGAATTTTCTTCTGATCTAAGAAGTCTTCAAGCGATGCCCCAACCTCCTATTCATGAAGGACTGAATTAGTACACATTAAGGAAATGACCAGTGAATCTGCTGACTTGAAAAAAAAAAAAACAATAAAAGGGGTTTTTCCCTGTCAGATTCATTGCTCAGATGCTGATTCATTTGCAAAAAAATAATTGCCTTAATGAATCCCACTGAGCCCAGTATGAGAATGAGGCAGAGTTAAGAATAAAAGACATTCTTCTGCAGGGATCAGAAATGCTGTGATAGGGAGTGTCCTGGGATTACGAGAATGCACTTATTGGAATGACACTCACACTGAAAAGCTGGTGAAAGGAGGCAAGATACTTTTCTACGTGGTGGGAAAAAGAAAACCAACTCGGTTTGTATGTACATCGAAGGCATATTTTGACACACAGTGAGGGGGAAAGTGGGGGCCCTGAGGCCTGACTAGGTGCCTGGTGGCCGGGTGGGGGCTGAAAGTGGAGGGGGTTTTGGTTTGGTGGCATTCCATGCTGGTGTGTGAGGAAAGCTGCCACCATTAGGAGGTCTGAAACTCTAAGTTGGAGTGCGGGCTCCTCTCTGTTGGCCGTGGGACCTTCATCTCTTGATACCTTGATTTCCAAACACCCCATGGAGCTCTTAGGGGATACGGATAAAATCTGTGACAGCACTTTATTACTTGTAGGGAACTGCTCCTAGGTGACAAACCGTCATATATATGATCAGCATTTATCGAGCACCTATTCTGTGAGATATTACCCTCAGCCCTTTGAGTATGGTACTGACCAAAGCCACATAGTCCTTGTCTCATGGAATTTCCATCCAGGCAGTGGAGACAGACAATAAGCAAATAAATGTATAACATGGGAAAGGAAGGATTTGAGCAGGGAAATGATAGCAACCTACCTGAGTTCCAAATGGAGAAAAGTAACAAATAAATAAACATGCCTCCTACTTTTATTTGAAAGAGATACTTCAGAAGCCTATTAATAAACACCCCATGTTTTTTAGCCCATCATAATATATAGGTACAGTATGTTGTAAAAGGATTTAATCTCTAAAAGTCTCCACAAATGTCAAGCTCATAACAAATATCAGAGGCAATTTCATATTCAGTTCAAAGTTCTTCTTAGACATATAATCGATACAACTTCAATATATAACTTCTTAGACATATAATCTATATAACTTCACTATTTTCAAAATTCATCCTAAACACTGAATTTGTTAGGCCCAAAGGACTGGTTAATGGCAAGTTAATAGTCACCTCCCATCCACTCACTGACGCAAAGATGCCTCTCAGCTCACAAGTGAGCTCTACCCCGATAAACCCGTCCTGAGTCAAAAGTGCATTTCATGCTGGCGACACTGCACAGGGTCCTTGACTGACTTACGATGGTTTGACTTGCTGATTTTTTTACTTCAAGTTGGTGCAAAAGTGATAAGAATTCAGTAGAAACCATAACCCCATGGTAGATTGTAAGGCGCTCTTTGATTTAGCGTGTGGTTACACGTGCATAAATCCATCATAACGTTGAAAAATCTTGAATTGAGCCATTATAAATCTATATTTACCAATTGGCTTTTTAAGCACTATGCTGAGTCCCAAGGTAACCCCTGCTCCATGGGGCTTGCCATCAGTTCCTTTGGGGTTGCCTTAGATCCAGAATTGTTCTGTGCGAGAAGGACTTTTAAATCATGATCCGTGTTCTTTATGTTTCTCAGGCTTGCTGAGGCTGGAGGAGCACAGTCATATGGTGGGGTATCTGAGTGTGAGGTAGTGCAGACAAGGTGTGTGCTGAGCACAGGAGAGGATCCTCTGATGTCTAGGAACAATCTCATCCCCCAGCCAGGAAGCCCACAGCGGGGCTTGCCAATGCATCTTTGTTTCCTTCTGATGTTAGTTCTGTGCAGAACAAAACCCCAGTAATGCTCTCTTACGGGTCTCCTCTCCTTTTAGAAAACAAAGAAACAAAACAAAACAAAAGTCTCTCTTCTCTTATCATTTGTTCAAATTTCCTGTTTTCTGGATCTATATATTTATATTTTGCTGTTTTTTTTCTTTTTGAGACAGAGTCTCGCTCTGTTGCTCAGGTTGGAGTACAGTGGCACAATCTCGGCTCACTGCAACCTCTGCCTCCCGGATTCAAGCAATTCTCCTGCCTCAGCCTCCCGAGTAGCTGGGATTACAGGCGCACACCACCATGTCTGGCTAATGTTTGTATTTTTAGTAGAGACGAGGTTTCACCATGTTGGTCAGGTTGGTCTCAAACTCCTGACCTCGTGATCCACCTGCCTGGGCCTCCCAACGTGCTGGGATTACAGGCATGAGCCACCGCGCTTTAGTTTGAACTAATTTTAGACTTACAGAAAAGTTGCAAAACTATAGAGTCCCTATATACTCCTCACCCAGTTTTCCTTCATGTTGACATCTTCCTCAAGGACAGTAAAATGATCAAGAGCAGGAAATTAACATTGGTACAATACTATTCACTGGATGGCAGGCCCTATTTGAATCTCACCAGTCTTTCCCCAATGTTCTTTTGTGTGTGTGTGTCTGGGATGCAATTCAGTGTCCATGTTGCATTTGGTTGCTGTTTTTTCTTCACTGTCTTTTAATCTGCTACTTTTCCTCAGTCGTTTGTTGTTCCTAGCTATTTCTAAGGGCACGAACCTCTATAGTCCTTGAAGAAATGTTAGGGTCATGGAATTTTGATGCTGGACAGGGCAGTCACAAGTTGTAAGGTTCCCAACATCAGAATCACTCAAGAAAAGTTGGAATGATTTGGCATCATGACAGACATTGCAAAGGAAGTAAGTGCAGGGCACAGGCATTGGACTTGGAATCAACATCCTAGCTCCAATAATGATCATGACAAATGTTAGCTCTCATGGAAACATCTTGCTTCTGAACTCAGGGCTGTGATCAGCCCATATAGTTTGAATCTGGGCAAATTATTTCATCTTTTTGGGTCTCTGCTTCCTAATCTGTAAAGTGGGGATAATAATAGCATCAGTTTCAGGGTTGTTGCAAGGAATAAATGGGATAAAGCATGCAAAGTATTTAATACCGTACCTGAAACATGGAAAATGTTCAATGTATGTTAACTATTGTTACTATTCTATTAATATCGTTGTTTTTATTCTTTTTGCTTATTTGTTTGTTTTGAGACGGAGTTTCACTTTTGTTGCCCAGGCTGGAGTGCAGTGGCGTTCACTGCAACCTCTGCCTCCCAGGTTCAAGTGATTCTCCTGCCTCAGCCTCCTGAGTAGCTGGAATTACAGATGCCCGCCACCATGCCTGGCTAATTTTTTTGTATTTTTAGTGTAGATGGGGGTTTTACCATCTTGGCCAGGCTGATCTCGAATTCCTGACCTCAGATGACCCACCTGCTTCGGCCTCCCAAAGTGCTGGGATTACAGGCATGAGCCACTGCACCCGTTCTGTCTTTTTCTTATTATCAGTCACCATATACACACTATTTGCCAAGGATGATGTGAAACACTGCCAACTTCTATCCTACAAGGTAGCTATCTACATATTCCAGATAAGAACCTGAGGCTCAAAAGTGGGGCTTCAGACCTAATTCTATCTGACCCTGAAGCCCATGTTCTTTGAAATGCTACCCAATTGCCTCATCAGTAATAATGGAGTAGTTGTATGCATGATGTATTTTACAGCTCTTTCTCATGTATGACACTCAATTTAACTTCAAAATATCCCTGGGGGTTGGGACAATGACAATAACATTTGGTAGATAGGTGGGGAAAGTGGGACACAGTTTTGGAAAGAAATGAGATATTCCTCAACCATGCACATATTCTTTCTGGCAGAGTGGTCTTGGAATCTCAAGGCCCTTCCAAGTTCCTAATAAACATGTACTAACTTTTACAAAGCATTCTGAGTTATTTGCTGCAGTATCAGTGTGAGGCTTCAAGCTTGCTCCATATCAAGGATGCCAGGAGCAGATGAGCTGTGAAGTCTCAACAGCCAGCTCTGTGCAGGGACCTGTAGCTTCAGCCTCAACCCCAGGAGATCTCTAGCTAAGGCAACTTGAAATCATCCCACATTTGGCTAATGATGCCATAATTTAAGGTTTGTCTTTTCTCTCAGAGAAGTTATACACCCAAGTTGCAAACTAAAACCCAAAACACAAGACCTGAATCTCTTGTGCTTTTAGATTTTCTGGTGTGACAATCTTTGTGTTTCAGGAGGAAAAATTGACCATGATCCTTATGTCTGGAGAGAGGCATTAGAGACACTAAGGAATATAAAAGTAATAAGAACCAACATTTTTAATTCCAACTAAAAGGAGGCCAGTCCAAATGGCGAGCTAGGCAGGAAAACACTTCTTTTAGTTCAAAACATGTTCTCTGAGTAGTGAGTATATTGGGGCCATGGACAAATGAGACGTTGCCCCTGGAGACATGGGAATGATCCCAAATGACACCTACTATGTGCCTCATATGGTGATGTGCATGTTATCAGCCTTATTTTTTGTTTCTTTATATATAACTCTGTGATGTAATTATTATTTATTGTAGTTTACTCAATGAATGATTAGAGATTTAGAGAGACTGAGTAAGCACCCCAAGATGACACAGCAAGTTAAGTACAAACCCAAGATTTAAACTCAGGTCTATCAAACCCCAAAAGCCATGCTTAATACACACTGCCACATGGACCTTGAAGAACTTGCAGATCAGTGTGGAAGACAGGTAAGAAAGCTAAGCCTTGTGATGCAGCAGTTGGATTACCAATTGGTTTCCCCTCGTTATTCTGTGAGAAGACACTACAGAGAAGTTTCTAAATTTGCTTGCAGAATGTGCTTCCAGGGTTCTTCCAGAGCCCCATTTAGACTGACCTCCCTTCCCCACTGCTTAAGGTGGATGTGTATATAGTGTTTCCTATCTTGCAAAGCCAGAATTGGAAAGGGGAGGAGTGGGGAATGAATAAAATGTCTGCCTGTCAATGAACTTGCATTAAAATCAGGTAAATTCCATTCATCGTTCAAGAAATAGTTGAACTGGAAGGAACCTGGCCCATAGTGGGCATTTGGTAGATGTGAGTTGAATGAATTAATGAGTGAGTGAATGAATAAATTTTGAGACCCAAAGAGGTCAGTAGAATGCCTTGTGCATATAAACCCATCTCTGGCTCTATCCTTTTTGCGCAAATGCAGGAAAAGAGGTGAAGAAAGTTATCCCCAATCAGTCACCATTATATTGAAAGAATATAGAATCACTTCGTACCAACATGTATACTCACAATTGTACTTTTGCTTATTTTGAAAAACTAAAGATTTTTGAGAGCTTTGATGAAAGATTAGAGAGGAAGTCTTGGGAATCTTAACTATTAAAACTAATTGTTCCTACTGTTGTTCAGCTCATTCGAGGGGATTGCTTCATGTCTTCTTCTACTGCTGTGATTCTGGGAGACTTAACACAGTCTCTTGTCTTTGGTCAACTCAATACAATCATGGTTCAATGATAGACCATGAACCATTTTAGCTATTTAACTATTATAACTATCTAGCAAATGAAGAAATGAACATGAGCCTCATTTATGATTACCATGTAATTAATTCAGGTCAGTAAGAAAAAAAACACATTTAGGGGCTACCATATGTGGTTGTTTTCTTTTAGTTATTTTTTGCCTACAAGAGAAATGAGGTAGATAATATTGACCATCAGAAAGCTAATGAAAAAGTCCTTGCCTGGTAAGACTGAAGCTGCCTTGTTTTTCAGGGAGTTGTAGTTTCACATGGAACGAAGGCGAGTGAGAATCATTTGTTCTGCATGAATGAGCCCCACTAACCGGTGGTTTCTGCCTTTGGCTATGGCATTCACAGCCACCACGAGGGGTGGGCCTTGTTGGTACTAGGCTCCAGGTAGAGTCTTGACACATGATCATGCATCTCTGGCTTGTCAGATTTTCTGAAATTTTATGAGAAGCTTGAATCTGGCTTTAGAGCTAATATCTGCCAATTTTTTAATTTCGTTGTTTCTATGATTAATATTGTTGTCTTAAATTGTGAGATTTGGCCGGGCGCAGTGGCTCACACCTGTAATCCCAGCACTTTGGGAGGCTGAGGTGGGTAGATCATGAGGTCAGGAGATTGAGACCATCTTGGCTAACATGGTGAAACCCCATCTCTACTAAAATACAAAAAGTTAGCCGGGCGTGGTGGCGGGTGCCTGTAGTCCCAGCTACTCGGGAGGCTGAGGCAGGAGAATGGTGTAAACCCGGGAGGTGGAGCTTGCAGTGAGCCGAGATCACACCACTGCACTTCAGCCTGGGCAACAGAGACTCTGTCTCAAAAAAAAAAAGAAAAAAAAATTGTGAGATTCAAGCAAAACATGACAGCACACACTGGTTTCTGGAGTCTAGTTAAAGAGAAGCGTTGACACAGCCTTGGAGTCAGGGAGCATCTACTTGCTCTGTTGCTCCTGTTTCTCCCCTAGCTCATAGCTGCCTGGAAGGGGGCAGATCTATAGGGAGCTGTGCAAGCCAATAGCACTGTTCTATGGTTTGGCAGTATTCTGGGTTGCTGCAAGAGAAAAAAAACGAAGTGATGTATATGAAGTACTTAGGATTTTCTACCTTTTATTATTTAGATAATTTTATTTTTTATTTATTATTTAGATAATTTTTCATGCACATAGTAGTTGTGCATATCTATGGGATGTGTGTGATATTCTGACACAAGCATACAAAATACAATAATCAAATCTGCATAATTGTGTCATCCATCACCTCAAACATTTATCATTTATTTGTATTGATAACATTCCAAATCTACTCTTCCATTTTGAAATATACACTACATTATTGTTAATTATAGTCACCCTATGGTGCTACTGAAGAATAGATCTTATTCCTTCTAGTTAACTGTATTGTTGTATCCATTAACTAACCTCTCTTTCTCTCCTCATCCGTCACTACTAGTTAGTTTTAGTAACCACAGACAAGAACTACAACCTGGTGGTCTCCACTATCCTTGCCAGCAGAGGGGTCTCCTTTGGTCTACATGGCTTGCCTCTCCAGTTCCCTGACTCCCAACTCATCCCTTCTTATGGACAGCTGGTCAGCTACACCCAATTTTATATGCTGGATCTTTATAGGCATTTGAGTTGCAACCCCCTCCCCTTTTTGGGGGGAGACAGTGTCTTTCTCTGTCTCCCAGACTGAAGTGCAATCCCAGCTCACTGCAGCCTCAACTTCCTGGGCTCAAGTGATCCTCTCACCTCAGCCTCACAAGTAGCTGGGACTATGGGCACATACCATCGCACTTGGCTAAGTTTTTTATTTTTTATAGAGACAGGGTCTCCTCATGTTGCTTAGGCTGGTCTGGAATGCCTGAGCTCAAGCGGTCTTCCTGACCCAGCCTCCCAAATTGTTGGGATTACAGGTGTGCCACTGTGTGCCTTCTTTAAGCCTTTAGTTACTAGCATCTCATGTGCAACTGGCTTTAAGGCTCTGTTGGAATAGGAAAAAGGAGAGCAAGTTAGGCTCTGAGCCAAGGATGAAGAATGCAATTCTTTCACATTACAAATCAAGATTTCTCAAAAGTTCTCCATCATGCAGTGTAAAATTGACAATGCCTCAGCATCTTCTGTATATGTTGTTACCTGGCCCAAGTCCTACTCATCCCGTAGGTCACACTTTCAAGGTTCTTAGCAGGATTTACTTGTTTTGCCTCTATGTTCCTACAGCAGCCTGGGACCAGCACAATCAAGCACCTCTTTCACATTCTTTACAAGCTTTCAGTTGAGATAGCTACAGTCACAAGCTGCTAGAGCTAGGGGTATTCATTTCATATTATTCCCCTTGGTCTCCTCTGAACTCAGAATATTTTTTGGCACACAGTAGGGGCTTAAAATATTTGTCAAGGGAGAAAGGAGAAGGTCTCTTGAATGTGGATGTATGTGTACCATTGAAAATCTTTTCGATTTTGCAATTTTGCCATGAACCCTTCTCCGTAAACATTGTGACAGAGCAGGCTGGAACCTGAGTTTCCTACTTCCCTTGCCTTCTTTTTCCTCATTGGAGAAGCAGAAGGAGGAGGCAAGAGAGAGTACAGAAAGAATTATTCTGAGACTTTCTCCTTTCCAGTATCCATGCCACTGATGAGGGATTAAAACCCAACCTCCTTCCCAATGGCATGTTCGGCAAACCTCTGACTGTTGGGATCCAATGCGTCAATTAAATATCAGAGCAGCAGATCTGAATATTGTGTTCTCTTCAGCTGACCACCTCTTGCCGGATGGGAGGCAGGGCTGGGGGAGGCAGAGAGAGCCAGGATGGGGGAAGGGAGATGGCAGAGGAGAGCTCTCCATGGGAACTTCTCCCTCCCACTCTTCCAAATCGTAAATTAACAACAGTGGACCTTGTTAAGTGCAGCTTCACAAATTAATATGAAATATAGTGCTTTTTCATAAGCTTGAGAACCAGATTTAAAAGCATATTGGTGTTTGTACACAGCAGGTCGTAATGATCCATTATCTTGCAGACAGAGGAGCTTGCAGCAACACATAAAGAAGATGCAATTGGGCCATCTGCTTTGATTTCTGCAGCATCCCCAGAGATCCAAGGGAGGAGCTGACAGTCCTCTCCATCTGCCTTTACATTATCAATTACAGTTGAATTATGCTGCATGCTGCAGGGCTGGCAGATACGGATGGGAGACTGTGGCACCTGAAAAATATAGAAGAAAATCCATATGTTGGGAGCCAGCTGTTTATTTACAAGTGCTTGACATATTTCCTCACTTTCTCGTCTGTTGCCTTTTTTAAGGTTCCTAGAGACATTTCAGTTTAGTGTGAACTTGAGAAGAAATTAGGTGTAACAGCATAACACCACATGAATAATATTTCAGTTTCCTTGTTTACAGTTGAAATGCACACGGAGCAAAAACCATCAGGTCGAACAGATTTTAAATTATGAAAAAATAAGTTGTGAAAACATCTGGGGTGGCTGCTACAGCTTGTTATGTTTATAAAACATGTTGGAACAGGCAGGGCTGTGCACACTGTACATTTTTGGCAGCTTAGAAATCACGTGTAAAACTGTAACTTTTATGAAATGGCAAGTGTTTATGAAAGCTTAGGGAGTGGGGAAGGTAGAAGGTGGAGTGGCTGGCACTTTCATGAAGTCTCTTACCACAACTTCTGGGAATGCCGCTTGAAGGATGAAATGGTCTGTTTTGTTTTGATTTGATTTTTTTCTTTTCTTTTAAACAAGGACTTAAGTTTTTCCTGATTAAACTGGTTCTAGAATGGTGAGGTGGAGGGCTGCCATATTGATTATGTTGTGCTTGGGTTTTATAGTATGAGATTCCTTCCAACCGTGTGGGAATTTACACTTCATTCTCATTTCACGCCACGTCCTATCCCCACATCTACTGAACCGTGGAGAGCCTGTGTGTGTGTGTGTGTGTGTGTGCGCGCGCGCTTGCTCAGCTGAGGCTTCCCATGCAGTGTGTCCAGAGGTTTGGGGAAAAGATGCTGAAATTCGGCATTTGCAGGTGGCAAAGAATAGGGGACTCATTCTGCTATCAAGGGAGACTTTTTTAGATGCCCTAGAAGCAGAAATTCTTGCAGGTCAAGTAAAGAGACTGAGGTCAGACGTCAAGCCCAATTTTCCACCACTCACTTACCATTCAGGGCCAATTCAGAGGGCCTCTTGGTCCATAGGATAACTCCTCCAAGGTCCCAGCACTTAACGCTTTCTTTCTTGCATTATACTTTCTGATGTATACATCTTACACTTTTGAGATCATGAAATGGGGGCTCCCTGAAGGAAGGCATGAACTTACTTATTTTTCCTTCTTTCTTAAGATCCCTATGGCATCTGGCATTTTCTGAGTGTTCATAAAATGTAAAAGGAATAAATGAATGGGTGAATGAATGATGCCATTGTATTTTCTGTGTATTAAATAACAGGCTTAGTAGGGCAGGTGCAAAATCTAGTAATGAAGAATTGTCAACTCGTGATATGGCCATTGAGACACAAGCTCTGCTGCTAAGGACGCCTTCTCTAACCTGACCACTGTAGATGAGAACATGCGTTTCTGTTTGTGGTCCCTGGGCAGCTCCCCGGAGAAGCTCCCTCATAGCCTCTCAGCCACTGATGTCCACTGACTTTCTCACCATCACCTCCTGGGTCTCTCCTGTCTGTGCTCACAGCACTGGGGTTCATTCACAGTCTCATGGAAATGAAGTCACGTGTGCATAATGATCTCCATAATCTTAAGCTGAATGCATAAATACTGTGGTACCAGCACGGTACGTAAGAATTTGTGGGCCCAGTGCAAAATGAAAATGTAGGACGTCTTGATCAAAAATTAAGATTTTCAAGATGGTAACATCAGGGCATGAAACTAAACACAGATCTCTTCTAAGCATGGGACCATATGCTTCGGCCACACCCCCATGAAGCTGGCTTTGCTAGTGACACTTGGTGCTATTAGTGCTAGATTCATCAATACTTTTATGATTTCTCCTTCCCTTTCACTTTCTTTTTCCCTTTCCTGTGTCCCCTCCCTTTTCCCATCATTCCTTCTCCTCTTCCCTCTTTTCCTCCTCAAGACATTATGCAAGAATCTTTCTCTGTGTCCTGTTTCCATCTTTCCCTTTGCCCATTTTCTTTTCACTAGATACTGAATGGACTCTTTAATGGAAGCCGGCAGCCTCATCACTTTTTTACTCCTGAGTTTCTCTCTCCTTTTTTTGAGCTTGAATAAACCTAGATAATTTTCTCTTTGATGATGCTCATGCATTTGGTTCTTTATTTTTTTAACATGTGTTATTGATACATAATAGATGTATCTATTTTCAGGGTACATGTGATAATTTAGTACATCCATATAACTTATAAAGATCAAATCAGTGTAATTGGATATTCATCACCTTAAATATTCATCTTTTCTTTGTGCTAGAAACATTCAAATTATTCCCTTCTAGCTATTTTGGAATGTATGTAGATGATGTAAATGTTAGTCTCCCTACTGATCTATTGAACACTAGATCTTCTCTGTAACTGACTTGGTTTTCAGTCCCTTTGTCAAGGGACCTAGCCTAACTGTGCCTACTTCAGAGGCATGTTGCATTGCTTCAATGATAGTACAAATGAATATACATAAAAATACACTCACGATTTTGTATGCTGCTAGGGACATGGTAGGTGCTCACATAATACCAGCCATCTTCATCCACTTATTCCACCTTCTCCTCATCATTGTTGTAACTGTTTCTACTATCTACCCAGCAGAAATCCTTATGTCTAACCACAATTTTTTTCATGTGGTACGATACTTTTGTCATTCATTTGTTTATTCATTTGATTATTTAGCATCGTTTGTTGAATCCCCGAACATAGAAAGATGCAAACAGGCCAGGACATCCTATATTGGTTTTTATTATTTTTTCTGTCCCTTCTTTCACATTTATAACCTTCTTTAACCCTATATTATATTTATAAGAAAGGATATAGCAATAAAATTGGTCGGAGAGAGGAACTGAGTTGACTAAACTCATATTGCAGGTCAGTGATGAAGCCAGGATTGGAATTCAGCATCTGTGAGCCTGAGCTAATTCTCCATCCCCAAAGTGTAATTCCTGCTGAGCTCACCTGTAAATTCCTAACAGATGGTGACCTAGACTTTTGCTCCTTTTCTGTCTTACTTTGACTCCGGTTGAGCATGCTGGATAGGCAAGATAAAAATGAATGAATGCCTGAGGGAGAAAAGAAAATCATTAATGCTCCATTGGCTGGTATCCTTGATAACTCTCATTTTCATTATCTGTTGCTACTTAACAAATCATCACATATTTGATGGCTTAAAACAGCTATAACTATTTGCTCAAAATTCTCCAATTTAGGCAGAGCTCATCTCTGGCCCATGTGGCATCAGCTAGGATGACTCCAATGTGGCTGGATAATCCACTTCCAAGATGACTTACTCATATGGATGGGAGGTTGGCATGCTCGCCGCCAGCAAGGAGCTCAGCTGGGGCTAGTGGCCGTGTCTTGTTTCTCCTTCATGAGGCCTCTTCACATGGCTGAACTGGGCTTCTCACAGCATGGTAGGTAGGTTGCCAAGGGGAGAATCTAAAAACAAGAGTTCCAGGAAGACAAGTCCCAAGCTTAAGCCTGCCCTGCCCCAGACACTAGCCACTAACTACACATGACAATAGAGCATTTGGAATGTAGTTGGTCTGAATTGAGATGTGACTTAACTGCAAAATGCACACCTGAGTTTAAAAACACAGTCTGAAGAATTAACAGGTGTAATATCACTAGCACTTTTTAAAAAATCTTGATTACATTTTGAAATAATTGTTTTGTTAAATAAAGCATGCTATTAACTTTATTGGCTTGATTTTTCCAACATGGCTACCAAAAATTTGAAAATCGTATCTGCAACCCACATGATCCTCTGGTGCTCCCCGAGCTTACAAGACTCTAAGACTGTTTGCATGGCACTTGTTATTGTCCCACTGACCAAAGCTGGCCACATGACCACACTGGGGTCATCCTGGGAAGACGCTACCCTATGGTATTAATACTAGGAGGCTGGGTTCACTGGGAGCCACCCAAAGAACAATCTCCTGGAACTTCCAATGCTTCCATTTTGTTCAATTTAACAAACAATATAATGCAATTTTCTAAAACAATCAAATGCAAAATGTTCTATAAAAGTCAGAGAACAAGCTTCCAGGTTCGGACATAGTAGGACACAGTATTTTATGTGTTTCAGCAATGATTACATAATTATTAATCGTCTGTTGTATACAAAGCACCAGGCACTAGTCAACAGAAGCAAAGCAAAGGATTCTCATGTGTCTTAAGACTGAAGAAATTCAGATTGAATTTCTGGAGTGAAAGCGTTCACGATATAAAACTGTGCCACGTTAAGTTCCAGTTGTATGTTTCAAAATAAGTGTCACATGGGATACCTGCTTATCTGTGGTTATTCCGGTTATATTCCATCTTTTTCTTGAATGTAAATTTTCCCACCTAGGGTTTCTGAGGTTCTAATTCAGGAGCCGGGAGGTTGAAGCAGCATAGGAATATTTGCTGAGTACAATTTAACAGTGTCATTTTTATGGGCATCCCTGATCTGGAATCATTGCAGGGTAGGCTTCATGGGCATTCAGAGGAGATAAAGAAAGAAGAGAAACGATGTTGGAGGACCTTTCTGAAAAAAGGGGTCCTTAGAAGTCAAGTGGATTTCAGCCCCTGATAAGAGGATACCAAGGGTGTCACAATATTACATAACATTAGCAAACAAAACTTCTGCGATCGCCTCACTCTCAGGCATCTTAGGGCATGAAGGTGGCAGTTCACTAGGGCTGCCATAACAAAGTACCATAGACTGGGTGACTTAAGCAACAGAAATTCATTTTCTCACAGTTCTGGAGACTAGAAGTTCAAGATCAAGGTGTTGGCAGGATTGGTTTCCTCCGAGGCCTCTCTGCTTGTCTTACAGATGGCTTTACATCAATGTCTTCCTCCTTACACAACAGGCTTCCCCCACTGCCTCCAGGAGGGGCACAGCCCATGACCCTTGATAACAGTCGCTCTGTTAGTGACAGTCCTACCTGACATTTGCCATTTTTTTCTCTCTCTCTGGCTTCCCTTTCCTGAAATTTTATCTGGGACCACTTGAGGGTGTCCTGCAGTGGCTTCTGCTGACAGTACCCAGGGAGACCCTGCCTAGTTCTGTGCCCAGAGTCTTCACCTCAGAGAATGACAATCCCATTCTTCCAAATTCTCAGGCAAGACAATTGGGAGTCAACTGTGACTCATTCCTAAACTCTAGTAATTCTTTGTCATTTTTGTCCTTGCTCCTTCCTCTGCCTGGGATGCTCTGTCCCCAGATATCTTTATGGCACGTCTCACTCTCTTCAGGTCTGTACTCAAATACCATCAAAAGAGCTTCCCTGACCACCCTAGAATAAAAGCACCCCTCACTATTTAACTTCCTTAACCTAACTTCTATTTTTTGAGACAGGGTCTTGCTCTGTCACCCAGATGGGAGTCCAGTGGCACAATCTTGGCTCACTACAGCCTCTGCCTTCCGATCTTCTCAAGCTATCTTCCTATCTCAGCCTCCCAGGTGGCTGGGACTACAGGCATACACCATCATGCCTGGCTAATTTTTCCTTTTTTTTTGTAGAGATGGGGTTTCACCATGTTTCCTAGGCTGGTCTCAAATTCCTGGGCTCAAGTGCTCCTCCCACATCAGCCTCCCAAAGTACTGGGATTACAGACGTGGGCTATCGTGCCTCGCTTCCCTAACTTCTTTATACTTTTTTTTTAGCATGCTTTTGCAGGTTCTCAGAATAGTTAATGTTTCCTAATGCTGCTAAAGCCATAACTCACTTGTTCACCCTTCATCTATGACACAAATGCTACTACGTGGAAAGGACTATGCTATGTTATAAAGGTAAATAGAACAAAGGAAAGACATCTGGTCTCATTCTAGTGGAAAGCAAATAAAGAAGTTAATAAATGCACTGGGTTATTTCATGGTGGAAATAAACAGGGGTCCATGAAGCTTTTGTGAGGAAAGGATCAAAAGGAGCAGGTTTCACAAGCCTCTTCTCTGTCCCTTTCTAGTTCTCATCACTGTCATAACATGGGCTCAAATCTAGGTGAAGGAGCTTGGCAGAGAGCAGATGCTATGTCATCCCTTCCATCAATCGTCCTCCCTTTTCTACCACCACTTCTGACAGTTGCAAGACAATAGCTTCCAGGCATCGATATTCATGGGTACCCGTGGATGGATGATCCAGGGCTGGAGGGGCTGGGAAGAAGATGGTTTCCTCCCTGACAAGAAATGTCAGAGCCCTGGTTTAGCCATGTGCCATCACATTCCATAGTGTCCCACCTCCACATGGGAGCTGCCTACCTAGCCCAAATTTTGTAGCCTTTTTGATCACAGAAAACTCTAAGTCTTTTCAAAGCATAAACAATGACCTTTTCAAAATGGAAATCTGATCATACATCCCCTGCCTGAGTTTAAAGCTCTAAAGTGGCTTCCCACTGCTCATGGAATGAAAGTCACTTCGGCCGGTCGCGATGGCTCACGCCTGTAATCACAGCACTTTGGGAGGCCGAGGCGGGCGGATCACGAGGTCAGGAGATCTAGACCATCCTGGCGAACACTGTGAAATCTAGTCTCTACTAAAAATACAAAAAAATTAGCCGGACGTGGTGGTGGGCACCTGTAGTCCCAGCTACTTGGGAGGCTGAGGCAGGAGAATGGCATGAACCTGGGGGGTGGAGCTTGCAGTGAGCGGAGATCGCACCACTGCACTCCAGCCTAGGCAACAGAGCAAGACTCCGTCTCAAAACAAACAAACAAACAAAAAAAGTCACCTCTGTACCAGGGCCTGTGGACCTTGTGTGGTCTGACTTCAGCCTCTGCAGCCCCATCTCCCACTATGCGCCCCTCTGCACTGTCCACTGCGGTGACATTGGGCATCTTTTAGTCTTTTGAATTCATTCTGTCCTTCACTTCACTAGCTTTTGCATATGCTGTTCCTTCTTTTTGAAATGCTTTTCCCTCTGTCTTAGCCAAATTTCAGCCTTAAGATTTAACTCAAATATTTCTTCATGGAAGCTTTTCATGATCCCTTGTCCCTCTCCTTTATAGCATAGAGCATAGTTGCAATTTCTTAGTGATTTCTTGGTATACATCACTACCCCCATTAGAGAGTAAATCCCGTGAGGTCTGGAATTGTGATCATTTGTGCTGACCTCTGTGTGCCTAGCATGTTCTCATGGCCTGCAATGGAGTAGGCATGTGTTAATGTTTATTGAATGTGTGAATGATTTAAGTAAATTAATTAATGAATACAAATATATTTCTTTGTACTCCCCTTCATCTCGCTTATGAAGTCAATAACGGTTGTTGGATAAAAAGGCAGCCCTTGTTCATGTCCACAGAAGTATTAAGTCACTGCACAGGAAATATTAGGTCATTGATCATAAGAGGCAACTAAGTCCTGTCAACTTGCAATTTTTGGGTTTTGCTAGAGAGCATCCTGACCTGGAGACAGGGGTGTTCAGGTTGGAGAAGGGGTGGGAAGGGTGGCGTCTTAGGAAAAACACTTGGCATGAGCTGACTTACACTTCTGCATCACAGTTTTGTGTCCTAGTGTTCATATGCACCAATGTGCAAATAGAGATGATTTCTACATTTATATTCCCACCTTTTTTTCTATTATTATTTCCCCCTTAGCCCAAGTTACAGCTTTTTCCTGAAGATTATTGGTGTAAATGGAATAAAATCGGTTAGGATCATAAATATGATTCAAGAGGAGTAACCGGCATAGGTTTGGGGGAAGGTTGCCCCTCCCTCCTCCTCTATAATTTATTGTTTTTCTTCTGTAGGAAGCCAAATGATATTTCTCTAATTAACAGACACAAGCAACTACCATATAAATCAACATCACAGCCTTTTTAGTGATGCAATCACTTTATGATCAGGGAGTATAAATTAAACATCACAGATGCATCTCTAGAAGCAAAACATAATGAAATAAAAGAGAGCGGGGCTGCCTGGTTCTGGAGACTGTTTGGGCACCAAGAGCAATCTTCACTCTGGGAGCTGCTGGTTTTGCCCCAGCATGATCTGGGGAATCTATCCTACCTGGGGTGAGGAATGTCGCACCTTCATGTATTTTCTGTCGTATGTTGTCTGTAGGTGTGACTGGGTGAAAGTGAACTGGAAAGCCCAGAATCTGGGTGCAAACCTCAGCTATGGCACTTATTCCCTGCATGACCTTTGGGAAGTCACTTGCCTCCATAAGCTCCATTTTTTCCATCTGTAAATGAGATAGTAACAATCCTCACTTCGTAGCACGATTATGGGTGTGAATACATTAACACATACAAAACGCTAAGGATAGTGTCCCCCACATAAAGAGAAGTTTAATTAATTCGAGCCATTATGAGTATTAGTATGATTGTCCAGACTCATATTTAGTTTCTCTTCATTTTAGTGTCATAATCACTTAGAAGCTGCGACACTTGTTTTGGGCCACAAACTCAAAGTTTAATTTCACAATTTGTGAGGAGCCAAGAAGGCTGCATTTTTAACACTACACTAATGCTTCTGCAAGCAGTCTGTGGACCATAGTTAAAAAGCCCTGCTCTATGACATGCACAGAAAATTGAGACGTTGACTACCTAACTCAGTCTAAATTCTACCCACTAGGAACCTAATGGTGCCAAAAAACACCCAAGGAGCAGATTTAAACTTATTTTTAAACTTCCTGTTAGGAAGTGGATTCTGGGTGGGCTTTGAGGGAGCACTGCCCTTTCCCCATTCCCCTAACTCGGAGCTGGTTTCCTGTAAGTGTGGAGATTGACTAGGAGATGAGGATTCATCAGAGAAAGGCCAGGTTGGGTAGATGAACTACAAGGATTCCTTTCCATTCACACGTGTGGATCAACTCCCTTTCTCTCCCTTCTCTTTCCCCAAATTTGGTGATTATTTTAATAGTTCCTCCCAAGTCAGAGCATTGCAGAGGGGATGACACCTTCCAACTTTAATACCACTTCTGTGTTCTTGAGCTCATGTAAAGTTCTCAGCTCTGCAAGACCAGTGGGAAAGACAGATTATTATCTCTGTGTAACAGATGAGAAAGCTAAGATTCAGAAATAATAGAGGATTTGCCCAAGCTCATACAGTTTCTAAAGGATAAGTAAGTCTTGGTTGCAGGACTTTTCATCCTAAACCGACTATTTTTCACATTGTGGCACAGAACTATTGATCTTTTCTCTTACCTAGAAACAAATCATGATGGTTTGTGTACAATCACGTATAGACAGTTATTATATTTTGAGATGAAGCTCACATGTTATGTGTATGTGTGTGTGTGTGTGTGTGTGTGTGTGTGTTATGGGGATGGGGTTCAGCACCACCTCTTATAGCTTTTTGTTCCTTTGTTCCTCCTACTTTGGTGTCCCAAAATACCATCTCACCCACAGAAACCTTAATGGTCCCAGTTGCATTTTCCATCTTCTAGCTAGAGAAGAATTGTCTTGAGATTCTATTCCTGACATTTGAAGCATGATCAGGAGCCACAGTCTCTAGAAGTCTTGATGCATTTTGTGGAATGCCATAACATTTTAAAGGTTGAAAGGAATGTGTTTGAGGACACGTGGGACATTTTCTTCTCTTTTTTGGCTCTTCTCCTAGTCAGTCATCAAGGCACAATGTGTTGTGGCTCAAGGAAAAGATGATCCAATCACAACATAGAGAGAAAAGAGGAGACCTGTATGGTTCTTGAGTTTCTAAAGTCTGAGATGCAGGGCAAGGGAAGATTCATGAGGGTAGATTTGGACACACATCTGAAAGAGCCTAATAAGTAAAATTTTCCATCCTCAAGAATAGAAGAAGACCCTGAACTTTGAGAAGGGAAGGTTGACAGGTGATATGGCTTGGCTCTGTGTCCCCACCCCCCAAATCCTATGTCAAATTGTAATTCCTATTATTAGGGGAGGGACACGGTGGGAGGTGATTGGATCATGGGGGTGGATTCCCCCCTTGCTGTTCTTGTGATAATGAGAGTTCTCATGAGATCTGGTTGTTTGAAAGTGTATAGCACCTTCCCCTTCACTCTCTCTCTCCTGCCACCACGTGAAGATGTGTTTGCTTCTCCTGCACCCTTCCACTGTGATTGTAAGTTTCCTGAGGCTTCCCAGCCATTCTTGCTATATAGCCTGCAGAACTGTAAGCCAATTAAGCCTCTTTTCTTCATAAATTATCCAGTCTCCGGTAGATCTTTATAGCATAATGAGAACGGACTAATATAACAGGGAAGTAAAGAAGGAGAGAGGTTGGTGAGCTGGTGAGCATGTAGGACAAAGGAGAGTGCCATCTGGAAGCTCCCCAGCCACTGCATCTCCTCAAGGAGCCCTTGTCTGTGGTTTACCCTTGGAGGTTAGATGGGAGGGACATCTTCATATCTGCAGCGTGTCCAGTCACTGCTGAGTTGGACATAAGACATAGTCTTCCCTGAGATCAACAGTGGCTGCCTTCTCAGTGGATGAACCCCTTTGACACAGTCAGCATATTGCTGATTGACAGGCTAGCAGGAGCCATAGTCATCTGTGCCCAATGACTGATCTCTTCCAACCCATCCTATGTGGACAACTACCATTTCAATTTCACTGGACACTTGCGTACACCTGAGGCAGAAGGCGTGTGCCCTGTGCATCCAGAGAGTGTGGTGGTGTTTTAAAGAAACCCCTCCAGCATCAATACATGTCTAGGATCACTTAAACCATCTCAAAGATCTCACCTATCCTCAGAGTCAAGAAAATGGTCAATAGACCTGTGCAATATATGTATATGTAGATGGAAAATAAGGCCATGAAGTTTTGTGCCACATCAGATACAACTTTATACTATATTTGCATGTAAACATTTGATTACAAACGCTGAGAGTAATAAAAAAAAAAAAAGAAAAGAAAAATTCAACATGAGAAAACTCCTTTATTCTTATTCTCGTACGCATTTAAGGACTGATTGATATATTATCCATTGGCTGCAGATCTGAAAAGGAGAGCCACTATTTGATGTTAGTGGCGAAAGTTGCCATGGTCTGGTTTGTGGAGCGTCAGTTTCCAGGTGGTTGTGTGTAAGAATGGCTGCTGTTTTCTGTGGAGTAATACCCGTTCTGCTCACATGGCAGATATCTGACACTGGCTAGTGCTTACGAGGGTGACCAAAGCAAGGGTAGGAGTGAGCCACAGTAGCTACAATAGGGTTGCTTTCATGGAGGCTACATGTGGCACCTTTAAAGCTAGAGGAAATACACCGTGTCCTAATTACGCTGTTTTCCTTAAGTGAGATTCACAACCCATGAGGCCAACCTGTCATTTTACTGCTTGTCTCTGATTCAGCCAAAGTCCAGAGTTTTTAAAATCTTGAGACATCTTGGGGTAATGTGGTGGCCAAACTTCTGTTGTAACAACCACGTCTTTTGTCCTCTCTGCTATTCTGAAATCTGAATTCAACCCTCTGTCAGCAATGTTCCTGTTCAGGCCCTATTGATCTGGAGACGGGTGAACTCATTTTTCTTTTCAAGGTATGAAAATGGACTGGGTCCAGGCACTTAACTCAGCGGTGAGGGGCTGTCGACTCCCAGCTCCCCTTTGCCAACCTCGTCTAATTAACATGGAGACTACCTTCTTTGATGAGTTCATAAGTGTTTCACACACAGGCGAGATGTAACAACTTTGCAAGACACTGTTTAAAGATCTTCAACATCTGAGAAAGCCACAAAATCCAATAATCCTACTTTCAGAATGCCAGGGTGTCCACGGAGATCAATCTCATATCTAAACATCACATAAAGAGAGTGCATTGCATTATAGACTGGTTTCTATTGAACACCACCTAAGAAACAGCATTAGACAGTTTTGAAAAAAAAAAAAAAAAAAGATGGAGTCTATACTAGAGGGAATGGAAAAGTTGTCAAATTCTGGAAAATTTTCCCCTTGATTAAAGCTGCACTTTCAAGATTGTTACATTATTAACAAAAGTCAACTTAGCTCCAATTTATCTTTCTGACAGTTTCTTGATGGATTAGATGTTGGGAATAAACTGGAGAGGCTTTTAGGTGTTTCTTTGGGCACAGACAAAGCTGCTATTAATTCTTCCCTTGGTAACTGCAGTAATACCTGTGCAATGTCCTTCTGAGTGGGGTAATTCGTGTTGGAGATGGTGGTTTCCTGGGGACACCTAGAGCTGTGCCTGTTTTGGCATGTGTCCCTCAATGCAAAGTGTATTTGATATGTTTTAGGAAACAGAATCCAAACACCAGATAAGAGAGCACTGCACTGAGACATGCTCTGGATGTCAAATACATATAATTTGAGGTGGGGCGGGCTGAGGGGTGTTGGCATCAACAAGTGTTCTGGTTATGGAGAAATAATGAAGTCAAATTTTTCTGGTCTCAAATAAGCCTAGAGCGAGTGCTGCAAAAACAAGCTGAAGCCAACAAGAGTTTCTTTAGCAAAGTACTGGAGCAGTATCCCTTCTCTCTTTAAATCTACTAGCATTAAAAGATGATTGCCATTTTTCTTTTTTTTCTTTTCTTTTCTTTTTTTTTGAGATAACATCTCAGGATGGAGTGCAATGGCATGATCTCTGCTCAATGTAACCTCTGCCTCCTGAGTTCAAGCGATTCTCCTGCCTCAGCCTCCCAAATAGCTGGGATTACAGGCATCCACCAACATGTCCTGTTAACTTTGGATTTTTGCAAAGACAGGGTTTCACCATGTTGGCCAAGTTGGTCTTGAACTCCCGACCTCATGTGATCTGCTGGCATCGACCTCCCAAAATGCTGGGATTAGAGGTGTGAGCCACAGTGCCCAGCCTTCATTTTTCTTCAGGATAAGAAATAGATTTACTTGGCTCCACAAATTTTATTAGTTTTCCCAGTATGTTAATTGTCATTAGTATTTCTACACCTATGCTCTGTGAAACACTAAATCCATGAATATGGGAAGGAAATATTACTCTGTTTAGTAAAGCTTGAGATGTGCTGGTGGAACAGATTTAGAAAGATTTCTTTACTGAAGGACTTTTCAGAGTTGTGAATATGCTAAAGTTCCCTGTGAATTTCCAAGGGGTTGGAGAGTGAAGCTAAAGTTGAATTTCCTAAACGTAATTGATTATGAAAATCTTTATTGACCAATCACCTCTCTCTCAACTACCTCTTTGGGAATAAGGTTTTTGCTTTGTTTTTTTCTTTTGTTTTGTTGACAGGGTCTCACTCTGTCACCCAGGCTGGAGTACAGTGGTGTAATCACGGCTCACTGAAGCCTTGACCTCTCAGGCTCAGGTGATCCTCCCACGTCAGTCTCCTGAGTAGCTGGGACTACAGGTGTGTGCCACCATGTCCAGCTAGGGAATATGCTTTTGAAAACAGTACTCGGGGTACACATTTCCTTTCATTCGCATCTTTCAGTTTACCCTGGGAAGAAAAGGTCTAAAGGAAAGGGAAAGTCAAGTGGGTACATTTTTAAATACTGTCCTACATCTCCTTTGGGCTCTCTCAAAACTGTCTTTTCAAAACTGCAACAATTGCCTACATCTCTAATTTGAAGGTAATTGTTAGTCATTTGGCTAATGTCAGGAATCTGAATGCTACTGTGTTCTCTAAGGATTCACATTATCTTTCCTCAGTTTCCCCACATGTCAAGTGGTGATAATCTGAGCTGTCACAGATACAAACAGGAGCTTGGAATTTAAGGGTATTTCTTTGATTACCTCCAAGTTCTTAATGTTTGTGCAGTTCTTATGCACTTGAGAAAATCTAACACAAGAAGTCTGGTCTATCTCTATCTCATGCTCAACAACATCTGGACTTCAGTTAAAAAAAATCCTATTAATGTCACAGAAATTTTCCATACTAAGTGGGTCAAATCCACTCACTTTCCAGTGTTTATCTTATTGCTTGTAATGTTTCTCTGAATATCTTATAATATCCCTTTCAGCCAGTGGAAGTCCAATGTAGATGTCTACAGAGCTTGGTTTCCAGTACTTTAGTCTATATTATGATTACTTTTATAACTTGATCTTACTTAACGCACCCTCACTCTCACAAGGATTTTAATTTCAAATTTTTGGTTTGTAAGATATGGGCCAGCACCCTTGGGACCAGCAAAGATGGAAGATTTTGGAGAAAAATAGGTTAGAGGAGAGCTAAAATCAGAAAACCCCAACATGAGAATGCTAGCATGTCCTCACGTTATACTCTGTGACCTCTTTTTATTTTGTACTAGTTCCAACTTAAGTAAATTCCATGGTGTTCAGTTGGCGAGACACTAACTCTTTTATGGCAAAATGAATTAGTGTGTTATTTATATATTTTAAACTTAGTTAGGCACTCCCTTAAGGCTCACAGCCAAGCCAATAAAGTTATGCTTGAAGATGGAGTTTGAAATTCTATTTTCATTCATTTTAATGGTTTACAAGTAAATTGCATTTTCTACTTCATTCTGTGACATAAGTCAATAGATATCCAATGTAAATGTAGTTCATTTATATTTGAATTGATGTTCTGTCCACCATTACCTTATGTTTCTAATGCATTCTGATACATTAGTAAATAGGCTTGTCTGATTAATCATTAGCACATGAAAAGAATTAGCTACTGCCTGCCAAATGGAATTATTGACACTGATAAGAGGACCAACAATGGTATCACCTGGAAACGGATTGTGCAAGTAATTGAAGGAAAAAAAATGTGCCTTGATAAATATGAAGAACCTTGAATGTATTTTATTAATTCCCTATATGATAGATATTTTATACTTGTATTAAAAATAATAATTTTGTAACACTTTAAATAGGTGAAAGAAGGTCTTTATTTACTTTACAAACTTAGTTGCTGAAAATCTAAGCACAATTTTTAATCTAGGGAAAACCTTTCTTCATAGTTACCAATGGAGAGTGAGAGAAGCTTTAGAATTTCAAGAAGAAAGTAGATAGAGCACAATGAAGGCTTCTAGATGCCCTCTCTGAAATGAGTCACAGCTGAAGTTTAGTCCTGTCGAACCTGAGTACTTACTTTCAAGTGATCTGTCTCATTGCAATTTTGGCCATAGACACTTGTACAGGTTTGAGCACATGGACACAGATGCACACATTGTGCACACACACACACACACACACACACACACAGAGGATGGCACAGATTCACATTTTTGAAAAACCTCACACTGCTTATATTATCAAGTTATCAACCCCTAGTGCCATACTTGGGCAAATAGGAACAGGCTCAAAGTCAATGTAATATACCACAACACCAGCAAGTCCCAGGGATACGGCAGCATGGCATACCTAAAAGGGTCACAGCCCCAACATTTTGAAAATGCTCATGTAATTTTGCTTTGTTATTGTCTGAGCCATTAGATTTAAAAGCCCTTCTGTGTTATTGCCAAGTACATTACTGTGAACCAATGATAAAAGTCTAGCTGCTTGAGCTGCCAAAATCTGTGCAGTGTCTTAAGGCAGCACAGCAGTGTGGTAGCATATGGCAGAGCCACGATTGCTGGGACTTGTTTTATTTCCAGCTTTAAAGTGGCACAGAGGATAGTGCCAATGAAGTGCTACTGTGGACCCCTTTGTTCCAGCTGGACCTGGAGCTGAAGTATTGCTTGCTTTAGAAGTATGGCTGAGGCACATGCCTTGGCGGCATGTTCCATGTAGGAGATTTTCAGATAGAGCAAGGACTCTAATCAACCATGAGTGAGGAACCTAAATGCTGGCATGCTCTTTAAGGACTCACATTCTCTTTCCTCAGTTTCCCCACATGTCAAGTGGTGGTAATCCTAGAGTGCTTGAATTTCATACAAAATGACGCTTATGAAAGCATTAAGAAAGAGATTTTTAAGTGAAAGATTGTAGAGGTCCCGTTTTATTGTAGTATGTCTTCTGTCTTCAAAATTGAAAACTACTGGAAGGGGTATACAACAGCTTGACTTCCAGGCAGCATTGGACTGGGCAAATGTTTATTGAATTTTAAGTTAACCCAAATAAAAAGCTGCAAATTTAAGCATAAAAAAGGATGACTTCATGTCCTTTGCAGCGACATGGATGAGGCTGGAAACATCATTCTCAGCAAACTAACACAGGAACAGAAAACCAAGCACGGCATGTTTTCACTCATAAGTGGGAGTTGAACAATGAGAACACATGGACACAAGGAGGGGAAACATCACACACTGGGGCTTGTCGGGGGTGGGGTGCTAGGAGAGGGGATAGCATTAGGAGAAATACCTAATGTAGAGGAGGGTTGATGGGTGGAGCAAAACGCACCATTGGCAACGTGTATACCTTGTGTACGACGAATCTGCCACGTTCTGCACCAGTATTCTAGAACTTAAGTATGTAAAAAAAAAAAAAAAAAAAAAAAAAAAAAAAAAAAAAAAAAACACGTGCATATTTGCTTTTTTCACTTCAAACTTGGGGCAAAACCTTCTCTATCTCTCTCTCTTTTTTTTGTTTTGTTTTGTTTTTTTTTTTTTGAGACAGGATCTCACTGTTATCCAGGCTGTAATGTAGCGCTGCAATCACAACTCACTGCAATCTCAACCTCCTGGGCTCAAGTCATCCTCCTGCCTTCCCAGTAGCTGGGACTACAGACATACACCACCATATCCAGCTAATTTTAAAAATATTTTTTGTAGAAATGGGGTCTTGCTATGTTTCCTAGTCTGGTCTCAAACTCCTGGTCTCAAGTGATCCTCTAGCCTCAGCCTCCCAAAGTGTTGGAATTACAGGTATGAGCCACCATGCTTGGCCTTTCTCTTATGTTTAATGACACCTTCAAGACTCATGTTCTGTACACTCATTTAGACTACCCACTGGATAACGCATGGATTGCTTTTGAGGTTCATGATGTATCAGCAGGTTCCATAATGAGAGGACATGTGTAGGTCTCAGGTAACACATGCTTTCTTTGATCTTGATTCTAGTGGGAGGCTTTCTCTAGTGTCCTGCTAGAACAAGTTTCCCAGGGTTTGGTGAAGGAAATAGGATGGGCCACCATGCAGGGACATGAAAGTGCCTGACTCATTGAGGAAGGCTATGTTGCACAAGGAGCAATCTAGAGCACTGTCAGGAACAATGAGAGAAAGGGTAACTATGGCACAGGCTCAGGAATTCAGCTGCTCATGTTCTCATTCTGACCTCTCACTCATATTCTTTCTCATATTATTGTTAACATATCTCTGCCTCAGTTTCCTCATTTACAAAATGGGGATAATTATACCAACCAACTCAAGTGATTGTTGAGAAGAGGAAAGGAGTAAAACACATACATCATTGAGTATCATGTGTAGTCCACAGTGAGCATTCAAAAAACCTTTTGAAGAAAATCTTGCTAGTGTATGTTTTGCTGAAGATGAAGATGATGGTGATGGTGATGGAGATGGTGCAGAAATAGTGGGAGATGGATTTGATTCCTACAAGACAGAATGTGAAAAGTTTTGAACCCCATTCTTAGGTTTCCTTGGGTATTAATAATGTGATCCTAGAAGAGATGTGAGCCTATGACGTGATCAAAGACCTCTTTCCCCAGACTATGCATTTGCCTCTTTCATTTTTTCGTGGGGCTTGTCTCTCTGGTTCAGAGCCATATCACCATTGCCAAGAATAGTGCCTGAAGCCCAGCTGGCACTCCATAAATATTTATTAAACCTATGAATAACCCTTCTACCACCGAAAGTGCATTTTTTGCTTTTTCTATTTAGTTTGAGACATATTTGCCAGCTTCATTGCAATTAAGCGAGTCCCTAGATAGAGTCTCACACTGTTGCCCAGGCTGAAGTGCAGTGGTGCAATCTTGGCTCACCATAACCTGCGCCTCTAGATTCAAGCGATTCTCCTGCCTCAGCCTCCAGAGTAGCTGGGATTACAAGCGTGTGCCACCACGCCTGGCTAATTTTTCTATTTTTAGTAGAGACGGGGTTTCACCATGTTGGCCAGGCTGATGTCCAACTCCTGACCTCAAGTGATCTGCCCACCTCAGCCTCCCAAAGAGCTGGAATTACAGGTGTGAGCCACCTCACCAGGCCGGTGAGTCCCTTTTTCTTTCACTTGAAATAAGAGTAGTAGAAGACTGTTTTTCTCTTAATGATATAGACGCCGTTTGTTTGAGCATTTCAACACCAGGACCTATAAATACTGGTCACCATCTCTACCACACAACACATTTGGTGATCCATGAGGGTCACCTGTCATTGAAACTGTCATTGAGAAAGCACTCAATTGGAGCTTAAGCATCTTCTTATACTTTCTTTCCCAACCTGGATCCTCATGTAACATCAGTTCATTTCCTACAACAGCATCCAGGAAGGTGGCAGCAAGCCATTCTCTGGGCAGGGGCAAGGATGCCAGGAAGTGTGATATTTTATTAATTATTACAAAAATAAACTGCAGGGCTGAGACTTGCTACTGTGAAGCACATGTGTGAAAATCCCACTTCGTTGGTGAAGAAAAAACTCCTCGTTAACTACAAAGCTCTTCCCTCAGCAACACGTAAGGTAGGAGAAAAGAATAGTGTGCAGACATCATCAGCATTTTAAACAAGTGGAAAATTTTATCTCTAGAAGGTAATGCTGTAGATCATATTTCCTTTCATGGTAGTTTTATATTCCGCAGTCCTGTACATTTTTCTTTCAGATATTTTTCCCCCAAAATGAATCTAGGAAATAGGTTGTCCATTGATTCATTTCTTGCAAGATGTTAGCTATTAATAATGCTCTCATTTCATATTTTTTTCCTCTTTTGAATGCATTCCAGATGTTCACCTTGCAGTCATGAATTTTAAGTGCCCACTGTTTCAATCACTTTGTGTTCCAGGAACTTTAAACCTGTTTGTAGCCCTATTTTGAGAAGCTTACATAGACTGTGAAAAGTTGAGAGAGAGAGAGAGAGAGAGAGAGAGAACAGATGCGTGTGATAGAACACATAGATGTGGGTACGAATACAGAAAGAGTCACATAATTTTGACTTCTGGTGTTCTACGTCTGTACGTCTTCATGTTTTTTAATAAATTGATTTTATTATTTTCTTAATAGACAATATTTCAAAGAAATTCATTGACAAAATGGATTTATTACATGGTAACATCAAGATAAATAAAACTTCATTTTGTGATTCAGCCTGCTATTTCAAGAAAAAATGGCAACTGAAGAAATTCTCAAATCAACCTGCCCTTTGTATTGCATAAACTGCTTTCAGTACAATGCAACATAAAAATAATTGTCACAGAGGAGATTATAAGAATAGGCCGGGCGCGGTGGCTCAAGCCTGTAATCCCAGCACTTTGGGAGGCCGAGACGGGTGGATCACGAGGTCAGGAGATCGAGAACATCCTGGCTAATACGGTGAAACCCCGTCTCTACTAAAAAATACAAAAAACTAGCCGGGCGAGGTGGCGGGCGCCTGTAGTCCCAGCTACTTGGGAGGCTGAGGCAGGAGAATGGCGTAAACCCGGGGGGCGGAGCTTGCAGTGAGCTGAGATCCGGCCACTGCACTCCAGCCTGGGCGACACAGCAAGACTCCGTCTCAAAAAAAAAAAGAATAAAACATACTTCCTAAATGATATGGATATATTAGTTATTATGTGTTTATTAGGCAAAAACCAAGACAGAGTTTTAGATCAAGAAGTGATCTTAGATTTTTGTGGTTTGATTCATGAAAGCAAATTTCTCTTTGAGAAAATTCTAGGTTTATAGTATTGTTTATAAGTTTCTGGTTCATTTTTGGGAGTAACTTGCATACTTAAGAAAAGCTTTGGGTTCCCCTACATCAATTTGCTGTATCAATTAGTGTAAGGTTTTGCTGCCGTAACAGAGACCCAATGTGGCAAGAAACATTAAGAACAAATGAGTTTGTTTCTCTTTCATTGACCAGGCCCCATGTGATGAGACATCCTGGTTGGGAGGGCAGCCCAGCTCTACACAACTGTTCATGGATCCAGATCGCTGATGAATCATTGTTCCTTTACATCCAGGCATTGTTATCACAGCATGATTGAAGCTGATTGCTACAATACTCAGATTCCAGCCAGCGAGAAGAAAGTATGGAGGAAGCAAATCAATATCTCAAGAACCAGGCACATGATTTCCTGTAACATTCCACAGATGAGAACCTTGTCACCTGGCCAATCAATTGCGAGGGGGCTGGAAAATGAGGTGTAGCTGAGCAGATGGGAGCCCAGCAGCAATTCCATTCATGTGAAGGGAGGCCAGTACAGATTGGAAGTGACTCTAGAAGTCTCCATCACAGCCAGTGCTTCCCTGCCATGCCCAAGACCTGTATACTCTTGTGCCATGTTCACAATGCACAATGTTCCAGAATTTTCATCAGGCCTCACTATGATAGCCGTTTCCCTCTTCTGGACTTTCCTGGCCCACGCCCCAACCTCACAGGAATATGATCTCGAGATTACAGAATTTTCACATCAGCTTTCTTCATTTTTTTTTCAAACCTGCAGGACACAAACAAACCAGTAAATACTATACCAGTTCAACCTCATCTGTTTACCTTCTTTTTTCCAAATTAACCCAAATTTTCTCTTTTCTGTTTCCAATACATAACCCCGGAAAGTTGTCTTGAGATAAACAAATTAAGCAAACCTAAACAAAATATCAGTGGCTAAGTAGAAGTTCCACGTCTTCATTTTCCATGTCACCTTCATAGGAAAAACTTGGCAACATTTATTCTCTGGTCTTTGTGGTTTAATTTGAAGGACCAATATGGACTGTGTGAAAATATCTATTGCTCATCTTCACTGCGTCAGCTTCTAAAATCTATATGAGCGTGCTCTCCTGTGGGAGACGGTGTAGTGGAAACAGTATGGGCTTTGCCCTCAGACTGTTCTGGGTTTGAGATTCATTGTCTGAGTGGCCATGGTTACATTTCTTTGTCAAATCAATTCAGCCTCAGTTTCCTCATGTTTACAATGAAGATAATACAATCTCTCTTGTATAGTTATTGTGAGTATTAAAGGAGTTCATAAAGGTCAAGTCTCTGGCACATATTAGGGGCCCAGTAGGAGCCGCTGACATTATTATAAAAGCAGTGAAATTAGCAGCCTGAATCTCTAGGCCCTCTTTGCTGTTGGCTTGTTATTTTCATTTAGATGAAGCACTTAACCCCTCTAGGCTCAGTCTCCTCACCTGTAGATGGGGAATTATACTTATCCTACCTATGAAATGGTGTGATGCAAGAAATGAGTAGGATAACAGATGTGAGGCACACAGAGGGGAAGAAAGCAACGGATCATAAAAAGTGCTCTGCAAATACAAGGTGTTATCTTTCATCAGTGTTCCCAAATTGAGATGCTGCCTCAAACTAACGGATGATATGCTTCAAACTAAGATTTGAAACTAAGGGATTTTAAACTAAGGTTTTCAGACTAAAGGATTTTACTATTCCAAATATACAGCTGGACCCCGTGTGTCCTACAGAATCTACAGAATATGAAAGATCATCCAGGTAACTATTAGCACATCAGTTTCATCCCAAACTCTGTCACCTAAAGAAATAAGTGAAAAAAAATTCTTTCACAGTTGGGGTCATACTCATTTAATAATTTCAGCCCTTAATTTTCTCCAGCAGAAATCCACTCCGTTAAATGAAAATCCTGGAGAGATCAGAAGGAAGTTAACAAAATGTTGAGAGCAGCTGAGCACTGTTAAAAATATTGTAAAGTTGTCCTTTGGTTTCCTGTTGGTGCCATGAGCTTACAGTCAATTGGGAGTACTATGGACAAGACTCTAGGTATGTGTGTTTTTTTGTTGTTGTTGTTTTTATGGCCTACCATTGACTTTGGCACCTGAATATTGACAAATCAGCTTATATATTTTAAATGTTTTTAAATACATTTTATATTTTGATGTTTGTTTTTTATTTGAGATTATAAAAGTGTTAATTACAGAAAATTCTAAAATTCAGGCAGTTACCCAAAAGCAATTTTCTTAAACACCTGTAACAATTAAAACTTGTTTTATTTCTTTCCAGATCTATATATGGCATCTCTAAGAATGTGAGCTGAAAGGGTAGAAGCAGGGAGGAAGAGCATCAGGGCTTAAGGTTACAGAAATACTTTTGGATTTTCACTTTGTAGGGACAAAGATTGGGCTGGGTATTTGTATGGTTGCTCTGGCAATGTCTGGCTGTGATGTCGAGGAAGCAGAGGGACAGAATCATCTGTGTGGGGCACTTGTGTGTGTGTGTGGTGGTAGTGGTTCTTCTGTCCTTCCATTTTCTAGCCACAAGTAGGTTTCCAGAGCGACCTGCCCCTGAGGCACTCTACAGTTTCTTCTCTGAGGCTGAATTCTAGAACTCCCTGTTACACTATTAGGAGAGGCCATGCTAAGGAAAAAAATTATAACATAAATATGCAATATACAATTTCAACTGTAGTCAAGTGCTATGAAGAGGACTTTGATCTGATCTTATGGAAAATAGATGCTATCTAGGTCCAGGGGTGTGAGTAGGAAGGGCATTTTAGGCAGGGAGCACAGCATGGGCAAAGGCTCAGTAGCAGCAAGAAGAAGGAGGACATTCTGTTGTCTGGAAGAAGGCCTGGTTGGGTAGACATACAAGATAGGGCATGGATTAAGGCTAAGGATTATTGTCTTTAGGTGAAGAGCAGAAAAACTTGTGTATTTGTAAATTCATGTCCTGAAGGCAGCATAGAAAATGGAAGGCCTAAAGGTTTCATGCTGGGTATGATAAAAGAAAAATGGCATTGCCCAAGTAAAACATGAGCTTAGACTAGGATGTGGTGGTAAAGCTGGAAAGTAAAGTGGGGAGAGGGATATGGTGGCTTCAGAGAGATGTTCAACGGGTTTATCAAAAACCTTGCTATACAGTCAACGGGTATGCTTAGAACATAATACAGAGAATGTTTCTCTATCAGCCACAATGTCACAGGAGGAAAGCTACCATGTTGAATGGACAAGTGGACAGTTTTCATACTGATTCCCATTTCAAGGATGGAAGCATGTCCAAAAATTATCCAGTTACCAGGGAAGATGGCTTTTTTTCTTTTGCCCAAACATACCCAAATATAGTTCTCTTATGTCAATAAGAGAACTAAGTAACTGCCATACTTTCATCCTCTAAATCTCTAAATATTTCTTCTAAAGTGGAGAATTTATGTAGCTCCTGAAAGGTGCTTCCTGAGTAGAGACATAAGAACCTCCTGACCATGGCAAAAGCCACCTCATGGCCCCACCATAGTTGTCATTTTACTATGTTTTACCTGGCTTAGTGGAGGATTTGGAAACACTCTTTATGATATAGAACTAAGCCCTAAAATTGAACTCTGGGCATAGACATCTGGCTTATACTTTTAAAGCAGCCCAAATGCTTAAAATAAAAAGTAAAATTTCTGCATGATTTATGAGATAGGGTCACAAGATAAAGTCAGTGGGTGACCGGATGTCAACTCTTCACTGATCCCCTCCCGAAAAGCAAAATATATGTTTCCAAGCAAGTCTAGCCCTGTGTATATTTTCTTTATTCCCATAGTTCATCATGTACACTGCAGTAATTTGTTGACAGTACAAGGCAAATCCGTGATAAAACCAGAGAATGTCTCCAAAGTAAATATTTGGTGCTACAAAATAGGGGCTTTTTGCACATTAATCCAATAATAAAATACCGTCTGCAAGATGAACAAGGACTATTTGCTAATTTCCAAAATTGCAGTAGGTCACAGAAGCTTCTAAATGATTTGATAAATATTTTCTTTACAGAGAAGTAATATTCCTAGTCAGAAGGCCAAGCTCCTTAATGCTGTGGGAAGCTGCAGTGGTCCCCAGATGCCATGCACTGGTGGAGTGGGGTTGAAAAGGAAATGAGAATTCAGTTCGCTTCAATCAATGACCTCTGATCTTTGATGGCAATATAGGAGACACAGCAAGGAGGACAGATACAAATGGACTATGAGAAGCTAAAACTCTGCTCAAATTATGAGAGTCTATTGCAATAGGTGGCCTACTGTCTCATCTACCCTTACATTACCAACATCTGTAGATCTTGACTTTGCCCTAGAAGCAGCTCAGGAAACAGAATATTCAAAAGCCTGGGATTGATGAATGTGGGTCCACTCAGCATTAAGTAGGGAAGATGTACGTATATATTACTAATTGCACTACAGTGAAAAGCTGCACTTGAGGGTGCTGAGATGAAGAGGTGAGCATGAATAATGTGCTTGCTCTACCATGGTGCTCCAGAGGAAGTGATGGACTCAGGAAGATGGGGGAAAGTCAGGGAGTACTTGTCAGAAAGGGCAACATTTTAAGTTTGGAAACCGGAGTAGGGATATGCTAAGAGTACAAATTTATTCATGAAGCAAAAAAAACAAAAAAAAAAACCACATGGAAATAAATGATATGAGCCAATTTATACTTACAACTCTATCATAGGTGAGGCACAGAAGGGAGGTAGTATTCAATATATTAGGTACTATTTTGTAGACATTATGTCCTAGGCACTATGTCATGTACTTTCCGTATATTGGTTTGATTAACACTACCTACAGGACTGTGGGGTAGATTGGATTATTCCATGGTGTTGATGAAGAAGCTAAGGACTAGATAATTAAGTAACTCTTCCAATCAACACAGCTTGGTAGGTAGAAAATATGAATCTACACCACCTAGATGTAAAGACATTTGCTTTAATCCAAATACTCTACTGTCACTCAAGCTGGTTGACACACATAATATAAGGCTGAGGATAAAAGAGGTTGCACAGATTTCTCCACTGAAAATGCCTCAAAACCCAGGAAACATAAAAACAAAATTAACACTGGACCACAGGAAGTCCATGACCCTCAGTGACCGTCTCTACAAAGCTGCCATGTTGCTGTAGAAGATGTGGGTTCTCCAACTGTGGGATTCACAAAGGTCATTTGAAAACTAGTGATTGAGCAAGGACAATTCCAAGGGACTCATTTAGAATGAGTTGAGGGTATATTTAGGTCAGATTTCACTCTTGTCAATAGCATGTATTTTCTTCCATCTTCTAACATCCTGCCTAGCTCTATATAGCTCCACTTCAGTGGGCGTCTCAGTAGGGAAAAATCCATTAACCTGCTTGACTAGCATCACATCAACACAGGCAAAATAGACTTCAGCTTTGAGAGACTCACAGAGTCCAGATTAAAATACAGGCAAATAAAACTGAGCCCATTTAGCTCAAATGGAGCCTCCAGGTCACCTTTCTTTCTAATTCCTTGGATCTCTTTTTCAGAGGAGATTTTTAACTAAGTTTCTCACCTGTGGTGCCTGAGTGCCTTTGTATTAGGATAGAAATAACTGCAAGAAAAATTGAGGTTTGACAATAGAAGGCCAGATGCCACACCTTGTAAATAAATAATAATAATAAAACACGCAATGCAGCCAGCTGCACCATATAAACTCAGATTTTTATACCACACTGTTGTGTTCTCTATATCCTCATTTGGTTCCAACATCTGTTCATCCCTGTCCGTTCCTCCCATATATTAGTTATAATTACATACACAGGAGCTTGTTTATGAGGCTGAAAAACTGACCCGATAGCAGAAGGCATTGGTGGGTCTCTCACTTTCTCTGTTAAAGACACTGGTGGTTCCTTTTTAAGGATCAGGCTTCAGGTCACTTACTCTGGAGCACAAGACTAAACCTAGACTTGTTTAGCACCCTCCTGAAGTGGAGAAATGCTGTTTTACTTTCTTTCACTCCTAATTCCCTAAAGCAACCTGCTATTTCCTGGCCCTCTATCTCTGCCCAGTGCATTCCTTAGGAATGTTCTATGAAAGTGTAACCAGTTCCTCTTTCTCTCCAGGATCACCCAGCTGAAAGTGATCTTTCTTTTCTTCAAATTCCCATTGAAATTCCTCTCTTTGATGCTTACTAAATATTTAATTATAAATATAGTATTTGAATATAGCAAAATATGGTCTAGGAAGCAATAGACTTTAGAAAATAAAAAGAAAGAGAATGGCAGCTGTCACCCTATGACTGCATATAGTCTAAAGATTATACATACATCTGTGTTGCTGGTTTTCACTGGTAAGCCCAAGGTGGATAACACATAGCACTTCCCTTTTTAGACAGATCATGTGATTTGCACTTTGACAGTCCTTACCAGGCATATTTCTCTCATTTATTTTACTTGCCTAATCTCTGTAGAAATTTGAGTTTGTAATACCTGCAATAAGATTGCAAGTTTTTATGTTATATGATTATTATTATAACCATCTTCCTTTCAGAACAGCTTGTATCACATCAATCCTCCCACTGGAAAAATTAGAAAAGCTGGATAAACATTTTAGAAATCCATCTGAAGACACTGGAGAGCTGTGGCAATCAAAATTTAAAGAACCGTGTTCTTGTAGAAAGAAGAAATGCATTGTGTTAAACCTGAAAGTCTGTAGCACTTTTCTACTTGAGGCTGGCTCATAAGCAGCAAAGAGTGGAAGAATATAAAACTAAGTAAAATATATCAGCTACAAGAAGAAATTGAGGAGTTTTGGCTTGGAGAGATAAAAATTGGAATTTAGAACTTGCATGGTAACCAGGCTTTGAGAGGGGAAAATCTTACAGACATGAGAGGCATAGAGAGATCAGTTCAGCATTACACACAAGTTTTTCAGGTAAGGCATTTGACAATTCATAAGTAGCAACCCAGAGGCTGAGACACTGCTGAGAGCTTTTGACAGTCTCATGGTGCTGGGAAGAAAAAACAAAAAAAAAAAACTGTAGCCTGGGGCCTGCCAAGGAAAGAAGGGTCTGTGGCAACTATTTCTGGCTTTCCAGGGGCACCAGTGAATAGTCATGTCTTGGGAGTAAGGGAAATTCAGAAGTAGACTCAGTATCACATGTGCTTCATTCTAGACTGAACTACAATGATTTATCCCTCCTCTAACTGCTTGACAGACAAAATAGAACATCTTTAGATATAGACAGCATCACCTAGAGCCTCCACAGATTCCTTACACAATAACTGCAACTCAATAAAATATTGCCAGACTACAAAGACACAGAACTATACAAAGAAAAGTCAAGAGGAAAAAAAATTGAAATAAAACAGAAGCGTAGGCAAACCAGACATAGGCATATGCAGATGCAGACTTTAAGATTATTGTGTTAATAGGTTCAGTAAATTAGATAACAAGATGAAGAATATCATTAGAGAATTGAAATGTATAAAAATAATCACATAGAAATTATATTATTGAAAAATAATTGAAATTAGGACCTCAACAGACAGGTTAAATGGAAAATAAAACATGTTAGGAAAAGAATTAGTCAAATAGAAAACAAGTCAATAGAAAATACTGACTGAAGCACAGAGAGCAAAAAAAATGGGGAACACATACAAAGTCTAACATAATGTAATTGAAGTGTTAATGAATAGGAGAGACAGAATTAAGGAACAAAAGACTTAAAAGATAGTAATCAAGAATTTTAGAAGTCATTATGCTGCAAATTGCATAAGCTCTGTAAGCCCAAACAAGGTAAGTAAAAAATAAGAATTTTTTTTAAAACCACATACCTAGGCACACAATAAAAAACTTCTAAAAACAAAGCAAAGAGAAATGAAAAAGCAGATAGTCATAGAGAGGAAGTAGGGGTGAAGAAAGACACTTTACCTGGAGATAAACAACAAGACTGAAGAACATTTTCAACAAAAACAATGGATAAACACCAAAAGGACATGTTTTAAAGCGTTGAAAACAAAACCCTCTCAACTTATAATTCTGTATCAAGTGAAAATATTCTCCAAAAATGAAGGTAAAAAACGTATTTCAACACAAACAAAATATGAAATAATTTGTCAGCAGAGGATCTGTCCTAAAAGAAATAAGGTGGCAATCAGAATTGGGGGAGCTGCTAGATTATTCAGTCAGATAGGAACATAAAAATGAAGGAAAGCCTAAGAAACAAAAAAGATATAGATATGTGGGTAAATCTAAATATTATCTATGCAAAACAATGCTTTATGGGGTTTAAAATACAAATTAACAGTGTATTGTTATTATATAGAATTAATGAGATTGAATACAATTAAATTTTTCTAAGTCCTTTGCATATAGCAGAAATTAGTTGGTAAAATACTAATTTTATTGTACTATAACAAGAATTTGTATTGGAATATCCAGCTTAACCATGAAAAGAATTATATACAACCAACAATGGAGTGAAAAATGAAATAGTTCAAAATACTGTATTTATCACAAAAGAGGTAACAAAAGAAGGGAAGAAGGAACATAAAATCTATGAGACTAATAAAAAACAAACACTAAAATGGTAGATTTAAACACATATGTTAGTAATTAAATTTATTCAGATTAAATGTTCCCATTACATGAAAAAGATTACATGATTGAATAAAAATTCAAAACATAATGATATTCTGCTTACAAGAAACAAAAGTTAACTATATGTTTACAAATAGGGTAAAAGCATCTACCACTAAAAACATACCATTCTAAAATTAACCAAATTAAGTTGATGCAGCTAGGCTAACATCAGAAAAAGTATATTTTAAGCAAAAGTAAGTCATAAAGACGAGAATTTTATGTTAAATGAAACAATAATAAGGAATATAAAATAAATTTAAATGTTTACTTACTCAAATTTGTATGTAGAACACAGGAGACTGGCACTATATTATTAACTTATTTCAGTTAATAGACATTACCCAACACTATACCCAACAATTGAAGTATGCACTTTCTTGTTTAAGTGGACATGGAATATGTACCAACATATTTTTGGGTCATAAAATAAATATCAGTTAATTTCAAAGGACTGATATTACCTACAGTATATTCTCCAATCATAGCACAATTAGCTTTGATATTAATTTTTAAAAATATAAAAAGTCCTCAAATATTTGGATATTAAGCAGCACAGTTATATATAACACATGCATTAAAGAGAAACACCTGAATGGGAATTAGAAAATATTTTGAGCTTCATAAAAGCACAACATGGTAAATATTTTGGGATGCAGCTAAAGCCATGCTTAGTGAGAGATTGGTATCCCTAAAGGCTTTTATTAAAATGTAGACAGATTGAAAATTAATATGTTTATCTCAAGAGCTTAGAAAAGGAGGAAATTAAACTCAAATAAGAAGAATATAAATAATAAAGGCTATAGCAGAAATTGATAAAATTAAGAATAAAATAAAGAAGATCAATAAAGCTAAAAGGAGTTTCTTAAAAGATTAGTACAATAGACAAAACCTGGCAAGAATAAAGATGATCAAGAAAAGAAAGTATGCAAAAAAAAAAAAAAAAAAATCAGCAGAACTTGGCACAGTCCTAAGAAAATCAGCAAATCCACCACATTCCTAAGAAAAATTTGTGTTCAAGACTGGCCCTTGCCTGGCTTCTGGGAGGTGAGCACTGAGCCCATGGAATATTCTGCCTGACAATAGTATTTTTATATGTCTGAAGCCTTGGGCCACATCATACCAGTTTAATCACATAGTTTATGCTAGAAACATAATTTATGGTGAATGCCTGGTTTTGAACTGGGAGACTAGAATATGATCAAGTAGCTGAAGTCAGTCACGCAACTGTTGCATGGCTACATGACTGACCACCAGTAAAAACTCTGGGTCTCAAGGCTCAGGTGAGTTTCCCTAGTTGATAGAACTTTGCATGCATTATCACACATCATTGCTGGGAGAACTAAACACATCTGTGTGACTCCTCAGGGAGACCACACCTAGAAGATTATATCTCATTTCTTTTGGACTTCAGAAAATCCTTTTGATGATTTTAATGTGTGCACTTTCACTACAATAAACCATAACCATGAGTACAGCTTTGCTGAATCCTGTGAGTCCTTCTATTGAATCACGAAGTCTGAGCATTGTCTTGAGGACTCACAACACACATATACCTATGCACACATACTACAAATTATTGATTTCAGGAATGAACAGATAATAAGGAGTCACTCTGACAATTTTAAATATAATAAATTTAAGCTAATACATTAAGAAATTTAGACGTAATCAGCAAATAGAAAAACACAATTGAATACAACTAAGTGAAATATATGAATAATCATGTATCTACTAAAACTCACATGCATAATTAATAACCTATAAGCAAGCCCTGCACGCCCTAAGCACACACAAATAAACAAGTGCTAGGTGCATATTGCTTAAGAACTGAATTGCATCAGTTAAGACAGAAACAACACCATCTTACACAGACTCTTCCAGAGAAGAGAAAAAGAAGAAACATTCTTAACTTATGATATTAAAATGTAAGAGGATATTAGAAAAGGGAGAAATAGAGATTAATCTATCTCATAAATATAAATAAAACTTATTTAAAAATTAGTAAATTCATGTCAATGATATGAAACAGTATATTACATCATAACAAAATAACTTTATTTGAGAATTCAAGCTGGGTTTAACAATATAAAATTATATACATAAAGTATCAGACATTCAAGATCAACTATAAAAATTAAATAAATTTAGCTATCAAGTAAGAAGCAAATTTTTTTAAAGTTACCATTCAAAACCCTTTTAAAATGTTATATATTTAAAAATAAGTCTGAACAAGGATTTATAAGCTATTACAGAAGCACTACAAAACATTATTGTGATAATTTCTAAAAACTTAAGAGAAAAGCTGTATCACATTTATGGATTTTAAAATTCATTATATGAAGATGGAAACTCTCCCATATTGTTTAATAGATTCAATGCAATCTAAATTTTAAAAATCCTAAGAGTTCCCTTTTGGGAAAACTGACAAGCTGATTCAAAATTTATATGTAAGGCAAAGGGCCAAGAATAATGAAATTGGCTTGATGAAAAAAAAACAAAAAAACAAAAACTAGATGATTTACATTTTCCAAACATCAAGACTTATATAGAGCTATAGTGATTAAGATAACATGGTATCTGTTCATTAATAGATACACAAAAAATTACACAGGATAGAAAGCACACAAAACCCCAGACCCATATTGATGTACAAATGTGAGACTACAGTGCAGTGGGGAAAGGGGGCTTTTCAATAAATAGTTCTAGACCAGTTGGATATCTGTATAGAAAAAGAAGTGAATCTTGGTTTCATTTCACACCAGAAGAAAGGATGAGTTGCAGGTGGATTGCAGATCTAAATATAAACTGTAAAACAATAACTTTCTGGAAGATGACAGAATATTTGTATGAACGAGGAGTATGCAATGATCTCTTAAAAGTAAATTTAAAAGCGCCAAACTTAAAGGAAAGTGATTGATAAATCGCACTTTTAAAATTAGGAGAGTAGAAAGGCAAATAAAGAGTTGGAGGAGATATTGCAATCCACATATCTAATAAATTCTACAAATCAATAGCAAGACAGACAAGCCAGTGGCATAAGATATAAGAAAGTTTGAACAGGCACTTAACAAAAGAGGAAATCCAAACAGCAAGAAACATATTTTAAAAACCAAACTCATTAGTCATTAGAGAAATGTAAATTAAAACTATAATGAGATATATCTACATACACCAGCATGACTAAAATTTAAAAGTCTAAAAATACTAAATGTTGATGAATATGTAGAGCAATGGGTACTCATTGCATTGAGATGAAGGCCAGCTATAGGCCTGGCTGCTGAAACTGCCTGTTGTAACCTGAAACTAGTTTTATCTAAAAGCTAATGAAACAGGCTGTTGTGGGTAAAGACTGGTTTTACTTACTGCCCTCAGTTACCAGTTAGAACTTAGCAGCTCCCCAAAACCTTAGTATTGCAGATGAACTTCCTGGAAAAATAATACATAACATTTCTTCTTTTTATAAAACCTCCAACCTTCTCTTTGTTTTCGGAACTATTGAAGTCCGCCCAGCCTGTGTGTATACCCCAAATTGCAATTCTTGCTTCCTGAGTAAAATGTTTGACACTTAAGATTCATCACTATATTTTATTTGATTTCAACATCCTTTAAACAAATTGAAGACAGATAAAGTTAATCTATGTTATAAGGAGTCAAGAAACAGATTATCTTGGGGAAGAGATGGGTTTCAATTGAAGGAGATATAAACAAAACTAGCAGTGCTGATTATATTTTATGTATTGATCTGGGTAGTGGACACACAGGAGTGTGTTCACTGTGAAAATTTATTGAGCTGCACATGTATGATTTATGTACTTTTCTCTCTGTTATTCCTCAATTATAAAGTTTATTAAAAAGAAAAAAAAAAACTTTGGGTCTGGGTAAAGGTTAGCAATTTAAGTCCCAGGAGTTTTGAGTTTCCACAGTGCTTGTAGGAAAAATAGCTCCCTATGTGGAGCCCTGAGAACATACTGCTCTCTGAAGAGCAGACAGAAGTAGCACAAGGACTGGGTTTTGCCTTCCACCATGAGGACCACATGAGTCTTAATTCCAAACACATGTGCTGGTTCGTGTCTTAATGTTTTGACCAGACTGATGCAGGCTGCAGTTTTTAAGAACTCTACCAATATTTTCTCTTGAGATGAGCACATGCTAAGTCACAGATGAAACTATTCATATTTTTTGTCTAGTCATCAAGACACCCAACCATGATCATTAGAAGATGTTATTAAAGGAAATCAATTATATACTGCATTTGGGGTTGCTGTAAGGGGTGAATTCACCATAAATGACATTGAAGGAACTAACCACTAACAAAAGAAAAACTTCCATTTGAGGGAATGCCTGGAAGAGACAATTCATTAGATCATGCTGCACTGATCCCTGCTGGGATAACTGTAGTATTTACCGTGGTGTGTTAACTTTTCCATGGCTTGTGGCAACTACCCCATATTCTACCAATTATTTGCCTTTTTGCTTTATATTTGTTGGAGTTGGTTTCTGATGCTTGCAACCAAAGAACCTTAGTTGACTTGCCATGTTACCAACTTGTAGAGCATAGAGAGCCTTGGATTTTGCACAGAGAATGTCTAGCTGGCAAGTGGCGTCTCAGACAAAAAAGACAGTGAAAGCTGAGCCTCACGTGGTGTCCTCAAAGCCCTGTGATTCCCTATAGCTAACAAGGAGGCCAAGCACTGTTGAGTTAATGTAACTCTTCCCTTGTAACACAAGAGAATACAATTCTGTTATAGTATTCATCTTGTAGTAAACTGTTCCTTTTTCAGAGTGTAAATGACCAGGGGGGATATTTTTGGGGAAACAAGCTTTCACTTTGGTGAGTCAATAAAGGGAGTGGTCCATCATCAAGTCTTCAAGGAGCACAAAGAGACTCTGGTAAAAAGGTCTAACATTTAGGTTTGGGGCCTCTTCTTGAAAGATGTAGTCTTGGATTTGGGAGTAGGCAGAACCAGGTGGGACAATTAGGTCCCTATAATATCAGTGATGCTAACGATGATACTGTTAGCAAATGCTAATACTAGTTGCATTTTTTTTGACGACATAAGCTAGCATTATTCTTGAGCATTTACTGTTTGCCAGGTGCAGTACCAAGCATTTTACTGGCGTTATCTCATTGAATCTCCCCCAACATCATGACAAGACAGACTTGAATATTGGCTTTATGGCCAAGCATGGTGGCTCATGCCTGTAATCCCTGCAATTTGGGAGGCTAAGGTAGGAGGATCACTTGAGCCCAGGAATCTGAGACCAGACTGGGCAACAAAGCGATACCTCATCTTTTTAAAAAAATGAAATCAAATAAAGTATTAGTCAGTCATGGTGGTGCACGCCTATAGTTCCAGATACTCAAGAGGCTGAGACGGGAGGAAAGCTTAGGCCCAGGAGGTTGAGGTTGCAGTGAGCTATGATTGTGCCACTGCACTCTAGACTGGGTGACAGAGCGAGAATCTGTCTCTAAAATACACACACACACACACACACACACACACACACACACACACATGCTTCATGAGAGCGGAGAATTTCATCTATTTTGCTCTTTGTGTCTCAAAGCACCTAGAAAGATGCCTGGTTTGTTTTGTTTTGTCAGTAGATAGTTGATATTCAATAATTTTGTCAAATGAACTTGCTGACTCAGCACTATTCACTTTGTACAGATAAATTGGGGATTAAGTAACTTGCCTGCAGCTAAGAAGTGATAAAGCAATGATGTACATCAGGTCATCAGATTCCAAAGACTACAATCTTAACCACAGCCTTGTTTTGAAGTTTTCAGGGAAACAAAAGTGATCAGAGAATGGAAAGTATTTTGGGAAAATATTGCATCTACAGGGCTTTGCTGACCCAAATCTTCCACGGCTTTAGAACTGGTCCAGTGTCTTCATGCCATTGTCAATGCCCTCAGGATGGTGAGGACAGGAGCAAATGCACCACTCAGTACTCACTTGTTTACACAAGATATAGTGAATGACTAAAGGAAAAATTGTTGATCTTATCAATGATTCGCTCAAGTAATCAATAGAACACATTTGCTCAATTTTAAGCATCATGGGAAACTTTTATATTCAGAATAAAATGGAGACTATTGAAGATTTGGCTGATAACTAAAATGTGGATACCAAGGAAGAAAGAAATGTAGATGAACAAGTGAATGCTGGTTTCTAAATGACCATTTCCTTTGAATATTAAGTCCACTGTGGCTGAACCATATAGATCAGTGGTCATTTCACTCTCCCAGGAAGCCCTCACTCACACTGAATTAACAAGTTATGCAGTCTCCTTTGTAACAACAACCAAAAAGGACTTCAAGAAATATTTATAAAATAGACACATTTATAAAATTGTGTCTAAAGTAATCTGGTAGCCAAGAATTTCATGTGCTGAAGTGTAACTGTCAAAAGAAAAGAAAACAAAAAAGAAACCTCCCACCACAATTTTAGGTAGCTTCATTCAAATAACAAGTCTCTAGGAATGTTTAGTGAATTTGAGTGACTATCAGACTTTGCTATTAGAAACCATTGATATTGCTGGATTTTGTTATTTTCTGTTCTGTATTATTCTGATCTCTCAGATGCAAGTAACAAAAACTTGACAAACAAATGTAAACAAACATGGAGACTTTTGTTCACATAACTGAAAAGTTTAGGTTATCTGGCTTCAGAGAAGAATATATCCCAATGTTCACATGATGCCATTAGGATTCAATGTCTCTTGCCCCATCTCTGGTTTCTGCTTTCCCATGTGCTGGCTTCACTCTCAGGCTGACTTCCTCAAAATGCTGGTCCTCTCAAAGCTCCAAGCTTACCTCATCCTTATAGCAGATACTTTGCATTTCAACAAAAGCCCAGGAATGTAGTATCATTGTCCTGTTTTGAGTAACGTGACCATCCATCTCTGAATGAAGACCATGACTAGACAGAAAAATACAGTTACCTGCTCTGGAAACTCAACCTGCTAAAAGATGTGTTTGACATCATAGATCATACAGAGGTTTGTAAATCTGATTTAGATCATTGCATGACACCCCAGAAAGCAAATCTTTTTGATAGATATTATAAAATGAAACTCTCCTTGGTCATAACCCACCACCACTTTGCTGGTCGGGACTAGATTGCTTCCTTTCACAGCTGTAGGATTGGCTTCTATAAGCTGTTTTCTCCTCCTCCAGAAACGACTGAGGGGTGATTGTAGAGTCTTAGTTATCACAGATAACAACAAGACAAGAGTAAGGGGAAGAGACAGGTGACTGGAAGATGAGGCATTCCCAATTGGTACATCATTGTGTATTCAGACATCTTTAAACCTTATAGTGTAGAAGTTTATAATATAGGCTGAGAAATAAAACAGACTAGTATTTGTGTGCCAACTTTGTGATCTAAGATAAACCAGTTAACTAAATCAATAAAATGAAGATACTAATATCTGCCCCATTAATAATAGCTACTCCAAGTAGGTGTGCCTAACTGATGGCCAGAGTAGCTGTCACTGTCACCCAACCTACCCCGTATTCTACCTTCATGGCCAGCACCCTCTCTCTTTTCCATGAGTCATAGGCTTCTCAAAATGAAGAGGTTCCTGTTTCTAACTTCTAGACTTTATTCTCACAGCACTCCGCAGTCCCATTAAATAAATTCTCAGGCAACCCAAGTTCAAATCTTTCCTCTTTCACTTATTAGTTGGGTGACCTTGAGCAAGATGATCACTCTAAGCCTCAATCTTCTCATCTGTGAAATGGGGTTATTCACAGCAACCTCTCAAGAATGTAGTGTAGCTTAAATTAGATCATGTCTTTAAAGTATTTAGAAAACAATAGATGTTAAATACATTTTACTTGTATTTATTGATGACTTGCAAACTATGCGCTAGTTCTTGTTTTAAGCACTTTGAGAGTTTTAATTCATTTAATCATATTATTTGAGATTAACCCTATCATTATGCTTATCTTAAAGACAAAAAAGAAAGGTTCGAGAGGTTGCCCAAGGTTACACTGCTGGTACATGGTAGGAGTGAGGTTTAAATCCATTATTTGACTCATTCCATTATCTCCTCCCCCACCTACCTCTTCCTGTAAAAAGATGACCTTATAGTCAGAACTGAGTGGAGAATGGGATGCCATGTCCTATCTCTTTGTGAGGCTTAAGTCCATTCTACTACTCATCAGTCTATTTGCCCAAGGAGGTATTTAATTATGGACAAAGGCAACATTTTTTCTAAGAAGTCCCTAATATCTCTTATGCCTTGCTGTAAGCAGTAAAGATGCAGATACTTACCACCATCTCACTGAAGCCTTATGGCTGCTCAATGAGGAAGGCAACATGGAACCCCCAGTGTTACTTAGCCAGAATGTGGAAAACCCTATGCTTTGAATCAAGGACTCTCTGTCCTCAAAAAGCTTGCTTTTTATGACCATGCCATACCATCATGGAATGCAACAAAGGACACTGAGAATGCAGAGTAAATGTCTTCAGTGTCTCTGTGATGTACCATGTTTTATGAACCCATGTCAAATTCTTAGCTAAATGAACACCTTTACTTATTCTTTTTCTAACCCATGTTAATTGAGCATTTACCATCATCCAGGCAGAAGCTGTGTGAACCTTGGGCAAGAGATCACTTTTGACCTCTTGTGCCTGACTTTTGAAATTACCTAGGTTATGCCAGCTTGCTGTAACTCCTACCAGCCTTGCTGTGATGGGATACATTCGTTTGATTTTAGGATATGTTGTTAAAGTCATCAATTATCCCTGTTGGAAAACTTAAGGTTCATGTATCAAGTTTCTGCAAAACAAGATTTAAAGAGTAAAAAGCAATAAAAGGGGTTAAAACATTTTGGGCTTACTTTCCTCATGGCTGACATTTTGTTGGAATCATAAGCCTTATTACAAAATGGATGAGAAAGGGGATGACAAATCTCTTAGTTTATTCAGATTGCTATAACAAAATATCATCGACTGAGTAATTTTTAAACAACACAAGTTCATTTCTCAGAGTTCTAGAGGCTGGGAAGTCCAAGATCGAGGTGCAGCATATCTGGTGTCTGGTGAAGGCTTGCTTCTGCTTCCAAGATGATGCCTTGTTTCTGTGTTCTCACATGGCAGAAGATGGAAGGGCAAAAATTATGAATGCTATGTGAAGCCTCGTTTATGAGGCCATGAATCCCATTTACAAGGGAGGATTCCTTATGATCTAATCACCTGCAAACATCCCTACCTCTTAATCCTATTACATTTGGGATTAAGTTTCAACATGAATTTTGGAGAGACACAAACGTTGAAAACATAACAGTTAGTTTAACCAGTTAGTTTAACAGATGGTCCTCATCCTCTAACACTTTAGGTAACTTACTAGGCTTGAAAAAATCAATGTTTCCATGAATTTGAAAATTAATCTAGTTCATACTCAATTAAAAAATTACAAATTAGACCCAGAGTTAGAAGATAACTATTGTGCCAATCAAATTTGACCAACATTAATGAGTTATGTCTGTCAATGCAACAGTTGCAAAATGCTTTTTCCCCCTACTCTTTATATTCTGGTCTTTATTTGTATTTTTTAGTCTACCTGGATGACAGCATGTAAATTTGGGGAAAAGAATCAATTAAAGCTTGCCAGCACAAACGCTTACAATTTACTAACTTCCCCCATAACCTTGCGTAGCATTATTCTAAAGTTTCTCTCTGTTGCAATTTGGGCTCTGTTGTCTCTGAAATGACCCCTCTGGCTGAGAAGACCATCAAGAATGTGCAGTATCTCAACCATCTCCTGCCCAGAGACCAGCCTGATTAATTCCGATTGAGTCTATGGAAAGCACACAAATATAAACTATTCATTTATTTCAAATCGGCGGGCGCCGTGGGGAAAGTTATCACATATAATCTAGTGTTAGTCTATCCACTGCATCATAAAAATTAATTTGTCTAATTAATGACATTAGTACTTTTATACATGCATAATTCATATTAATTGATAGGTCTGCCTAAAAAGAATACCTTTTGGAAGAAAATGATCCCATTAGCACAAGTTTAATCCAAATCAGGGCTGACAAAGCATGGAGCCTTCAAGGCGTATCTTCAGCTTTGTTAATTGTCATAAGCATTCTAAATTGATTATTCTTACATTAGCATGAGACATTTCATTCATCAATGCTTTGCTATAAAGGAAATTTGTCTAATGGATTTGGGTAGCTCAACTAAATAAGTAGTATTTTTTTTTCTAGGGTAGCTTGAGGGGCATTTGAAGCATATTAATTCACTAATACTGGAGGGAAGAAAAATTAGCAGTAGAAATATATAGAAATATCATACAAAATTAGATTTCTGACACTGAATAATTTTTGTGATATCTATTTCAATGGTAATTGAGTGAGCATGCCTGCACTTTTATTGCTTTTCTGTTTTGCAAGCTCCATGATAAACAGCCAATGTTAATATTTCTTATGAGTTATGTTCCTGCACCTGGTAGGGCCACAGGGTTATGAAGTGGAGGATGAATGAGATAAATATGCATTTTCGGGAAGACTGCTAGGAGGCATAGGGATAACACAAGGATTGGCCATGGCGCCAGGCACCTTGGGCTTCTGGGAAGACCATTCCTACAGGCACATTTGGCCAACCAAGCCATGGGAAGACAATAAACATAGATGTCACTGTGTCTCTGTTCAAATAGACTCAAGAGCTGGAAATCCATGAAGTTTGAGGGCTAGTGCTTCATTTTTCAGGAGTCATTGAAGAATTATTTTTAACAGCCAAAACCAAAGTTATTGGTTGATGGCCGAAGATTTACAGAAAGCTTCATTGAGATACCCTGGGAGAGGGAAGGGAAAAGTTAAGAATGAGATCAGTGAATATATTTAATACTTGCCTCTCTTCTCTTTTTTGTGTAAACAACTTCTGCACTATGGGTTCTGGGCACTGCTGAGAAGTATGTTCTAGATGCAGTAGTATTTACACCATTAGGATCTTGGCAGACTGGGGAAGTTGTCCACAATGGTCTCTAATTTGGAATATCTTCTCCTGCTCTTCCTTCATTCTCTTTTCCTCACCAGAATGGATTTAAATTATCTCCAGTACTTCAGACTATCACAGGCACTGGAGTCAGCAAACCTGTATGAAAGTCTCAGAAAAGCTATTCAGAAATGATGTGATTTTGGGCAAATTGATTAACATCTTTGAGCTCCATTTGTTTTTTTTTAAGATGGCATGAGAATGATATTAGTAGCAGTTGCAATGTGCAGTTGTGAATGGTCATGAGCATGAGATAACCCATGCAAATAGCACATTGTGTGTAGCACATAACAGTGGCTAAATAAACTGAAACAAACAATATCAGCTATTATTTGGCTGATCTAAATTGAGAAAAGGGAAGAATAGGCTCTGTTGTATTTTTATTCATTTTTTGACATTTTCCCTTTTCTTCTATCTTGGAGGATTTTTGACTCTAAGTAGCATGTTTTCATTAATCTCAATTCCCCCTTGCGTTTCAGAGTGAACTGTTTTGGTCACTTGCCACTCACAGAAAGGAAAAAGTGCTAACAACCTCCCATCCACCTTCACGAGCAGTGCCTCAGCAACTGCTCTACCTATGTCACTAACCTCAAAGCTGCTGTGCTTTTATCAAAGGAGCCAGCTTGGTGGAGGAAATTGAACTCAGGTTTTAGATTTAGATACACCTGGGCTAGAAACCTCTCTCATGCATTCATTTATTCATACATTTATTCAATAAATGTGAATACCCACAGTGTACCAGGGACTGTGCCAGGCTCTGGGAATACTCACAAAATAGAGGAAGACAAAGACTATGCCCTCAGTGGGAGGTCAGCTGATCGACAATTGACTGGTAAGTATAGACACAAAGAAGAAAATGTCAGAGAGAATTGCTGAGAACGGAAGTAGACTAGGTAATGTGGTGTAGAGCAGCTGGGCTGGGGGAAGACGGGAGCGGAGATCACTTTAGCAATGATAAACAGGGAAGGGCTCTAATGTGAAAGAAACTGGAAGCATCTAAAGAGGTCATCCCTCCAGACAGAGGGAACACTGGGTAAAAAGATTCTGCAGCAGGAAGGACCTTGGCAGCTCGGAGGCACAGGAAGGAGTGTGTGACTACAGCACTGTCATCAAGGGGAAGACTGGCAGGAAATGAGTCTCAGGGTGAGCAGGGATCTGAATGGAAATGATGGAAATGTTATCTCTACCATTGGCTAACTATATTTTCCTGGAGAGATTTCAGAGTCATCTCCAAGCCTCAATTTCCTCTTTTGCAAGATATAAATAATAATGGTTGCTTTCCACAAGCCTCTCTTGATTAATAAATATGTCAAGATTAGAAGAGATACTTTTAGAATTATTAAATGTTGCTTTCTTTTGTCTTTCCCTTCCTTGAGTACCATGCTGAAATATTCCAGATCAGTACAAAGGCCCTCGCCTAAATTATTTTGGGCTTTGCACACAAAATCCAGTAGATAGTTACATATTTCCTCCCACCAGGGATAATCTTCCTCTAATTGGTGACTGTATGTGCTACCAAATAAGATTGGGAGAGTCTGGAAGAAGCATTGAGGCCCACAAGGAAGCCATCCTCTACTTCTGATACAGAGCTATTGGATCCTATATTCTGGCCATGGCTTAAGGTTGATTCACTTTCCAGCATCCTGAAGTCACTCCATGGGCTGTTCTTTTGGGCTGTTTTCAGTGTAAACTGCCTTCAAGCCCCATATATCCCAAGATGTGATCTCTTTAGAAATAGTCATTTCTTTTGCAGGCTCTAATCTCCCTGTTCCATTGTTATTGATTTTTCACATCCATTTTTAATCCATCCACCAACCTCTCTTTTTGGGCCTCAAGTTTCAACTGAAAGAAAACACGTCCTCAAGTTGTTGATTTTGGTTTCCAGTAGACAGAATTTGGGAGGGACAGAGATATTACATATCCCACAGCTAAAATATACCAGATGTGTAGCTTTTTTCTGGTTTTTAACATATAATATTCCTGTTTCCTAAATGTAACTTAATATTGCTTTCAACATGGAATGTGATACTCCAATTAGGCCAAACATAAGCCATACCACCCCCCTACATATATATTTATACATAGACTAATGGAAGTGGCTAGGACAAATGATCTATGTTAGATATTCCAAATGTGAAAAAATGAGGTTTGTAGGGATAGATTTAATAACTATTGGGAGAAAGCTTACAATAATTGGTTATCGTTGAAAAGAAATGTCAGATATCATTATTGGCATTTACAATTTAATTAGCTTGATCCCTGTGTGTCCAATATGTTATGTTTTCCTCCTTTCAGTTTTTTCTGGAAGAAATAAAACTAATAGGCTTTCACAGTTATTTAAGGAAATGTTATTAAGACCCACAATGCTAGGATATACTAATAGTTTAATGAATAAAGAATACGGGTCATTTTTCATGTTAAAACAGAGCCCTGAAATGAGATACTTCATCCACTTTCCTATTGAGCTGGAATACAAAATGATACAAAATGCAGTATTTCCTCAAAGTTCTTGGTTTCTTCCAAGTTTCCTGTGGTTTTCAATCTTTGTGCCATCCATTCCCTTTCTTTCCACTGTTATTTGAGGAAGGGCATGAAATGGGAAGGGTAGATTTTTAGTGAAAGAACTGCTCTCTAGGAGGCTTGTTCTGAAGCTTAAAAGGCAAGTTATCTTTCTTCCCAGGCACCTCTGGGGTTAGAAGTTTCTTGTTTTTCTGCAGAAATGGCTCTACACATTGTTGCTGGCATCCTACACGTGCTATTTTATTCTATGCAGTGTTTTATGAAATAAAATATACATAATTATTGGAGCCATCTCTAATCATATCCACCTGCAGAACTTTGTTGGTGATGTGTAGTATCTGCTTCTCTGATCTCTAACACTCCAAACTCACATACTTCAAGAATCACAAATAATCTGCCTCTTTTCTGAGGCAAGCATAATTTGGAATGCATGGATGGGTTGTCAAGATTATTTAATCATGAAAGTATATATATATATATATATATAAACCATGTGAATGTAGATGTGTGTGTGTGTGTGTGTGTGTGTGTGTGTGTGTGTGTATACAGTCATGTATCACATAATGACATTTCGGTCAAGGATGTGCTATATATATGACGGCGGTCATTCAGTAAGCTAAGGTTAACTTATTATTGAAGAAAAAATATTTTTTATAAACTTTGTGTAGCCTAAGTGTACAGTGTTTATAAAGTCTACAGTAGTGCATAGTAGTGTCCTAGGCCTTCACATTCACTTACCACTCACTCACTGACCCACCCAGAGCAACTTCCAGTCCTGCAAGCTTCATTCGTGGTAAGTGCCTGGCACGTGTGTGCCATTTTTTAAACTTTCATAGTTTTTTTACTTTACTATTTTTACTCTTGGATATGTTTAGATACACAAATGCTTACCATTGTGTTACAATTGCCACAGTATTCAGTACAGTCACATGCTCTGCAGGTTTGTAGCCTAAGAGCAATAGGCTACACCATATAGCATAAGTATGTAGAAAGCTGTACCTAGCATAAGTATGTAGAAAGCTGTACCATCTAGGTTTATGTAAGTACATCCACTCTGTGATGTTAACACAACGAAAAAATCAATCGCCTAATGATGCATTTCTCAGAAAACATACCAGCTGTTAAGCAATTCATGACTAGATATATGTATGTATATACTTTTGTATATGTACCGTATCATGCATACTTGGATAATTTATTCAAACATAATGATATGTGGAATTATGAATACAAAGTTCTGAAGCCAGACAGAACACTTATGCATCACTCTTGCTTGAGGATTATTGGCATTTAGAGTTAGCCTTGCCATCATGTGTACATGTTTAAAGATGATGTCACTAACAGGAATGCTACAGGCTCACCTGTAACATTTGCAAGGCAAAGGAGGCCTATAGACCATATGTTTAAATATTTAAATTACAAATCAGGTAGCAACCTGTTAAATATGTTCTATCCTTGACAAATATACATCACAATTCCTTAGAATTGCACCATGGAATGTGGCTCTTTCCTGAGAGTCTCCAGCCTTGCATTCAGTCTAGTTACCTTCCCTTTCATGGCCAACTTCCTCTCACATTACAGGGAACCTCTGGCTTGTGAGTGCCAACAATGTGGCTGGCATTCTCAATGTCCATTTTTCCCTTTTCAAGAGGCCACTCCTTGATTTCCTCTCAGATCTAGGGGTGGGCACACTGGGTGGTACCATTCACTCTCAGAAAAGCAGACCCCAGAAGAAATAGCAGAACCCAAAAAGTAAGCCAGGACTGACCAATCAGGGATTATTATCAGGGCCTTGAGTACATGGCGGAGTGTGGCCCAGAGGAAAGACCGGGCTCTGGGTAGGACAACTACTTGATCCTAGTGGTATTTTGGCCTGAAGAAAATATGTAGTGGCACTGTGGTCAGAGTAGAGACATTTTTAAAGTATGCATCCCAGGACTAAGGGTAATATTACAAGCTTCTTTGCATGGTTAAAACCATCATCTGTATGTTTTGGTCTTAACAGCTTCTCACAAAATGGATGATATTAAAAATGAGAGATGTGTTTAGATTTGTTTATTGATCAAATTGTCCAGTTACCAAGGTGTTTCTCCATTGTTCTTCCTTTAAATAGACCTAATCAGTATAGTTGTAATTTATTCTTTTTTGTATGAGAGGATTAAGACCTGACTGTATTGGAAAGAATGGTATATCATGGGACAATATGAAAAGAAGACATTTAGGTGTAGCTTACAGAACAAATAAAAGGAGCTCCAAAAACATAGGTACCATACTGTTGGTGAAAGAAAAATATAAAATGGCTCTGGGAAAGCAAGACTGAATTTTAGCTCTTGTCAAAAAGATACTTCCACTCTGCTTCAATGTAGGCACCTTCATCTTGTACACACTGGTCGCATAGGTTTTTTTGTTTTGTTTTGTTTGTTTGTTTGTTTGTTTGTTTGTTTATGAAATTTCTCTGCCTTCTCATTTAATGGGGCTAAAGGAAGTCCCACAAGTGATGTTGTTTTGCTAGTGGCTAATTTCCCTAAATTCAATAATCTGGAGTTTCATTTATTTTCCCCAAGTGTAATGGATACTATATAATCCTGTTCACTCAGTCATTGACATCAGGTTCCTTGGTGTTCTGAAGGAAGATTGAGCCTTGTGTTGGTTCTGCATAAGCGTTACATTCTCAGCATGTTCCATCTTCACATGGCATTGGCAAAGAAAACATTTGACAAACCGCTTCAAAGTTATACACATTCTGAACAGTTAGATACAGTGGGCCTGGAATCCTGGGTTAAATGGAGTGGTTGATGGCAGCATGATGGAAGTTTGGGCATTATCCTCTTGAACCACTGGGTCATCATGAGCCTTTAAAGGGGAGAACTGGACACAGCAAGACTGAAGTGGAGGCAGGGGCCTGGGAGTTGTCTAGGGGCTTCCTGTCTAGGAAGAAACCGGCTCTGGGTAGTTAAACAACAATTGTTGAAGCAGGAAAACATCAGAAACACTCTTGATGGACTAACTGCACTGCATTGTCTCCTAAGGAGGCTGGCAATAGTAAATATCCACTGCTATGGTCTCAATAGCCTCTGAAATGTATGTATTGAAACTTAATCCCCATCGTGGTGTTATTCAGAGCTGGGACCTTCTGGGAAGTGATTAAATCATGAGAACAAAGTCCTTATGAATAGGTTAGTGCCTATAAAAGGGCTGAAAGGAACTACCTTAGCCCCTTTTCGGTCTTCTGCTCTTTAGCCATGTGAAGACGTTTATTCACTCTGGAGGATGCAGCAACAAGGTGCCATCTTGGAAATGAAGAAGGTTTCTCATCAGACACTAATCTTGCTGGCACCTTGATCTTGGACTTCCCAGCCTCCGGAACAATGAAAAGTAAATTGCTGTACTTTATATATTACCCGGTCTGCAGTATTTTGTTATAGCAGCACAAATGAACTAAGACCTCCACTCTCCTTCCCACTTGTTTTCTGGTTTTGTGTATCTGAATGAGGTAGAAAGCTCAGGAAAGTCTTTGCCCAAAGTCCTTTACATTTTCAAAAAAAAATAACCTGTGGGTGTAACAGGTGTACAGGACCACATGTGATCTTGGCCTGCCTTCCTCATCCACCTTATCCTATAGTGCCTCCCTCCTTGCTTTCTTATTTCTAGGCATCTGGACCTCTTTTATATCCCCCTCAATCTGTGTCAACTCCCACCCCTTTTGTACACACAATTTTCTCTGGAATGATCTCTCTAGATGCTACTGGCCTACCTCCCTTACTTCATCTTTGCCTCTGACTCCCATTCATCCATCAGGTCTAAATTTGGGAGCAACTTCCAATAAGACCCTTTTAGCCTATCCCCCTTGTCCCGTTAGGTCCCCTGTAATCTGCTCTTTGCACAGAGCTCTTCCTGAACATTTACCCTGTAGCACTGTGTACACTCGTAATTATCTGAGTAATGCTTTTATTCACTTAACATCTGTGTGGCCTACCAGACTATAAGAGCAACATGGGGCCACGGCTCACACTGCATTGTCAGTGCCTGGCAAGTGAAGGTTAACTCAAGGGCTGACAGTGAAATGGAGGAATAGCTCTGTCTTTGGAGAAGAGGCAGCACCAAATGGTGGAAAGAACTTTAGTGTGAGAGTCAAGAATCCTAGGTCCTTGTCATAGCCCTGAAGTTAATTTCTTTGGTGACTTTGAAGTGGTTATAAAAAGAAAAGGTGCCTGAAAATTTCTAATATCATGGCAGTGAAAGATAAGAAAAGAGACAAATTATACGGTTGGACCATATTAAACTGCTAATATTTAACATTTTTTAACCTATTAAAGGGGCAATTTCATATGGTTTAAACATATGGTTTAAACTAATTGAATAGAAGTCCGTTTCAACTTTGTTGCGGGGTCACTGAGTTTCTTCTACAAAGCTTGGAGTCTTGGAGTCCCGTTTTAAATGAGTTTCCTTCTAAGGTGGTTGGGTCAGGTCACAGAGAGGAAAGTGCACTCTGTGTGTGGGACATGGAGAGCTGGTCCTAACTGGTCCCAGTGAGCAAAGAAGGTGGGCTCTGGTCATCACTGTCCCGAAATCACATTTTCTCTCTCTCAGTCATAAGTCCCACGTCTTCACTTTGAACATGGTTTGAAAAGATGATCTTTTCTCATGTTCTCATGCCTGCCCCTCGGCCTTTGTGAAGTAATTTCTACAGAAACGATGGTCTGCCACCAAATAAGAGTTTACCAAGAATAAAAATTGAATTTCGTCTGCCTGTTGACAAGCTGATTGATCTGGGGGCTCTCGTGACCGAATCGTCTCCTAAGCACATTCTCATTTATCATGTGCAAGATTGTTTCAAAATCAATAGCAGCCCTGCACAGATGAGTGTCTGCTGGGGACCTGTCAGGGCCCACAGCCTTCCCTATAATGCTGCTAATTTTTTTGACAGAATTATTTCAACAGTTAAATCGTTCTGTGCCTGTTATCCCCACATTTTCACTGGAATAGTTTGTTGAGGTCCTAATTTTTAATATCCTCCTTGTAAAGGTTGAGCTTTAAGGAGTTTGCCCTTTGTAATCATGAGGGTAGTTTCTCACCGCTTCTTTTCTTGTTTAAAAATCTGTGTTTGGGAATTAGATTATATTTTAGGATCTCACTTGGGTGTAGTAGGAAGCAACTCTATATTCAACTTGCATCAAAGCATGTGTCGTAGAGAAGCAGGAGTGAAGCAACCTGACTTCACTCGGTAGAATAGCTGTGTGGCTTTCGAAATTTTCTTCCCTGTCTGGGCCTCATTTTAAGAAATTGAGTCAAATGATGTCTTAAGAACACTGTTTTTAACAGGCTATTTGTTCAGGTCAGGAGCTGCAAACTGAAGGTACATGGGTAGGATTCAGACTGCAGATAGATTTTATTTGATCTCCAAAGTATCTGTTTTGTTTCATTTAACTGAATTCACCCTTTTTCTACTTAATTTTAAAAATTAATTTGTTGATTTTTTAATTTACATGCAGTACCATTAACTCTTTCTGGTGTACAGTTCTATGAGCTTTGGCACGTGGGTAGATTCTTATAACCAATGAAAGTGAGATACAGAAGAAATTCAACATTCCAAAGAATTCCTTTGTGTTTCCCCTTGGTATTCATGTGCCCCCTCCACCACAACTTCAAACCTTTGACAATCACTGATGTGCTCTCTCTTTCTATAGTTTTGCTTTTTTCAAGATGTCATATAAATAAAATGATACTATTAATTACATTTTGATATTCAGTTCTTTTACTTAGCATAATGCATCTGAGATTCATCATGTTGTGTGTTACCAGCAATTTGCTCCTCTTTGTTGCTCAACGATATTCCACTGTATGGATGTACCATGGAAGTACCATAGTTTGTTTATTCGCTCGCCCACTGAAGGGTATTTGAGCTGTTCCTAGTTTGTAATGACTGCTATTGTTTGAATGTGTCCTTTCTAAAATTTGGGTGGTTCCAATGTAATAGTATAAGAAGGGAGACTGTTAAGAGGCAATTTGGACATAAGGACTCCTACTCGTATGAAAGGGATTCATGGTCTTCTAAAGGAGACTTCAGGCAGCATTGATCATTTTTGCCCTTCCACCTTCTGTCACGCAATAACAGAGCAACAGGGCACCATCTTGGAAGCCAAAAACAAAGCTTCACCGGGCACTGAATCTGCCAGAGCCTTGATCTTGGCCTTCCCAGACTGCAGAACTAAGAAAATAAATTGATGTCAATTATAAATTACCCAGTCTCAGATATTCTGTTATGGAAGCACAAAATGGACTAAAACAATAATTATGAATAATGCTGTTATAAAATTTGAGTACACGTTTTGTATGAACATTAAGTTTATATTTGTCCAGTATAAATATCTAGAAATAGGATAGCTGGGTCGTATGGTAAATGTATGTTTAACGTTTAACATTTTCAGAAATTACAAGTGTATTTTTCAGAGTGACTATGCCATTTTGTACTCTCACCAGCAATGCAAATGTAGAGGGAGTTCCTCTCCCTCTACATACTCACTGACACTTGATATTGTCAGGATTTTTTTTATTTTAATCATTCTAATAGGTGTGCAGTAGCATTTCATTGTGATTTCAATTTGAATTTCCCTATGACAAATGACACTGAGCATATTTTCATGTGTTTATTTGGTGTCATATATCTTTTCTTTTCTTTTTTTTTTTTTTTTTTGAGACAGAGTCTTGCTCTACTGCCCAGGCTGGAGTGCAGTGGCGCGATCTCTGCTCACTGCAAGCTCCGCCTCCTGGGTTCATGCCATTCTCCTGCCTCAGCCTCCCAGTAGCTGGGACTACAGGTGCCCACCACCAAGCCCGGCTAATTTTTTTGTATTTTTAGTAGAGACGGGTTTCATAGTGTTAGCCAGGATGGGCTCGATCTCCTGACCTCGTGATCTACCCGCCTTGGCCTCTCAAAGTGCTGGGATTACAGGCGTGAGCCGCCACGCCCAGCCCATGTCTCTTTTCTAGTGAGCGATTTGCTCAAATCTTTTGCCTGTTTTTAAAATTGGGTTGTTATTTTCTTATTTTTGTCTTGGAGATTTTTTATATATTCTTGGTACATGTCCTCTGTCACATATTTGCTTTACAAATAATTTCTCCCAGTGTGTGGTTTATCTCTTTATTCTCTTGTTTTTGTCACAGCACAAAAGTGCTTAATTCTTATAAAGTTCATTATTTTTCCTTGTAACATTTTTTATTTTATCCATTGTGCTTTTAATGTCATATCTAAGAAGTCTTTGTCTAACCCAATGTCATGAATATTTAATTCTGTTTCCTTCTAAGTGTTCTATAGTAGTTTGTTTTGTATTTGAGTCTGTGATCCATTTTAAGTTCATGTTTTTGTCTAGTGTAAGGTGTGGATCAAGCTTCTTTTTTTTTCTTTTTTTTTGGTGTGTGTATGGATGTTGAAGTGCTTTATTTGTCACTACTTATTGAAAAGACTGCCCTTTCTCCATTAAATTATCGTCAAAAATTCAAAAATCACTTGATGATGTTTGTGTGCTTCCACTTCTGGGTTTTCTATTCCATCCCATTGGCATATCTGTCTACCTTTTCATCAATGCCACACTGTCTTGACTACTGTAGCTTTACAGTACATCTTAAAATTTACTAGTGTGAGTTTCCAACTTTGTTATTTTTCAAAATTGTTTTGACCATTTGAATTTATTAATCTTTCCATACAAGTTTTAGAATCAGTTAATGTTATGTACAAGAAATCTTGCTGGGGTTTTGACTGGCGTTGCATTAAATCTATGTATCAACTTGAGGGAAAATTGACATCTTTACAATATCTTAACTATATTGACTCTTTCACTCCATGGACACAGTGTCTTTTGTTTGTTATAGGTCTTCTTTGATCTCATTTATCAGCATTATGCAATTTTTAGCACACAGATCCTACACATATTTTGTTGTATTCATATGTACGATTTCCTTTTGAGAGCTATTTTAAATGGTACTGTTTTAATTATTTTATTTACATTTGTTCATTGTTCATATGTAAAAATAAAATTGATTTCTATGGATTGATCCTTTATTCTACAACCTTATTGAACTCACTTATTTGTTCTAGGATCTTTGTTGTAGGCTCCCTGTGGTTTTCTATGTAGAGAATTATATTACTTATGAATAGGGATAGTTGCATTTTTCTTTCTATTCCAAATGCCTTTTATTTCTTTTTCTAGACGTATTGAATTTGCTAGGACATCTAGTACAAAATTGAATACAAGTGGCAAGAGTTGACATCCTTGACTATTTCCTGATCTTATGGAGAAAACATTCAATATGATGTGTTGGGTGTACTATTTTTTGTAGATATCCTTTATTACTTTTCCTTCTATTCCTAGTTTTCTGAAAGGTTTTGTTATGAATGAATGCTGAACTTTGTAAAATGCTTTTTTCTGCATGTATTGATATGATCATATACTGTGATAAATTACATGATTGATTGTTGAGGATTAAGCCAGATTTTCAATTCTGTGATAAACCTCATTTGGTCACCAACATTTTTTAATGTAACGCTTTTAAATAAACACTTTGAATTTTCAGTTTCTCCTTGTAAGTTAGAAGATCTGACATCAGTGACTCAGAAATCCTGCCTGTTAACCAACTATAGTTGAATAGAAACTACTGTCTCACAGAGTGGGTAGGTGCCATCAGTAAACCACAGTAGAAGACAGAGTCAAGAATGTTTGTCTGTGACATAGGTACTCATGGCTTTTTCAAAGGAAAGAAACATTTATCTATGATAATGTCTCCAAAAATAGTGAAAAGTGAAAGACAGATAAAGAGTTCTGTTTGTTTCAGGGAAAATGGAAAAAAACCATGTAATTTGAGGAAAGTAGAGAAAGCACGTACTTTGGGGGAAGTGATCAGTATTTTCAGCTATTTTTCGTCACAATTGTCACCATCTTGACCCCCGCAGGCATTGAGGTTAGAGACTGTACTCTAAATGAATATTCCAGGTATCATTCCCTATATCTTGCCCGATATACAACCATGCCACACCTCTGGAGGGGTACAGAGTAACTGCAAGGAAACAACCGAGCATATAATTCTTCTTAGTATTTGCAACTTGGACAAAGGTGGTGCAATGAAAGCCCCAGGCTGTTTCTTCTGTACCCAGTCATCCACATGACTCCCATATCTCAGTATGACAATCTTGTTTTCCCCTACTTTATTCATTTTCAATCCAACTCTTTATTTAGTGGCACCATATATGAATCCAGGGCAACTATTCTTAGGAGAGAATAAAGGATGATACATTAGTCCCATTAACATTTCGCTTGGAAAGGTCTCTTAAGTCTACAGTGAAAACTTTTCTCAAATGTGTATTTCTCTTTTGTGCCTCTGTCTCCCCAAGTAACTCCTTCTGCCTAAAGTGTCTTTCTATTAATACCTTTTTTTTAATACCTGAAAATATTTACCAGTGTCCCAGAACTCTGGGCAATGCTTCTGACTCTCAAAGGAAGAAGTAATCAAGCTCTTCTTGGGTCCTTACTGCCCTGTTCCCCTTCTTTTGAATCACATTATACTGTTATCATCTGATAGCTTTAATCATGACTCTAAAACCAATTTTCATAGGTAAAATGTGGACATAGTAAACAAAAACATCGGAGCTTCTGAAAGTATATGCGGTAAAATATAAGTAACCCTCCCTACTCTTAACCCTGTGTCCCTGGTACTTTTTCGTAGAGGAGACAACTTGTTTCAGTTTCTTGTGTCTCCTTCTGAAGGCCATCTCTGAAGCATGCATAACACTTTGCACACAAACGAAGACACTACACACACTTCTTCACCTTGCCTTTTTGTTACTTGAAATATATCTTAAAAGATTGTATTCTGAAAGTGTGTCTTTAAGAGTATTCCACATCAATACATTTATTTATTCATCCAAAAATATTTATCAAATGCCTACTACATACCAGCACAGTTCAACCTCTAGGGATGCAGCTTTGAACAGACACAATTGCAACCCTAATTGATTTATTTTTCTGTGTTATTTTGATTGACGAATTGAGTATTTTGATTGGCAAGTTTTCATTGACAAATAAAAATAATATAAAACAAAATTATTTACATATATTATGTATTATGTTAGGTAACATAATATGTATTATGACAGGTGGTATTTAATACTATGCAGGAAAACAATGTAGCATCAGAGGATATAAAATGCTGGGAGATGGAGTTGCAATTTTAAATCTACTGGTCAGAGAAGGCCTCATTGAGAAGATGGCCTTTGACTGGGGATGAAAGTCTGTACCTGGTATATACAGAAGACCTCATTTTTTAAAGTGAATTATAGTCTTCTAAGTACATGATATGCCATAATATTAATGCATTTGCCAGTCCATGATAAGGGACTGTTGGTTGTTTCTACTCTACGTCCAATAAACAATGATACAAAGATTATCTTTGCAACCACTCTTTGCATTTATGAGCATCTTTAAATATAGTGACAAAAAAAAAAAAACTCTTAGAAGAATTGCTGGGCCGGGCGCGGTGGCTCAAACCTGTAATCCCAGCACTTTGGGAGGCCGAGATGGGTGGATCACAAGGTCAGGAGATCGAGACCATCCTGGCTAACACGGTGAAACCCCGTCTCTACTAAAAAATTCAAAAAACTAGCCAGGCAAGGTGGCAGGCACCTGTAGTTCCAGCTACTCGGGAAGCTGAGGCAGGAGAATGGCATGAACCCGGGAGGCGGAGCTTGCAGTGAGCTGAGATCCGGCCACTGCACTCCAGCCT
>NW_016807628.1:1060494-1184422 GCF_001698545.2 Rhinopithecus bieti
AAAAAAAAAAAAAAAAAAAAAAAAAAAAAAAGAAGAATTGCTGTATCAGAAGAAAGAATTACCTGTATACATATTCATGTCATTTATTAACTTGAGTTTCTCAAGAGTAAGAACCATATCTCAGACATCTTTGAATTTCCTGAACCTACAGGATGTTTTTGGTTTGAACATGTAACATCTCAGGTCAAGAGTGTGGTTTTTCATTCTTCCAGTAAGCATGCCAACTTCCTCAGTCCCCTAAATTATATCCTACAGCTTAAGTTCACATCTACCCCTTTGGATTCCAGCTGACATGGCTGAACTTATTACAGGAACCTAAGTAGGACAGAAAGTAAAAAGTCTTTCCCATTAGGCAATAAACAGTCATTTTTCTCCTCTGTATAGAGGGACACCGTGTCCTCGGGATATGAAACCGTGAAGGCTCACCCCAAAGGACAAAAAGAATAATTCACATCACATCCTTATGCTATTGTAAACACATATGCATCGCCTTCCCAAAGCCCTTTCTTTGAAGGTATCCAAAGGAGACTACATATCCTCAAGGTCAAGGTAACTGAGAAAACTGGCAGACTCCAAAAGCTGTTGAGCATTTCAGTTAAAGTTAAGATCAGTTTAGTTTAAGGAGAGAGAGAGAGAGAAAAAAAAAAACTCCCAGAGAAGACATGATGGATATGTAGCAACTTGGAGCTCTGATAATATTTTCAGAGGATGTCAGAGCATTTACAATTATTCAGTGCTCAGAACTCATTTGCTCCTGGCATTATCTGTGTTGGTCACAATGGAAAGTATCCTTGAAACATGTAGGGAAAGGTCATCTCATAAAAATAATAAGCAAGCTCTTTGCTCTTAGCTCGCTTAGAGAAGGTAAGAGGAAAATATATAAATAAGAGAGTCAACAGCTGCATGGCATGCCTGAATCTGTAGGGCAGATGATTCCTGCTGACGCCAGAGGCTGGTGTTCCCAAGAAGAACAACAAGAAGTGATTTCTATTAAACCCTCATATCTTATTAATTTTATAACATAAATTGCCATTAGGCTTTCCTGTGGAATAGACAATGATGATAATTTGCACATGCTGGACAGATAAATGGTTCAATTCTTAGTTACAAGAGACTGTTGACAGTGATTACTGATGCTCATTTCTTTCATGCACATTATGGGGGGCAGGAAACTCCAGGTTTAGAGGCCTTTCATGTTTTTTCAAGGTAAATCAGTCACTCACATAATAATTATTTATTATTCCACATTGGCAGACAGTTGGGTGCATTTATGACAGTTAAGAGCTTGAGACAAAATGCTGCAAAGTGGTGCAACCGATAAAATATTTTATAGCACAGGAGATAGCAACAATAATTAGAACGCCTTGGTACATAATGAAAGAAAAACTGTGAGGTTTTCCTAGTGACTCCTGGCTAGTTTCACCCATACCTTTAACTCGTTTGGGTCTGAAGTGCTGGTGTTCACGTGAGATTTGGACCCAGACCACCAGAAATCTTTATAAAGGCCCTCCTTCCCTAAATATCATCCATTCACCCATCAGTCCACGTATTTCTTTTTTCATTCATGCATCCAACTTTGATTAAGCATTTTGTATGTGCTGAGAACTCGATTAAGTTCTTTATTTCATATCTAACTGGAAAGACAGACCCTTAACTGAGAACCGGGTGAATTCTCATTTCAATTTAAATTGACCTACCTCTTCCGATTCCCTACCTTGTTGTGTTTCAGGTGTTCATCAGAGTTAGGTTTCCATAAAAAAGAAAGTGTTAAATCTGGATTCGTTTGTCACAGTGCTTGGTAAGTGTTATTTTATTTCTGAAATCCATTTTTAAAAAATACACACATTATAAAAGAAAATACAGTGAAAACCTCATTTCTCTCATATTGCTAAGCTCTAATTGCCTCCCTGGGATACCAATTTCCTACGTCCTCTACTGCGTTATTCTATGTACAGTCAGGCCTGCTATGATTCAACAGATATACCCCTAAAGATCACTGCACTCTACAAAAGCACACAGCAAAAACAGCAGGTCTGATGGGGAAAAGAGGAGCAGAGTTACAACACTCTAAAATATCAGCAGCATGTTTGAAAAATAATAAACACCATAGGAATCTAGTAAAAACAGTAGAACAGTTTTACACGTGTTAGGTGGTTAAGAAATAAATACATACTACAATGAGTATGACATTTTACCTTGAAAAAGAACTAGATTTTGCTTATATAAATAGATATGGAAAGACTGTGGCTTACAAGTTTCTAGGAAGTAATAGAAGGAGGGCTACCTGATGGAAACTTCAAACACCAGACGTGATAGCTATGGCTTATAACACAGCTAAGCTGAGGTTGCTGGTAGATGTTTGAGGTGTGTGTATGTGTGTGTTTTGTGTATTTTTCTGTGGCTTTATTTTCTCTCTCTTTTTCTTTCTTTTCTTTTCTTTTCATTTCTTTTCTTTTTTTTTTTTTTTTTTTTTTTTTTTGAGACAGAGTCTTGCTCTGTAGCCCAGGCTGGAGTGCAGTGGCTTGATCTCGGCTCACTGCAAGCTCCGCCTCCCGGGTTTACGCCATTCTCCTGCCTCAGCCTCCGGAGTAGCTGGAACTACAGGCGCTCGCCACCACGCCCGGCTAATGTTTGTATTTTTAGCACAGACGGGGTTTCATGGTATTAGCCAGGATGGTCTAGATCTCCTGACCTCGTGATCAGCCTGCCTCGGCCTCCCAAAGTGCTGGGATTACAGGCTTCAGCCACGCCGCCCGGCCTTATTTTCTCTTTATTATTTCACAGACTTTTTTTTTTTTTTTTTTTTGTGGAGACAGAGTCTTGCTTTGTCGCCCGGGCCGGAGTGCAGTGGCCCAATCTCCGCTCACTGCAACTTCTGCCTTCCGTGTCCGAGCAATTCTCCTGCCTCAGCCTCCCTAGTAGCTGGGATTACAGGTGCCCACCACCATGCCCGGCTAATTTTTTTGTATTTTAGTAGAGACAGCGTTTCACCATGTTGCCCAGGCTGGTCTCAAACTCCTGAGCTCAGGCAATCTGCCCCCTTGGCCTCCCAACCAGGATTAAAGGCGTGAGCCACTGCACTTGGTCTATTTCACAGACTTTTAATTTTCCCATGGGCTCAATCACAATAGAGCAGAATTACTCAAAGTCAAGTCTCTAATATTTGGCAGTCTGTGTTTAAATCCTAGCTCTCCCGATTATTTTTTATGTATCTTTGGGCTAGTTAACTATACCCTTCTAGTTTAAGTTTTATCATTGTAAAACAGGAATATTTATACATATAGCGGGAATGCTTTCAGTATTAAATGAGATGATACATAGAAAGCTCTTACAAGACCCTGTGCCTGACATATAATGAATGCAAAAAAAAAAAAAAAGAAAAAAGAAAAAAAAAGGTACAGTTGTTTTTAACTCAGAAGAAATCTATCTGAATCCAAAGTATGACAGCAAAATGTCTGAATTTTCTCCAGCTTTCTTTCCATATGGATGTTTGTTGAGTTCTTTTCTGAGTTTAAAGTTGATGCTATGTCATGGCTCTGTCTACCTGGGAATTTTTTTCTGCCTTCACTACCTATGATGCACTATGATGCTACTCAAAGCACTATGATGTTTTGAGTATATGGGATTTGTGAACTCTTACTATCACAGATTGTCCTATCTTCTCTTCATTGTGGGTACTGCCTGGGATCAGTATAATACTTCCAGTCTTCCATCCCCTTTTATATCTAGGTATTCTCCAGAAGTTGTAATCTATGAATGGAGATTAAAGGAGAGTCATTCATAAGAGCTGATGAAGGAGTTCCACAACTCTAGCTGTTTCAACTAGAAGTACTAATGTAAGTAAAGAGACAACAGTTTTCTGATTGGTGTAGTCCTTGGAATTCTGAACCAATGAAAGATAGCAAAAATGGGATGAGTAATCTTCCTATCCTCGGTCCTTTAATCCTGTTACATTGCCTTTGTGCTCTGAGAGGTGCTTCTAGATTCTGTCTAATGCTTGGCAGACCTATTTTTTGGTGTTGGGGGAAGTTCTTGCCTTCTGTGCCTCTGCTGTTTGAAGTTAGAAGACCTCTTCCTTATTTACAATATGCTTATGTTTTTGGTGATTTTCTCAAATTCAGGACCATCAGAAAAATGGTGGAAACTGAATGCGTGTGCCTTTTTGTTTTCTGATGTCTGGTGAGGACTGAGAGTTCTTTCCAGGGACTGATGGTCTGACTTTTGCAACATCTCACAGAGGGTACTTTCAAGGGGAATTAGTAAAATCAGAAAATCTCGAGTTGAACAGAACTTTTAAGAATTATAGAACCTAAGCTAATGCCTGGCGTTCAAATTATTTTAACAACAACCCCTTCATATAATTTGTGCAATTTCTTCTTGCACTATCTTCTTGATACCAATCTCACCAGCCATCAATATAGTCCATTTCATTGCCAAATTCCTGAATCAAATTAAAATGTGTCCTTTATGTATGTTCTTAGAAGTAAAGGAGAAAGTTATTATACCAGTCAGGAATTTGCACAGGAAACAGAAAACACTCTTGGTATTATAATCAAAAAGACATTTAACAAAGGAATTAAATACTTTCAAAATTATTGAAAAAAATGGATGGCTCAGAAGTTGAGGGATTGATAGGTTTTTTTTTTTTTCTGATTTAAACTTTTTTTGAACTATAATGTGCATACAGAAAATGCCATTAATATTTTGGCTTCAACATCACCCAATAGGAAACTGCCTCTACCACCAGTTCCTGCAGCTGTCTCATGCCCACAGATGTGGTCCCCAGACACTGGAACCTGCAATCAGGCAACGGCACACACATATAGCCATTGCAGGTTGTTTGTCAGCCAGTCTTGCTGAAAAAAAAAAAAATATTTCTGCCTGCTTTTTACCTTCCAAATCTCCCAAATCTAATTTACAGAACCCAAATCACGTTGAGGGCTGTGGTCACAAGTTGGTCTCAGAAAAGTTGTTTTTATCTTACCAACCTCTGTGTTATAAGGGTGCACGTAGCAGGGCATGAGAATGCATGGCAAGGAACAATAGACCATATGAAAGAAGTTATCTAAGTTCTAGATGGACAGACGTTTTTTTCTTTTTTTTAACAAAAATGTTTCTTCCAGTGTCTTGGCCCATATGATGTATAATAGTCATGAGGTTCAAAAGAAAAAGGCACTTGATTAGTTATTATTGTCTTCTGAATAGCACATAATGTTTAGCCATTTTAAGACATTTACACTTGAGTTCAAAATACTTTTACAGATTTGCATTAATCAATTATCAAGATCTGATGAGTACAGAATTATAGGGTCCTGAGGTTCAATAAAGAAACTGGGGAAGGGCAGAGAAAGGAGAATTAAATGATAATGAATATAAATGAGATCTTTTCCTCAAGAAAGGATACCTCCTAAAGATTACTTTAAGAATCTATAGAAAAACAAAGGCAAAGAGCCCCAGTGATGCAGCTATCATGTAAAGTCTCAAAAGCATTTCCCAGTAGTGACATGTTCTTCAAATGTTTACCGGTAGACATGAAAGAGACATGAGAGACCACCAGGAGCAATTCACTATGACCACATTTGACCAGTGAAAAATAGAGTGCAATTTATGGGATGCCAAGGACCTTTGTCCGCTCTGTTCCCATCTCTCTGGAGAGCAGCAGTGCAATCCGGAAGTTTATTCCCTTGTAAACACACCTTATTTTTAACATCTTAGTCATATTCAGCTGAGTTATCATTGCTTATGTTATTCAAATGACTCATTTCCTCTTGCAGCCTGCAAATATTAGACATGATCATATCCCATATCTGTCTTCTTCCCTGTAACCCTGAGAACCATCGTTTAGTTTATCCAAAAGAAGAGTTTTAGAGGAAAACCATACCAAAGGCCAACATAAAATGCAAGAAACGGAAAAGCAAATCGCACATGTATCTTTTTATTTGAAGCCTCCACACACAAGAAAGGTTCAGTTCGTGTTCTCTGTAAAATGTAGATGGATGGCAGCAATAACATCAGATATAGGGGAAAAAAATTAAATCACTGAGTAGGTCACATTCCAGATATATTATATCAGGATGGGGGGAGCTCTACCTTCAGGCATGTGTTGCCTTTCTCAAAAGGCTTCTGAAATGCGTCCATGCATCCTTCCCTTCACCCTGTTTGGGCCTGATTTGACACTGCAATTCACGTATTGTCTTATACTCAGACTGCTTTCTTATTGTTCCACAAAAATCTTACGCTCATTTATACATTTTTATCTTTGCTGTTCATAGCAGATGCTGGTGAGTTTCCACCTAAATTCCCTTTACCTGACCAGTGCATCTGGCCTTAGCTGCTGAACTTCTTGCCCATAGGTTACCCCTTCACTTGAAGGGAGGGCCCATAATCACTGACTGACACATGGAGAGTTCAGAAGACCCCTTGCTTTAAGAGGAGGATATTCTACATTGCAACTAATGAATCCACATCTGTAGTTTATGCTCTCTTTTTAGGGAACCTGATCTGAGACACTGCTAAATAGTTTTTTTTTTCTTTATCAGCTTAAAACTCTGAGTCCAGACACTTTCTGCTTCCCCAAGGTAGTAAAGGTCTGGGTTCATTTCTACTAATCTTCCGGAAGTCTTCCCTGATAGTTTCAGTTCTCTTCTCTTTTCAGAGATGCTCTGTCATTCCCAGGTGGTGATACTCAGTTAAGTGCTCTCATAGATGCTGTTTTGTGGGGGTTAGCTGCCAGTTTGTCATATATATAAACTGTAGTTCCCTCAAAAAGGATGTGGTAGAGGTATACGATGTGCGGTCCATAAATGGTGTCCACCTAGCTTGACTTATAAGAGCGGTTGATTACTACCACCCAGTTGCTCGTCAACTCCAAATCAAACCAACCTGTACCCTTCAATAAGTCAGGAGCAACAACTCTGTTTATCTAAGGAGGATCCCAGTCCTGGGTCACCACAAGGGCTTCTGACAATGTGGTGCAAAGAAAAGGGGTGGGCAGAATTACTGAGCTTCAAATAAACACAAGTTCATGTCTTACCAAGCACCTCATCTGCACATGAAAGGAAGGCCAAGCCATCCCATGCTGCTTGTAGCCAACTGATTGTCAGGAGGAGTTGATTTTTCAAAGTGAATATCCACAAACTGAGGCATTTGGCCTAAGAAACTGAGTCTGGGATTAAAAGAAGAACATGTAAGGGAGACCTCACTTGGAGTGTGCAGATTGGTTCTTTTAGAAGAAAGATAGGAGGGCCCTTTGTCAGAATAGAAACAGTTTTGCCCAGTTTCCAAAGCTACGCTTTTTGAAACATAATTTTCTCTAGCTAAACTGAGAATATAAGATTCTGTCTTTAGGTAAATTTTGAAATCTACACACTACAGCCAATGGAAATTTCCGAAGAACATTAAAGGCTCTGAAAATTCCTATAAGTTAAAAAAAAATCTGTCTAACTTTGTTTAATATAGCATTTTAATTTTATGTGACCACAGAAAAAAAATTATTCTACAGAGCTATTTACTGTGGAAATCTTTACAGACATTCTGGGGGTGGCAACTGTGGTCCTGGTCATATGAGACCATGTGAAATTTGCATGAAGTCCTTCTACATTGGTGAGGAATTGAGTACAGGGCCAGTAACCTGTCTTTCTGTTTGACATTTACTGGGAAGATAATCATTTGGCTACAAGCAGCGTGGGATGGCTCAGCCTTTCTTTCATCCTCTAGATTAGGCAGTTGGTGAGAACTGAACTTCTATCTATTTGCAGCTCCGTAATTCTGTTCTCCTTTTCTCTTTCCTAGTTGTAGGAAGCCCTTGTGGTGACTGGCAATTGGAATCCTCCTTAGATAGACAGAGCTGTTGCTTTCTGCCTGCTTGAAGGATACAGATTGGTTTGGTTAGGAGATGACCAGCAATGGGGTGGTAGTAAAAATGGAGTCTATTTTATTACAATTCTTTATTTTTCTTTATTCCCATTCTTTAACATGACATTCCAAGAATTACATAATTTATTCCTCACAAGCATCCATAGAATCTACAGAACAGATGTCAGCATCTTTCTACTTTGTAAGTGAAGAAAATGAGGCCCAGAGAGAAAACAACTGTCTTGATTAGTTTGTACTTCATCCAGTTTCCCATCTACTTATTTACTCAGAAATATTCAAGTACCAACTCGATGCTGGGTCCCATGCTCCTGCATTCATCTCACATTGGTCTTGTTCTGCACAGAAAATGAACAACCATGTCATAGCAGGCAAGGTGCATGGTCTTGCCAGAGTAGCAAGATGGTGTCCAACTCAACTCAACAAGCAGGAGGAACGTCCCCACTCTGGGCAAACTCTGGGTCCGGGTCATTTCTTGGAAGACTTTTAAAGATCTGAAAAATCTAGGAACAAGATTCCTGCTTCTGTTTTTGTGGTCTAGTGTTCAAACCAGTTTACTTTATGTTTTGCTTGAATACAAACATTATTAAGTCTTAAAAGGTTTATACTGTTCTAAAGTATCTAAACTATTTAAACCAGGTTTAAATTAGGTAACTTTAGCTCAAGAGTAGAAGATGGTGCAACATTGAATCTTCTCTCTTGTATTTCACATAGGAGAGCAAGTTCTTGATCTTCAGAACTTATGTCTGTGTTTAGGAAACACCATGATAACCAAAATAAATGCTTACTTAGAATAAAAATATCAAAGGCAGTTGCTTGTATATGGCAGGTCATTAATTGTTGAATAACTTAATGACTATATGTGATTATTACACCTCAATGTGGGATTTTCTAACCTGGCCACTATTGACATTTTGGGCCAAGTAACTTTGTTGTAGGAGGCTGTTCTGTGCATTGTAGGATGTTTAGCAATATCCCTGATGTCTACCCTCTAGATGCCAGCAGCCTGCCCAAAGTTATACTATCCAAAATGTCTCCAGACACTGCCAAATATTCTGGAGTGGGCAGTATTTCTCCCAGTTGAGAACCACTGCCCTGATGTGCACTGAGCGTACTGAGTGGTCATTCATTCTTTGACCTGTGCACCAGGAAGGTAGATAAGGAAGTTGAGCAAGGTGTGAACAGCTTACTGAAGGTCAAGTCTAGAGTTAGCTATATGGTGGGGGCTAGAACAGGAGTTATCTGCCTCCAACCTTATGCCAGGCTATTTGTTCCATGGTGACAATGACTTTTACATGAGTGGCTTCACCAAATTCACAGTCCTTTGCAACTGGATGTGAGAGCGCAGTGAGGAAAGGCATCTTAATTCCCAAATGAAGCGGCCCATAGGAATCAGACCCTGGAGACTGCGTTGCCCCCTTTCTGGTTTAATCTAGAACTAGAACTCTCTGCGCATGAGCAGCCAAAACATGAATATCCCTCCAACAGGTCTACCCTAGTTAGTCATGGCGTTTGGAGATAGTGGGTGTTTGGTTAATGACAAACTGTACCTTTTCCAGACTCCAGATGAAAGATGGTCAAATGGACTCTCTTAGGGGTGGCAGTTTGGCTGTTTCTTCTCTCCCTTTCTCTCTGTATCCACGTACATCATGACTTGAGTTACAAAACATTGGCTGGGCAGGGTTTGGGGTTGGTAGGGAGCCATGGGACCTAAGCCTCTGTTTATGACACATGTCATATTTCATGGACCACGTCTGGACCCCACCTGCCTCCTTAATCTCCCTGGAATGCTGCTGCTTCCTCTGCAAGCTGCGTGCTGTTCTGATGACTTCGGTGGGTACTGCAGTTTCCAATTTCCTAACCTTTCTATTAAAATTAATATTTAGATTTTATAACTTTAAAACTGGAAGAATGATGGAGGCAGTATTTGATGTTTATGTCTCTCAGTCACGAAAATGCTCCCCATGTCACTTATGCCGGGCCACACACATGTAGTCACAATAAATAGCATTTAACGTGTTTACAGTACGGAGAGGATGAGGAGGACTTCTGTTTTTATATTGATGGACTCAGCTGGGCTGGGGATACTATTGTTTACAATGAGCTACATTTTTTGTTGTTCTGATTTACCCTCAAATTAAATCTTTATTTCAGAAACCAACCCCAGGGAGTCTCTGTAACGAGAGAATGTAATAAACAGCATTAGGAGAGGGCCCGTAGCTGCTGCTCCCTGGTAATTAGTACAAATGTCTCAATCAGAGTGGTTTTCAAAATTTTATGGCCGAAGTTTGGTCACAGGTTTATTTGTAAAAAGCTGGTTTGGCATTTTGTTCAGCCTGGCCTTTGCCCTCTGGGGAGGGAAGCTGGGGGTCTGGCCACACGGAACGGGACGGGCAAATCAGGCTTTTAGGTTTGCTTGGGGGCCATGCCCACGTTTCTCGTTGCCATCTGTTTCCAAATTGAAAATGAGCTGAATGTAAAGGAATTGAGAAGGGGAAATAAATATCTGGTCTTCATTTGGAGGACACGCAAAGGAAGACGAGGGGGCGAAGCTGGGACCCAGTGTGTGGGAGTGTTCTCATCAAGGCGGGACCACGGCCCTATAAAGCTCGGCAGGAGAGGAGAGGTCATTAAAATGCCCCGGGTGCCCGGTACACCCCCTGTCCCTCAGTTTGGTGGGAAGAAGGAAGCCTGGACCTTGGCGACACTCCTACCCCCAAGCCATACAGAACCTCCCTGGGGGCCTGTAAGTTGCTGAGAGCTCCAGCCTGCCTAGGGAAGGCTGCCCCGCCGAGGGGGCGGAAAGAACACAGCAGCAGGGCCAGCTCCAGGCAGCCTCGCGTTCACTCTGAGTGGAAAGGCAGGGAATGCAGACAGGCCGAGCTGGCTGCTCGCTGTGCAGATTCTCCTGCTGCCCTCTCTCCAGAGCATTTGTTTTGTCACTCAGTATTAGCTGAGCACCGTAAGTGTTGAGATATTTAGCCATTTTATTTTCTGTGCCAAATGGCAAAATCCCTAGGGGCCCGGACAGGTAGGAGGTTCTGAAGGGCATAATGGATGGATAATTTAAATCAGAAAATCCAGAATGTCTGGTGTCTGTGTTGCAAGCCCCTCTGCTTACCTCTAAGCTACTTAGCCTGGGTGCAGAGGTCGCTCTAGGTCCGGGGTAAAGGAGAGAAAGGGAGAAGGGACAGGAAAAGCGAGTGAGGGAAGGAGATCAGGTCACAGGGTCCTTCCTCATCCATGCTGCCATGTTATTTACTCATTTTCAAATAACATTTGTGTAAGATCTATCTCCTAAGGAACCGTCAATCATCGAGTCTAAGCATCTGCAAACATTTTCTGTAAAGGGCCAGATAGCAAATGTTTTATTTAAGCTTCGTGGGTCGTACAGTCTTTGTGATAATGACTCCATGCAAAAGCAGCCATAGGCCATATGCAAATGAATAGGCACCACTGTGTTGCAATAAAACTTTACATACAAAATCAGGTGGCCAGGCAGGGTTTGGTCGATAGTTTGACCACCACTGATTTAACCATTACTTCCACCTTCTGAGTGAATTTTGCTCTTTCTTTAGTTCTCCTCCTCTTCCTTTCTTCATTCCTTCCCCCTTTTCTCTATGCGTTCCTCCCTTCTTCCCTCTCTCTCTTCCTTCCTTCCTTTTTTTCCCTTTCTTCTTTCTTTTAAATTAAGACACAGAGAACACAGTGATAAGATGGGCATGGTCCTATCCCTCATGAAGCTTATCAGAGGGAATATTAAGCGGTAAACAAATCACACACATGAAATATTGTAGCAAACGATACTAGTTTTGCAGCATCCATCTCCGTTTCTCACCACAAGAATCCCAATTTCATTCTGGGTGACAACGTCTCAGATTTTTTTAAAAAAATCAATTCTGCTTTTCTTGCAGTGACAGAATCTGCCATGTGACAGATTCTGGCCAAGGAAATACAGGCAGAAATTCTTGAAGATCAGAAATCATTCCCAAGTGAAAAGAAAAGCCCCTTTTGCCTCTTTGCTTCTTGGGCCTTTTACTTTCTTTTCACCTGGAATGCTGCTACAATCCCTGGAAGCACAGCAGCTAGAACGTAAACATGAGGATCAAAGCCACGTGCTAAAAATGGAAGCAAGAGGGTAGAAGGAGCCTGGGTCTCTGAAAATATTGTTGATTCTTTATATCAGCCCTGGACTGCCTTCCTGTGAACTTTTTGTTGCATAAGGAAATAAACTGCTTATTAGTTTAAGCTAATATAATAGGCTTTTCTGTTACATGCAACCCAGCATGTAACAGAAATGCAGTAATGAGCTAAATTATAATTAGGAACAGAGTAACAGGGCCATGGACTAAAAATTTGTGCTCATTAAATGCTGGTATAGTCTAAAAGAGAAAATAAGTGCAACTACTATTAGATTTACTAAGTTATCACCTCAAAATCTGTATATCTGAACATTTAGCAATGCTTTCCAAGATTACAGGAAGAAAATGTGGCACTTAGCTGGCAATGCTGCCCCAGCATTGTTCTAAAAATGATTTATGATGGCTAAGTTGTTTATTAAGTCAAGAAAACCAATGCAGCAAATTTAGGTGGGAGGTAAGGGTGGCGGCAGGTCTTGACTTAATTCCTTTTTTTTTTTTTAATTTTAAGGTTTCATTTTTAAAAAATATTATTTCCGTAGGTTTTGGGGAACAGGTGGTATTTGGTTACATGAGTAATCTCTTTAGTGGTGATTTGTGAGATTTTGGTGTATCCTTTGTAGAAACTTCTTACTGCAAAAGGTTTTGCTTCTGTCCGCGTGCAGGCAAGGGAACACAGAACCATTTAAACATGAATTCAGTTAGTCTGAATTGTTGACAGAACTACCGCCTTCACGGCATCTTTTCAATATCAGGCATTCTACATGTTAGGATACGTTAATAAATGAAAAGTGATACGCGGGGGTGTATTTGTGTGTATGTGTTTTAAAGGATAAAGGTAATCATGACCACAACAGCAGAGTATCTTTCGCCAGCTTGAGAAACACCAGGTAACAGCTCAAATAAAGACCTCAATCATCAGTGATTTAGTTGAGGCTTCCATTAAGGGTTAGAAATAGGGGAAATCTACAAACAGCCTGATTGCTAGTGGACATTAGCTGGTTGATAAACTGTTCACATGATACTTAATTCTCAGAACTCAAGCACACAATTCAAATGTATCTATCAAGGGGGCAGGAGGTTCTTAGTCTGTTCAGGCTGCTATAATGGAATACCATAGACTAGGTGGCTTATAACAACAGGAATTTACTTCTTACAGTTCTAGAGACTGGGAAGTTCAAGATCTGGGCACCTGCTTACCTGGTGTCTGGTGAGGGCCTGCTTCCTGGTTCACAGCCAGGCTTCCCCTTGAGGTGTCTTCACATGGCACAAGGGACAAGGAAATTCTCTGAAGCCTTTTTTTAAAAAAAACAAGAGCACTAATCTCTCCATGAGGGTGAAGCTCTCATAAATTAATCACCCATCAAAGGTCCCACCTCCTAATATGATCAACTTGGGGGTTATGATTTCAATAAACAAGTTTTTAGGCAACACAGTCCTTCCTACCATAGCAGGAGTGGCTTGATATAGGAGCTGGTGAAATGGTAAACTAGGTGGAAACTTCCTTGAAGGAGCTTCTAGTCCAAAGGATAACTTTTCAGGAAAGAAGGAAAGTGATATTCTACCGACTTTTGACTGAAGTGAAGGTACACTGATGATATTCTGGAAACATACTCACTTTGATTCCTTCTCAGACACTGAATTATATCAGCATTTAGAAATCAGAGCCTTGGCTTAAATGTCCAAGATTCCTGTACTCTTGTCATCCAGGCACCATGCCTTGGGGAGTCAATAACTCTTAGTATCGTGGCTGTCTTCTGTCTGCTTGATCATCTTCTTCTTCCTGCTTTCATAGTTTATTGATGAATGAGATGCACCTTGGATACTGAACATTGCTAGGATGCTCTTTTTTATTTTTCAAAGAATTGCTGCACAGTGGCACACCTAGACTGCATTCAGAAGCTTTCTAGGAAATTTCACTGCATTTTGCTTGAGCTTTTGGGTCAGCATTTTGGAAAGGAAGACAATTGATTTCTTTTCAGTCTTGCTGATGCAATTCTTTTTGATGTGTATCAAGTGTATTTTGACACAATCCCTTGAGTCATTGTGGTTTTCAATATTCTTGGCCCTATAATGAAAGTCAAAGGAAGGGGGAATCTTTTCACTTCATGTTGATTTCTAATATTGATGGCGCATTATCCTATTTGTGTTTCAGAAGCTACAAGGGATAGAATTAACCCTTTGGGTCTCAGATTAGGTACATCTCTTGTGGAACTATGGCTGACAAAAGCTGATACTGACATGGGAGACAAAAAAAATTTCTTGAGGAATACATGTCATTCTTATGCAGGTAACAAATTTTGTATCATTACCTATTTTATGATAAATACAACAGCTGCAGCAGAATTTGTAGGTTTTTTTTTTTTTGGCTGTAAGGCATCTTCGAGAGTGTTTGCCAATTTTCTGTCTCAAAAAAGGTGTCTTCGCATCTTGATTTAGCCCTGAATAATTCAATAGAATCTCTAATAACAGACTTGCATGTTGCAAAGCCCCAAAACATGTTGTAAGCTTAAAGAGGCAGCAAGAAATTTAGCATCACAAACAGAAGTCAAAGAAAGCAAGGAGATCTTTAAAGGGTAGGAGTCAGTGCTTCACATATGTGCAGGGTGCTTATTTTTGCTGACAGTTTCTTGTTTGCCATATAACAGAGGCTCTTAAAAGGGACAAAGAATATTCCTGGAGGTTGGCTATTGCTCTTAATTATTTTTTAATGAGAATTTCCTTTTTAAACCTTGTCCATTAACTTGCCTTCCTTCCTTCCCTCCCTGCCTCCTTCCTTCCTTCCTTCTTCCCTTCCTTCCTTCTACCTTCCCTCCCTCCCTCCCTCCATCCTTCCCTCCCTTCCTTCCTTCCTTCCTTCCTTCCTTCCTTCCTTCCTTCCTTCCTTCCTTCCTTCCTTCCTTCCTTCTCTTCTCCTTCCAACACATAATTATTGAGTTCTTACAACATTTCAGCCAGTGTTAGGCCTTGAGGTTTGGATGATTCATAAAAACAAACCTTAATCCTCGTCTAGATGAGAGTTTTTAATCTTGTCTTTCTCCCAAAGACCAGGTTGTTTTGGTGATCCCTTGGATTCTGAGATAAACCAGTGTTTTCCCAACAAATTCCTTCTCAACCTACTGGCACCCCATTTTCATTAATATTCTTTAAATAACTATTGTCATTTTGTAATTTTCTACAAAACTCATGATGAGTATATTGGAAACCTTGACCTACAAGGGAATGTGGAAAGGAATGGGGGAAGCTTGGTTTGGAGATTGTAACTTTGGAAGATGTCGTCATATATTTGTAAATCTATATTTTTCTGTGGGGTAGATCTAAGATTGAATGAAAACAGATTTGGGTTCAAGAGAATCATACATTTTCTAACAAATAGAATAAAAGGAAATCTGCCTGACACTGCACTAAGTATGTGGATGTGTTTATATATTTTTCTCTGCATGTATAGAGTAGGGTTTCTCAATCTCATTACTATTGACATATTGGGCCAGATAATCCTTTTGTTGTTGGGGACTGCCTCGTGCATTGTAGGATGTTTAGCAGCAGCATCCCTGGCCTCTCCCCACTAGATGCCAATAGCAATGCCACCCGACCACCATTGTGACAACTAAAAGTAGTCCATCTTTGACAAATTTAGCCTAGGGAGCAAAATTGCTTTCAGATGAGGATTATTGAATATTCACACGCACACACACAGAGGAACAGGTTTATCTGAGGTACAGCTAGGATTCTGACTTAAAATCCACAGGCTCCCTGGAAAACCACATAGCTTTTTTGAGATGTAGAGGCTTCTCACTACTAGAGTTATTGATTTGAAGCAGACAACAAGTTGTCAGGAGAAACTGGAGGAAATCCTATCTCAGGTAGGGGGCTGGACTCTATGATCCCTAAGTCCCCCATTTCCAACTAATAGACTTTATAATTCCACAAGACCAGATTCAGATTAGTAAAATTAGTGTCAGTTTTTAAGGGAAATACCAAACTAAGGTTATGACAGTGGGCCCCACAGTGCTATTTGAAATATGATGCAAGGTTATGGGGTGAGATGAGTGGGAGAGGTTGAGCTTGTTTGAGGTTTAATTGGCAATCAGAAATGTGCTTCCTAGATGCAGGCATGTCACTGTGAAAGCACACCCGGGACATTACTTTCTTTGGCTGAAGTTATTAATATATGTTGATTGATGTCAAAATGGGAATTAAATCATAAATGTGCTTCAGTGCCTCGGGCTGGTGTCTTGGCAGCTTCTTTAGCCCTGTCACTTTGGAAAGACAGTTCAGATGGCCGTGCCTCATTTTTTTGATGATTTCTTAAAGATTTCACTTTATCATCATTTGTCTATGAGCAGGCTTTGCACCCCATCCCATTAGTATTACAGTCAGAACAAAGTTCTTACCTACAAAGGAGCCATGGATGGATTTCATACTTGAGTGAAACAATGGGGTGGTACATTCTATAAAGCAAACAAAACAAAATAAAATGTTCCCAATTAGTGGTATTTACAGACATGTAACACCATGGCTGCCGATTGGGGATCTATATTTCTTTCCCATGGGAGCCTCAAAATTCCTAGCATCTGCTCACAAGCATAAAAAAGCATGGCCTTTCTCATTTCCAAGTTAATCCAATTTGAGTGTGGACTGAGAGGGACCAGAACTTCCCGAATGGTCTGGCAGAACCGGGCAGCTCCACATGCCATCACTTCCAGACCACACACGTTATGTTTAATAGTTAGACCCTGTGCACTGGATCAGAGAGCAGAAAAATCAATGAATTTAAAATTCCTCAGGAACAGCCACCTTCTTCCTCCATGCTGTGGAGGCTTTTATTCTAAGCCCATCATCTCTCACCTGACTTTCAAGTCTCTTAAAGGATGGCACCGCCTCTTGCTGTGTCTTCTTCCTGGTTATTTCCTGCAACATTAGTGAAGCAATGTCTGTAAGCCCCAGTACACTTGTATCATTCTCTTACTTAAAAACAATTTTGGTTCTTCTGCATTTAAGGGATAAAATCCCAAATTCAAGCAATTGGAATAAACTACTCTTAATAAATTACTCTTAAACCATCACATCACTCCTTCCCTCCAGCCTCTGCTGTAAAAACCTACTTATCCTCAGGTGAGAGTATGTTATGGGTGGATCTAGCCACACGCCACACTGTCTAATGATGATCCTATTTTTTTGTAGCCCATCTCAAATATATCCTTCACCGTGAGTCTTTCTTCATGTTTCTGGTTGGAACACGTTTTTTATTCTCCAGGGATCCCTCAACACAGTATATTCCATTCATCATGTGATATTTCAGTTTTTTTCTACTGACAGATTTGTTTATTTGTTTACTTTGTTAGCCCTTATGGTTAGAGGGATATCATCCTTGATGCCTGGAACACAATAGCCACTCATTCAAATGTTTTGGAATGAATGAATAAATACATAATTTAATGTAAGTGTGAATAAACAAAAAGGTTCTCTCCATTTTCAAATCGCTCCTTAGAATAAATTGCCAAGACTCATGTCATTATAGCAGAGTGGTGGTTGAGAGCTCAGACTATGCATTGAAACTTAGCTTCTCTACTTATCAGCTCTGTGACCTTGGCAAGTTACTTGTCCTTTCTCTGCCTCAACTACTTCTCTCTGTAAATGAGAATAATAATAGCATCTATTTATTTATTAGAGTTGTTATGAGGATGGAATACATCAATGTATTTAAAAGATCTTAGAAACTGGCCCACAATAAGTACCATGTTAGCATTAACTATTTTTGGAGACACCAGCTCTTCCTGGAATCTGATGTATGGATTTGCCACCATACACAATGAATCACCAGGAAATATTACACAAACAAACAAACAAAAATACAGATGTTGGGGCCCCACCCCAGGCCAACTGAGTCAGAATCTTTGAGGGTGGATCCCAGGCAGGAATTCACTATGAGATATTTCAAATAAAGACATTTTTATAAAGTGTTTGTTTACAGAGGAGAGTAGGGTTAAGGGACCAAACAAGAGATCATGAGGCACCCAGGAGCTAGAAAGAGCATGAAGCACCAGTGCACGGAAGGAGGCAGGAGTGGGAAGAGTGTCACTGGAGTCGGAGAAGGCCCGAGCCCTGGAGGTGGGCTGCCTCATCTCAAGGGACTCAGCCTCGAGGTGAGACACAGCACCAAGGCAGGGAGGTATGGGAGAGAACCACCTGACCTCTTTCCTATTCCTGGCTTTCCATGTCTGACTGGGCAAGCTCCCCATGGCAAGATCCAGCCATAATCCATCTGGAAAGAGAGCACGGAGAGCCAGCCACCAGGGTTTAGCAGCCTTGGGTACAGGCCAGAAAGAGAAAGGCAGAGAAGCCAGCACAATATTAGGAGAAAAAACACCCCAGTTGCTTCTGCTGCAGAATGAGGAATAAGACCCACTGATCCATGGAGCCATCCTCATCAGACCTCTCTCCAGTTCCTCCAGCAGCCAAGGAAGAGAGGCACCCCAGCCGGAAAGCACGTGGGTGGCTTTCCTACACCGTATTCCTCAGGAGGTGCTTCCCAGGAGAGCCATTTCAGTCCTTCTTCTAGGATACCAGGGACTAGGGGAAATGGTTTCTAGGAAGTACCCTGATGACATAATCCAGTCAGTTTTATGTATGAACTAACAGCTACCTTTCTTTCTAGGGCTGTGGGCTCTGGAAACTCAGGAGCCTCCCTCAATGAGAATTTGAATTTTAAATACACCCCCTTACATTTGGAAAGAAGCTCATGGCTCTTGCCTCTTTGTTTTTATCTAAGCAAATGTGTCAGAAGAGATTCCCCACACCCCATCCACCCAGACTTCCATCGAATGTCAGATCATATGACTCCCTCTAATTTGCATAACCACAAGGTGAATTTGGAGAGTGGAAGGTTGCACCGCACCCTCGGTGAAGTGCTTCAGTGTGCATTAAACCCACCAGCTTGTTTTCCTATCCACAGTGTCGGCACATTTAAGAAGACTTCATTTCTGCCGCTTCCTTTCCAAAAGGGGGACGATATAAATCACAGGCGCAGAAGTAACTAGCAGTTGTGACATTTTGTTACAGAGTTTAATTACATGAATCATAAAATATTGCTACAATTTTCCAAACTGTTAAACCTTAATTAATATGAACCCACAGGGACCACCTTGATGGTTCTAAATATTCTGAATCACTACTCCTACAGTAGTGCTTCCGTCCGCCTGAAGTGCTTCGTAATTTGCAAAAAGTGATTAATTATTAGAAATGAAACCAGACAAATTAATTTAATATAAATGAGGCTGTACATGGTTTGATTAATTCTTTTTAATTACCTATATGTTATTTTTTCCATAGTTGAACAAAGAACCCTATTCTTCTCCTGCATGTTCATATTCATTAATCTCATTAGCACAGAGTATTAATATAATTTTATCGCACATTCCAGAAGTACGGCACATTGACAAACCGTAATGAATCGTGGCATTAGTGTCCTATCACTACATTAATTTCAAGACATGCCTGGCTCATCTGTAATTTACTTTGAGACTTCGTTTAAAATGAGCTGAATAAGCGTGTAATTATGACATCTGCTTCTTTTCAGGTACCTCTTTGTAAATCAGTGACAAAGGAATAGCAGGTTTAAATATGTGTTAACACTTGGATAGCATGTATAATTGCAATATGGTGATGTGTAATAAGATTAAATTAGACCGTACTATACCTGACACATGCAGGAACATAATTGAACTATAGTCATTGTTACAGTAGAAGCAGCTGCAAAATACCAATATTTGAATTGAGGAAAGTAAAACTGAGTTAGAAAAGCAGATGATGAGGATAGCTGTCAATGAGTCACCTAGAACATAACCATATCCAAATAGGATGCAAACTCTTGGTTTTCAGCCTCTTCTCTCCTTGTGGCTGATAACAGTTGGTCATGAATTTCATGACATTTTCCAAAAGGGTCCATTTCGGATGTCACTGGGGCATGACCTGACGCTGCATATCTTGCATGCTCAGCACTTCTGTTCTGGGCAGGCCATGAGGTGGGTGTCATGCCTGCAGTTCCCATCCTGAGCCTCGGGCAGGGAATTAGAATTCTAGGATTGAAATCTACAGACTCCACATGGTTAACTCCAGATTTCCCTGAGCAAGATGCCTGGGATGACAAATCACTTGAGATAACCTGGGAAGTGAGGCAACTCTGATATTGGCTCTCAGGGAAAAGTTAGGCGGAAGGATTTAGGGACTTTGAGTCCTCTAAAGCCCATGCATTGTTGGTCTAGAGAAGAAAGTCATGTTTTCTATTATAAATCTTCTCTTATCTTTCCTGAAAATGAAGCCTTATGTCAGTCTTTAGGATTTATTCAATGTTTGGCAAGAATTTAGCATGTACCAAATCTACCCTGTTATTCCTGGGCAAAATGGGGGCTCACTTAGTCGTACAAATGATTTCTTTCGTTTGGAAGCCCCTGAGTGTTTGAGTACAGAGCTTAATAGGAACCCAGGAAACAGTGCTTTTGAGTTATAAAAAAGAATACACCAGAGGAATTCAGAGATGTATCTCTAAACAATTTTAAGAAATTAATGAAATCCCCACACCAGCCTTTTTAAGTTGGTGGTAAGGAAATATAAAGAGGCCCTAAAAAAGAGATGAAAGGAACCCTGCTTCATCTGAAGATGCCTGTGTGAAATGCTGACGCAGGGCCCTCCTAGGGCCCTCGTGCAGAGTTGACAAGAGGAAGGAGGATGCATTAATTATATGGGCTACAATGTTCCATTACTCAAAAGTAATCTCATATTAGCAGGGATTGACTTATTTACCCAACACCTAAAATTACCTTCTGGGAGAGAACGAGATATTTATGTAGTTATTTTGATGGCAATATTGACCATCAGACTTTCAACTTAAAGATTCTCCATTTTGATGATATTAAAGTGTGTTGTCAGAAATCAGCCATGACCCTATACGATCTGGGAGATCTGTTAAAAAATAGATTCCTTGACCCCACCCCAGAGCTCAGGGATCGGAAACTCTGGGTATGCCAATTTGTAGTCTGCCTATTTAAAAAGGCCCTGGTGATTCTTAGTACACACTTTTTAAAGTATTCTAATCTCCTCATTTTATAGAGAGGGAAACAAAGGAACTCTAGAAAGGAAAGATACAGTAACAGAGCTGGGACTAGAATCCTGATAGCCTGAGCCTGGACTTCAGCTGGTCTTTCCTCTTATGCTGTGGGTGTGCGTCAAGGTAGAAGGCTGGATTTCGGTTTCAGCAATCAGTGGGCACCCACACTATCATCCCTTGGTCCACTGAGTTGGTGCTTCACAATATCTAGGAAACAGATGCTATAATAATAACTATCTATGGAGGTAAGTGAGTGTGCCACAAACTCAGGAGCTCATTGTTTCTAGATAAATGTATGGAATGGTCATGGGAGATTTTTCTGCACAGTTTTGGAACAAGAAGGAAAAGAAAAACATGACTTTCAGTTTGCAGTGACGGGTATTTCAATGTCAACGTTTTTCCTACCCAGCCATTCATTTTACAATCTTATCAGGCTCCTCCTATATTCCAAGTGTTACTTTCAGCACTAAGATTACAACAGTGAGCGAAGTAGAAATAGAGTTGACCCCACGAGGAATCACTTAATTCCTGACCTCTTTGGCTCTCAAAGGTGATTTAAAATAAAAAAAGCCTATTACATGGGTTGTTTCATCTCTTTTCTTCTATGCTCAAAACTGTGTTCCCCTAGACATCCTAGTATAAAGGATCATTTAAGGAAACTCATTCTTCCCTACCCTTCTCCCCTCCCACTCTCCCCCTTAATGGAAAGTTTATGTGTGAGTAGTGGAGAAGAAATCGTCATTTAGGGCTATTCTGAATAACTGATCCTAGCCTTCCTAAATGCTTCCCACTTCTACTCGTTCAGTCCTCCATGAAATCCCTGTGTCAGCAGTTCACTGTGAGCATCTTCAGATAAAGTAGTGTTCTTTTCATCTCCTCTTAGCTCTTCCTCACCCTTCCTTCCTGTTATTGACGTGGTTGCCTGTTTACCAAATGTGTACTATTTATTGTTTAAATATTAAAAAATAAATGGCAAACTAAATACAGTATTCAGAATGATACAGTTTTCATTCCACATTAGAACTTTTCGTTTTAAAGAAACTCTATCTTGGAGTCTCTAGTTTCTTAGGGATCAGAATGAATCAGGTCAGGGTTTATTTACACAAGGGTGAATGAGAGAGAGTGCATATCAACCTGATAGACTAGGCTATGCTGCTGTGACAAATCGTACAAAAACCTCAGGGACAGAAAACAACTAAGGCTCCGTTCCTCCATGGTCAGAGAAGTCTCCATCATGAAAGCAGCTGTTGTCATCCACAGTGAGTTCTGAAGCGTTTGGGATAGAAAATGAAAGCTCCAGTCCACATGTGGCCCATGCCATTTCACTCCAACTCATAGGCCAGAATTAATGCCACAGCTCCATCCACACAAGGCACCAGGAAGCACAAGGGTACCATACGCCAGGGAGAGAGAAGAAGGGAAAGATTTGGCAAACAGCACTAATGGCTAGCACAGAGTAACCAGAGGTTATCATCTTTGTTGAAGTTTCCAATCTTCTTACCAGAATGAGGCTCCAAGTTGAGTAAAACATTTAGCTCCAACATGAATTTCTTTGCTGAAAATTGAGCATCTCACCTACCCAAATAAACTTACACTGACGTTATCTCTCCTTGAGTGAAAGTGGAGTTTCTTGGAAAATTACAAGGAAAAGCCAGGCCCATCATGTTGCTAATTACAAATTATAGTGAAGTGTGAAGAGGTAAGCTCCCAACTGACTTGAAATAATCTCTTCTTGTGTATGGAAAGCAGGAAAAGAAAGAGACCAGTCTTTGGTATGGTACACTTCTTGCAAATCAAGTTGAAGATTTAGGTGACAAGTCAGTAGCCCAAATAATATAATTGTGGGTCTGCAGAGCAGATAAATGGGTTTTTTTGCTCTTTGGAACATTTAAAGTTGTTTTGAAACCACAGGGTTCTTTAAACACGGCATCCCCTGACAGAGTGAGCTATTTCTGCCCAGAAGAGGGAAGGTTAATGTTTTCATAATAATGGGGGTTTCACCCTCCCAACATTGATGCAGTCTTCTGCAATTGTTTTGCATCTCCTCTGGGCTTGACTAGCTATCTAAAAGTCACAGTGGTGGGAGGGAGCCAGTGGGAAATCGCCACTACACTCTAAGCCAGAGCTGCTGCTCTGGGCTTTTGTGTGCTTAGAGCAAAAAGTCTATGATACACTAGCTAGTCTTAATATCTAAAGTCCCTGAGATGCCTACATTATTAGGATGCAAACAAGACACAGGAATCTCACATTCTGCTGGCCAAAACTGTAACTTGGAAAACCATAACGATATTCACTACAGCCAAATATATGCTTTACTTGTGACTCAGCAATTCCACTTCTATGTATGTATGCAACAGTATTGACTATATTTGCTCACCAAAGACTTATATTTAAAAAAGGACTTCATAGTAATAGTTGGCATAGAAGCCCCAAAGTAAAAATAATGCATATCAAATCAACAGTTGAATAGATAAAATGTGGTATATTCATATAATGGAATGCTACACAATAATGACAATACCAAACTACTACAGAGTGAATCTCCATATATAATGTAGAAAAAAATGAGCCAAACAAACAAAAAGGATATGTTCCATTCAAGTAAAATGCAAGCAGAAGGCAAAACTCATCTGTGGATGTAGACATCGAAAATAGCCATCACCTTGTGGGAGAAGGGGCATGCAGGCTGGAGCCTTCTGGGATGCCAAGGTATTCTCTGACTACATCTGAGTGGTGATGATGAGGCTTTAAAATGCACCAGTATACATAAATTTTCTTCTTCTTCTTCTTTTTTTTTTTTTTAGACAGAGTCTTGCTCTGTCATTCCAGGCTGGAGGGCAGTGCTGTGATCTTGGCTCACTACCACCTCTGCCTCCCGGCTTCAAGAGATTCTCCTGCCTCAGCCTCCCAAGTAGCTGGGACTACAGGTGTTACAGGTGTGCGCCACCAGTCCCAGTTACTTTTTATAGTTTTAGTAGAGACAGGTTTTCACTATGTTGGCCAGGCTGGTCTCAAACTCCTGACCTCAAGAAATCTGGCCTCCCAAAGTGCTGGGATTACAGACGTGAGCCACTGCACCCAGACTACTTCAATTTAAAAATAAAACTAAACTAAGTTATATTGGTTCACTTAATCTATTAGTTTAATATGTACAAAGCAGGCAGACACAGATAGGAGTGTGTGTGTGTGTGCGCGCGTGTGCGCACATGCAAGCCTTAATTAACTATATGAACTGGTGGTTTAGTAATTTAACAGGTAAGTTACTTGCTCAGTTTCCTTAACTGTAAAATAACAACAGCAATAATACTTGCTCATAGGATTGTTAAGATGGTTGGATTAGGAGATATGTGCGACTGATGTGAAAGAATAAGATGTGTGTTTGTATTTATGGGCTTGTACAAATTCCCATAAATACACAGATATGAAAGAAGGAAACATTTCCTGGTTGCCCATTTATTCCATTCACTCAATTATTCGTAAACATACATCAGCAGTCCACTCTGCTAGGTACTATTTTATGGGCAAGCTGCAGAGTGGTGACCAAGACAGATAGATCTCCTGTTCTCAAAGCGTTTACATTCTAATTGAGGAAGACAGGTGATAAAAGCAAGTGAACAAACAGATAAAAATGTAATTTCAGTTTAGGAAGAACAGGTGATCGGAGATAGAATAACTGCAGATGAGAGCGGGTGGAGCTAATTTGATTGATGAAATCAGAGACCATCTCTCTAGAGAGGTGGCATGGGGCTGAGACTTGAAGGATTAGAAGGAATGAGCCCTGGGGAAAGCCTGGAAAAGAATGCTCTAGGCAGAGAACAGCAAGTGGCGAATCCTGAGATGGGGAGAGCCCATGATGTGTGAGGATTCGAAATGGGGTTAGTGACAGTCTCCATGAGGAAGAAGAAAATAAAAAGGGAAAAATGGGGTCACAGGGGAAGAGAATGGAATCTGATGAGGTTGAAGACATAGGCAGGAGAGGCACGTACACAACCCTGTGTGCAGAAGAAAGAAGTTTAATTTTATTTCCAAGTTCATCTGGATGCAACCGAAGGTTTATTAAGACTTGAAGAGTTAGTATTTTAAATACATCACTCTACCTCAATGAGTTGCTTTAAATATAATATCTCTAAAACAGGTTAGACTTACATGCCCTTAAGTTGTTGGAACTGTAGTTCTTTTGTGGGAGAGAACTGAATTTATTTGTTAAAAAGCGATCTGGCCAGGTACAGGGGCTCATGTTTATAATCCCAACACTTTGGGGGGCTGAGGCAGGAGGACTACTTGAGGCCAGGAGTTCGAGAACAACCTGGTAACAGTGTCTCTACAAAGAATAAATTAGTCGGGCATATTGGTATGCGCCTGTAGTCCTAGCTACTCAGGAGGTTAAGGTGGGAGGACTGCCTGAGCCCAGGAGGATGAGGCTGCAGTAAGCCATGACTGTGCCACTGCACTCCAGCCTGGGTGACAGAGACCTTGTATAAACAACAACAAAAACAATTAAAACCTCAGCAACTAGAATAAAGTAGAAAAAGTAAATATATGTGTTTTCAGGGCAGTTGGTTTGTACTTAAGAAGAGGGTTCTTCTTAGGCTTCTGAGAAGGGAGCAGAGAGACTTGCAAGGTAGTGGGATGTTGTGAAGTCATCAGTTAAAAATGTGGGATATGAGCCAGTTAGAAGTTTCGAGAATGAAAATGTCTAATATTCAACATAAAGTATGGTTTGTTGTGATAGAAATACCTTCTCACCTACCTTCCAAAATTCCATTAAGTCTAGTATTCCCATGACCTGGAAGTTTGTGGAATTTACGAAGAGGCTGGAATTCATCCTGAGATGACATGGTCCAGTGGTCTAGACTGGAGGAAGATAAAAGGAAGAACAAGTGTCAGGCACATATGGCCATGAAGCTCCCAGAAAGTCTCAGCAATTGTGATTAAGGGTTCTGCCTGGATGAGAGCATGGATAGAAGACATAACAATCTTCACTTCAAGGATCCAGAAACCCACGTAACATCTGTATGCATTTCATGTCAGTTGAACTAATGAAAAATAATTTTCTGTTAACCTACCTTGACAATCTCTTAGTATACAGTGGAGGATATCTTATCCTAGGCACCAAAAGGATCAGATGCCACTTCTAAAGTTCTCTGCCCAGTATCAGAATTCCTGGGAAGCATGGTGAGCAATTAATCTGGGCACAATGAGGAATATGTTATCCAAGCCGTGCTGAGGCCTCTGTGATGGAGAAGTGAGAGCAGAGGCTGAATGTCTGTGATGCTCTGAATCAGCATCCTGCCTAGTGAGAACCAGAGACACACAGAAAGCTTCTGGCTTTCTGGGCTTCCTTGTCTGTTTTCAAAGTGGCTACCTCCTTCTGTTTATCCAGGTTTTCTCCAAGCAGGCTATAATGCACTCAAAAGTCTACAAAAGTATATGCATATTACACACTTACAAAATGTACATGAAGGTATCATCACGTTATACTTTATAAAAAGTGTAATCATATTTTCCTGCCCAGAGATTATGTCTAGTTTATGTTCATCAGAGTCCTTGTGGACTGATACTTTCTACCTGCACTAAGAGGCAGTAGATGGTGGGGCTGGAGGTGCATACTCTGGAGTTAGACTGCCTCTCACCAGCTGAATGACTTGACAGCTTACAGGACTTCACTCTCTGCCTCAGTTTTCTCATCTGAGCTACAGGAATAATTATGATAGCTACCTCATAAGGTTTTCATAAAGATTAAATCAAAATATACATTTATTTATAAATAAATATCTTCTAAGTGATTTTACAGATAATGATGTGTATATATATTATAACTGTATTTAATAGTACACTGTATATATATGTGTGAAATTAAAATAGCTACCTTGTAAAGTTGTTATAAAGAGTAAATGAATAAATATATGCATAATCACTTACATATCTGCCTCCTAAGTAATTACATATGATGTATGTTACATATATATCACTATATTGTATTAGTGATTATATATTTTTACTATATGTTACATCATATATAACCACCTAGTGTATATATATGCATATATCTCATACACATAGATACGTATGTGTACACACACAGCACTTAAAAGGATGCTTGCATAAACACTTAGTAAGTTTATATAATCAATTATTTTTCTTTACAGACCGTGAATTGGGAACTCCAACAGAGGGCTAATGATATCCATTTTTTGTGGCTAGAATTTTCTCATTTTCATTTTTTTGGAGTGGGGCTAGAAGGTGTGTGAAAGAGTTGGACCTCAATCTTCCCTCTCATGAACCCAGAAAATATGCATTTCAGAGCAAGAAAAGGACATCCAAGTAAGGCCGTCTCTTGCCCATGGCCTGATGTGAAATATAAAACACTTCAAGTCACTGAATGGGTAAAAGAAAATAAAAAGGAAATCCAGCCAACTGACCAACATTCTGAAACTAGAATAAAGAAGGAACGAAGTTAGGAAAGCAAGTGGGGCTGTGAGTGGGAATAGAAGGCTTATGTGAGAGCGAGTGGCAAACACTGCATCTTATTGAGCGAGTTTAATAGGCTCTGGGGGCCCCCCAAATCGGGGCTAGAACACATTTTTAAAAGGGAGAGAAAATGAAACTCTGATAGACTGTGTAGAGGGGATTATTCTTCACTTCAAGTTTTATTTGAAAGAACTGAAAGACAGGGTCCAGAAACCCTAGGGTTTGGCTGGTGAAAAAATAATCAAACAAAACATTTATTTTCACTGATTTCAAGGGACTTGCATGACTCTGAGGTTGAGAAAGAAGTGAGCAATGGAGGCAGGAGAAGGCCTCACCTGGGCAGGCTGGGAGTCTAGGTGTGGAGGAAGAGAGAGGAGGCTGATGGAGACGCACGTCCCCTGTCCCTTCCCTGTGTACCTCTGGAAGGGATGTCAGCTGCTCCACCCACATGAGGGGAAAGATAATTATTTGGTCACTGCCTGTCGGGTAAGGCCACATACCATAAGCAAGTAAGATTTCTCCAGAAAGAAATGGGCATTCCCACTGTGTATCCCCCGGGTAAGAGGAAGGCATGATGCTGAGAATCAAAACCCAGCGGCCTTGGTGTCACGTGTCCAAAGAATGCCTCTTGGTTTATGTGTCTGTATTGAGGAGTCTACAGGGTCTTGGAGATGGCTAAAAGACAAGCCTCTGCCACAATAGCTATGTCGAAGTTACCTGTAAGGGATCCCAAGCGGAAGAGGAGGTGCATTTTGTAAACCAGTTAGCCAGTTTGTAGTTTATCTCTTATTTCTTTTTACAACACCCAAGTGGACACTGCAAGAAGGGCTCCATGCTTGGTTTACTACACTGCTGTCATCATCTTGAAATTCTCCATACTTTTTAACAGAGTGCCCTGCGATTTGTGCAGTGAGTACTGCCTCCTATTTAGGAACGGAGACACTCATTTCCCTCACTGTAGGGAGTGTTGACTCATGACAGCTTACAGCTATGACATTACCCTGTGGAAGAGAGCTTCCTTCCCAAGGTTAAACCCTCTCCTCAGGGACAATGCTATACCCAGCATAGATTTGAGGGTATGAAGACCCAGCTCCCTTGCCTCCAACTGGGACAACTGGAAAGGGCTATTCTTGCTCCAGAGCTCCCAGTAGGTTAGTCTGAGACCTCTGTTGCAATTGCATCACGGTCCAACATCTCCTTCTACCCACCTGGGCTTTCCTCATTCTCTTACAGGTGTTTTTCACTAGAGGACTCCCCAAGAAACCTTCTGCATGCAAATATCCCTCGAATTTTTGTCTCCAGAAACCCAAAGGCACCTAGCCTATTCTCAGGTATGCTACAGAGAATCAGGGACAGAATCTTGGACCCACATGTGGACGAGGAAGCTAGCGTGGTGTTAGTAGCAATCATCAGTGAAAAGTCCCCCAGTGTAAACTAGAGAAAACAGGGTCAGAGAGGTTAATGAATTGCCCCTCAAGGCCACACAGATGGTAAGAGTTTGAGTCAGGATCCAAACTTAGGTTTCCTGGCCCCTAATTAGATTCCTTTACAATAAGCTATGAAAAGTTGTCACACTTCTTAGCCCCACAGGGAGCCTGGCAGTATCTAGTTAGCACTACATGCAATGGAATTATTTGCATTGTCTCCTCTTTCCAAATTCCAAAGTATTTTGTTGGAGACTTGCTGGTGGCTCTTGGTATGTCACCCCTTGTATAATGTAGAAATTATCCTTTCCTTGGAGACAAAATCAACCAATTTCCTCATCCACATTTAGGAGGACACTTGGTATTTCTCCAAATATCTCCAGTGTTCTATTAGTCTGTTCTCACGCTGCTAATAAAGACATACTTGAGACTGGGCAATTTATAAAGGAAAGACGTTTAATGGACTCACAGTTCCACATGGCTGGGGAGGCCCCTGGTGGAAGGCAAAGAGGAAGCAAAGTCGTGTCTTGCATGGTGGCAGGCAAGACAGCTTGTGCAGGGGAACTCCCATGTATAAAACCATCAGATCTCATGAGAGCTACCCACTATCATGAGAACAGCACGGGAAAGACCCACCCCCATGACTCAATTACCATCCACTGGGTCCCTCCCACGACATGCGGGAATTACGGAAGCTGCAATTCAAGATGAGATTTGGGTGGGGTCACAGCCAAACCATATCAAGTGTTCTTCCAGGTTGAACCAGCAACATCCATCTCACCTGAGGACCTGTCAGAAAGGTAAATTCTCAGGCCCCATCCCAGACCCAGTAATGGTGTTCCAGCAAGGCTTCCCAGCATTCTGCTGTGCTAAGGTTCCACTGCTCCAGGGATTTGGTCTTGGGGCCTTGCTTGGTCTGACCTGACTCTGAGCTCCCGCACCTGCTTGGTATCACTCTCCCTTATGTCTTCCTCTTGTAGCTAGTTCTTAAATCTTTGCTTTTTGCAATCCCAAACAAGCATCTCACTATCACTGTCCCCCAAATGCCATTCACACGATGCAATTGGATATAGCACATTTTACCAAAGAGAGAGAAAGAAAGAGGAAGATGTTGAGAGAGAAGGTGGTCTTCCAGAAAATCCAATAAAACCTAAAGCAGGCTGTGGACATTCCAGATCTTCCAACTTCCTCAGCCACAGGGAATTGTCTCTGGTTGCCTCTTTTGTTCAACTTCCAGCCTTGTTTCTCTCTCCTCCTCACCTTTGGGCCTCCTGACTTCTCTTCTTTTGCTAATCTCCCATCCCTCACTCAATACCTCTTCACTTCTCTCTTTCAGGTATATCTTCATTTCATCAAGGGTTATCTGGCCAGATATAGTGTAATCCCAGCACTTTAGGAGACTGAGGCAGGAGGATCATTTGAGCCCAGGTGTTTGAGACCAGCCTGGGCAACTTAGCAAGACCCAATCTCTATTTTTTAAGGTAGTTATCTGTTCAATAGTAAAATGGCCCAGCAAGAGGAGCTTGATGCCAGTACTTTGAGCAACTATTATTCCTGGGGCACTTGTGACTCAATTTCTCCTTGTCTAGCACCACCCAGTACACCATCCAGCAGTGTCCTGATGCCATTTGTTATCTAAAACAGGTGCTACCACTTAGGTTATCAGTAAATCCCCATCACCTTGGGCAAGCCTGGACGCAGTGCTCCTGAGGATGGCTTTGACTTTCATGTACTCCGAGGCCTAGGCTTAACCAAACAGCACTTTGAGCTCTCAGGCACAGTTCTGCTTAACTGTAGAATCTCAGTATATCCAAATTAAGGAGGTCCAGGCAACCTCCTCTGAACAAGAAGAGTAGAGAACAAACCTTTTAAATCAGCAGAACCAGCCCTAAACACATCGTGGTGGAGACATACTGAGGCTTTTTGAGTCCTTTGTTTCCTCTTGTCTCTACTCCCTCACTCCATAATTCCACTCCAAGCACCTATGTCTTGGTTCTCCATGCTTTCACCTATTCTCCAGAATCCAGAATCCCAGGTATCACCTCTCTATGGCCTCTTTCTCTCAAGAGCAAAACAACAAAATCCCTCCCCCTCACTGATCCTAACTGTCCTTTGCAAGGTAAGGAGCTGATGTGATGAAACTAATTCATGCTATGTAGCTAAGGTTTATTTAGATTTTAAGTAGGACCCCTCCAGGAAACTTCTGTTTTTATCCGGGCCTTCAGTCTTCCATTTAAGACCTTAGCTGGCAATGTGATCCCTTTAAGTATCACATTGATCCAGTGCTCATTTTTGAAATGTTATAATTGAGAGGCAGCAACATAGCAGAGAGATTAAGCACTGTCACTGCCAGGATCTGAACCCTAGATCCACCTTCTGCTAGCTGTGCAAATTTGGATAAAGCCCTCAATCTCTCTGTGTCTCGGGTTTTTTTCAATCTATGAAACAGACATGATAATGGTATTTGATTAAAACAGTAATTCATATAAGAAATTTGGAGCTCAGTGAAGACAGGCCTTCATTACTGTAATGAGCTGGTGAGGCCCTGCTGATCAGGGATAACACTGCAGGGACTCCAGGAAATCAGACATTGCTTTGGAATCTAGCCCTATCCCAAACTATGCAAGTACCCAAAGTTACTTCATGCTGTTCTGGAAAACAAAGAACAAATTTTAGTTTTGTGTATTAGGTGCTTGACTTTACTAGGGCCAGCATTGTTCCAGCACCCCCGTGCCCAGCTCCTCAGCCCAGTTTGGATGTCCTCTTCATTCCCCTCTGGTGGCATGTCTTCCTGCCTCTTACTTCTCTGCAGGCGTCTTTCCCACAGCTCTGCAGGGATGCGCAGAATGACACAGGGCTTCAATTGAAAAATGAGTAGTTAGTTGTGATGACAACCCAAACCACAATGCTGTCAAGAAGCCCTCACTGGAGGAGCCCATGGGAGTAAGAGGAAGTCCCACAGCCTCCCTATAATTTGTATCACACCAGGGAAGGGCAGAGTGGCTCCTACATGACTAAGATTCCTTCTGTTCACACACGCACAGCCCATTGACAGAATTCACTTGGGAGACCAACTCCGGAAATGTTTCCAAGGCAATTGATTAATAGTAACAGGTCAGAATGCTTAAGAACCTAGCTCTACACCTTGCAGATCAAAATCCGGTGCCTGAAGTAGTGAATGAATTATATTTCACAGCAGAACCACCTTCTTCTGGCCAAGATAATTGAGGCCAAAAAGTTATGTTTAGCTTATTTAGCCTGAATTATGTGCCATGCACTATGCTAAAGTCTGCATTGCCAACTTCTCTTGGAACCACAATACCTGTCTTATACAGTGTGTGATGTTGTTATCTCTTTTTACAGTCAAGAAAATCACCCTATAGAAGTTAAGTAGCTTTCTCAAAGTCACACACTTCCTGGTGGAGCAGAATGGAACTGGAGCCTGCCACCAAAATCATGTTCCGAACCACCACATTATCTTGGCTTTTAATAGCCAGCTCTGTGTGATCCAGTTATTCTAGGGCCCCCTCCCCGTCTTGAAGTCAAACCTACTATCTCAGGGAGGATCAACTATTTCTTCCTTCATACTCCATAATACCATTTTTATCACCACTCTTAAAACACTATGTTATAATTACTCAAGATTGTCCTTGGCTTCTGATCGCAGCTTCAGCTGTCTGAGAGCAGGAGCCAGATTGCTTTAACAATTGTATGTTCCCAAGCTCAGCACAGGGGGTTGCACACAATAGACACGAATGAATGAGTGGATGAATGAATGAATACAAGATCTCCCAGCTCCTTTTCCCGTGCTCTGTCTACCATTTTCTATAGGCCAACCTCTTTTTGTTGACCTGAAGTATTTTTTTCCTTGGGATCTTTTTTTTTTTTTTGAGACGGAGTCTCACTCTGTTGCCCAGGCTGGAGTGCAGTGGCCAGATCTCAGCTCACTGCAAGCTCCGCCTCCCGGGTTTACGCCATTCTCCTGCCTCAGCCTCCCGAGTAGCTGAGCCCGCCACCTCGACCAGCTAGTTTTTTATAATTTTTAGTAGAGACGGGGTTTCACCGTGTTAGCCAGGATGGTCTCGATCTCCTGACCTCGTGATCCGCCCGTCTCGGCCTCCCAAAGTGCTGGGATTACAGGCTTGAGCCACCGCACCCGGCCTCCTTGGGATCTTGAACATCTTCTCATGATATTTAGAGTGAATAAAAATCATTTCCCCTGAGATCTCACAAGACACTGACCAAGTTTACAAAATAAACAAAAGTATCCCATTTTCTTTCTTACCCCTCAAGACGTGTGTAATTGTCTTGCAGTGCAGTTGGCAGGAGGAAAAAAACAAAAAACAGAACAACAACAACAAAAAAAAAAACCTGATGCTGCTGCTCTCAGGCTATTTGAAAATATTGGCCAAAGTGTTGCACTCTAAATGATTTTAAGTTAGACATATAATTCTAGGACTGACATCCCCCCAGCGATTGATATAATTAGGAGTGGTTCCCCAGAGTGACTACTTAATATTCCTGTAATAGCCTGAGTTTATGAGGTTTTGGGACCTGCTTCTAAGCATCACTGTAAGATGCTTTAGTGTATTGGGTGTGCCTCTTTGTATCTTGTCTTTTTCTGATCATTTTCACACCATTGTACTCATAGAATTTAATTTTATATACTGTGCTTTTCTATTAACATTGTTAATATAAGCATTTTTTAGGGTTTTATAATGTGTCAGTGCTTCCATTTCATGGCTGCTAATATTTCCAAGTGAACGTATCATAACTTATTTAGCTTTTCTCCTATTGTAGGACATTTATGTTGTAGCCAATATTACAGTCTTACAAAATAGAAATGTGATACACGAACCCAAGGAGGGAGCTTTCTCTGAGCTCTCTTCTTGGATTGTTTCCTTAGGGTCAATTCCCAGCAGCCTGCCATTTATTCTTGATAACTGGATTTGTGAGCAAGAGATGAGCTCACCAGGGAACGCAGAGCAAGAGAAGAAAGTTAACTCACTAGTCACTGAAGACACTAAAGATTATTGCTCAGCTGGAATATGTGCCCTATTCCAGAGGAAATTTTCACACTTTATTTTCATCTTTAGTTTTTAATCTACTTGGAGAACAAAAGCAAGGCTTTCATTGCAAAGAATGAATCAATGTTAGTATAAAGAAAAGTTAATGACTACCTTCTACCGCAACCCTCCTATTCCCACCCCACTATGATGACAGATTTTAACAGCCTGGTGTGTATCCTTTCATGTATTTCTCCATGCTTATAGAAATAAATGCATGCTTATAAGCATATTTGCTTTTATACAGATAGGCTTATATACAGCACACTATATTCTCCATAACTTTTTCTCTTGCATTTAACAAATACACCATGAAAATCCTTTTAGGTTAATAAGTAAAGTGCTGGATTATTCTTTATAAGAACTGTGTAATATTCCATAGCAGAGTTGCACCACAGTTTATTTAGCCATTTTTGAATTAATGGAAATTCAGGTTGTTTCCAGACAAATGAAGTTTCTACTAAAGCTATGAGAAAAAATTTTTTTTGGTTTAAATTGTCTTTAAATATCACCTCATATCCTCATTTCTTTTTGGCAATTTGCAGTTACTTTATCATAGAGTGTATGTGACTTTTTTTTTTCTTTTTTTTGAGATGGAGTCTCACTCTTGTCGCCCAGGCTGAAGTGCAGTGGTGCGATCTCGGCTCACCGCAAACTCCACCTCCCAGGTTCAAGTAATTCTCCTGTCTTGGCCCCCTGAGTAGCTGGGATTACAGGCGCCCACCACGCCCTAATTGGGCACGGTGATGTCCATGTCTGAGGACTGTCATCGAATGTAGAGTTTCACATACCCCTCCTGGAGTTCCCAAGATTTTTCTTTTACCAATTATATTGAGAGATAGCCACTATTTTATTTGCAAGAAACACATATTGCGTGTCCACTGTTGCCCTACAGCAGATCTACATATATAGCCTAGAGAATTATAAAGAAACACAGAAAAGAGAAGCTGGAATAATAAGAAAACCAGTCTCTCTTGATTAAAGAGGTTAAATAGTGAAGTATTTAATTTTACTAAACAAAGGCTCATGAATACCAACTAGATGCGAAACACAGTCCTGGATTGTGATGTCCTCAGAGGAGAGTATAGTCTATTAGGGGAAAACGGAACTTTGCACAAATGACACAGGGGAGGGAAAGAAAATGGGACAGGCAAGCAAAGTGTAAGGACTGAATATGAAAGAGGCTACGCTCAAGCTTCTTCCAAGAATGTAAACTGAACTGTTTAGAGTTATTTTAAATCTGAAAAGAGAGAATCCTGTATGTTTTAAAATTAATAATAATCCAGGTTGAGGCAAAAGGAAAGGTTAGAGTTAGAAAGTGTTCTTTCGAGCCATTAGTGGTTCCTGTTTGTGTGCCAAGCATCACTGTCTAGCTTAACAGTAACCACTATTATGCAGCTAAAATAATATAAGCCTTGGAGGCAGCAAAACCTGAGTTCAACTCCATGATTCATGGGTTCATGTATTCTTTCAATCAGCAAGCACTCACCTCAAGCAAGGCACTGTGCAGGCATTGTGGATACAGCAGAGAACAAGACAGTTACTACCCCAAGGGGAGGTATAATCTGGTGGAGGAAAACCGACAACAAGTCAGACATCTCAGATGGTGATGAGAGGCACAGAGACCATAAAAAGAATGATGTGAGGGAAAGAGCCAGAGGGCTATCCCGATCAGGCAGTAAGGAAGGGGCAGCCTGTGGGATGTTTCAGGTGGTACCTGAAGGGGAAGTAGAAGGTGAAGGTCAGGCACGCACCTGTGGGGAGAATGACTGAAGCAGAAGGAACAGGCTGGTGTGCACGGGCACAGAGGGAGAGCCCGGAGGGCAGCTGGAATGTGGGAAAGGAAGAGAAGAGTGGTGCCGACTGGTCCAGAGAAGGTCACAGGTCAGCTTGGAGAGAAGTGTCTTCACTCTATTTAATAAACCGCAGTGAAAATCTATGGGAAGGTTCTAGGCAGGGAGACATCATTCAACTTAAAGTCTTCAAAATCACACTCTGATTGCTACATGGGAAATGTATCGAGGAGGCTTGTGTGGAAGCAGAGCAAGCAGTTGGGAAGCTAATGCTGGTCAGAGACGATGGTGGCCCCAGCCCTGGGAGTGGCAGAGAGGCGGCCATCCTGGAACCTTCCACTGAGAAGCAGTGAGGCACCTGCGGGCCAGTGGCTTCACCTCTCAAAACCTAAGTTTCATCATCTGTTGAAATGGAGATAGTGATACCTACTTTCAGAGACTGCTGGAAGGGACCGCCTTCGACCTGTATGCTGACACCTAATACAGTGCCTGGCCTATCACATGCCTCTCCAAAAGCCAGCCATTTCCTCATATGCTGTACCTCTCTTAGACCCAATTGGAAACAACAAGCAATTCAAGGTCATTGCTATAGGCTGCTAGAGACTGAATACTCTAACGGATTAAAATGAGATCAACACACAGGAGGAAACAAAAAGGAAAAAAATATGTAATGAAATTCATAAATTCATATTGACATGTTGAAGAAGTTTCAGGGAGACCAACACAAAATGAAGGTTTTGAAGGTTTTGATTCCTGTCTATCCAATCATAACATGTCCCAAGATGCTGTGTGCACAATCACCAACCTTGCGAAATCCTATTACAAGAGGCAGAGAGATAGCTGACAAAAATAGGGCTTTGTGGTTTTTATCCCCAAATGGCCTGTGAGTGGGAGAGACCCTTTATGTCTCTGGTAAACTTGAGCCCTACTGCAGGTGTTTGAGTTTATCACAGAGAGGAAATGACTTTTTTGACACCTAATTTAATCTGAAGCTATTCACAGTTTAAAATGTTTAGAAACGGTGACCTTTTTAATGACTAACACATTGCAGGTGGTCCTGTTGTGACCAGCAGTTAATGTTTGCCATCAGGAAGAGAGAGAGAGAAAGAATTAAATGACCACTCCATGGCAGTTGTCTTCATATTGCAGGGTTCAAAGGACAGCTGGGTCTGAATGGAACCATAGTTAAGTATCTGTGTAAAAAGGGTGAGGGCCTTTCTCCTCAATAGGAGAGCCACTATCTTTTTCTTGGTCATTATTGGAACTAAGTTGTGGGCAGAACATCTCAAAAAAGAATTATAAACCAGACACCACTTGCTGCTGGCCTGGGCTCTGTGTGTATTTTCTTTTTGGAAAGACAGATGGGTCTGTGATATTTCAATGGCCCGAAATGGAGAGAGGATTGTTTTAGTAGCTGACCATTGACTGGATTTCTGGGCTTTTTACAGACTTTTAGGGCCACAGAATGTCCAGATGAAAATCTGCCTTCCTGGATGAGGTGGAGGAAGCCTAAGACAGAGAAAATAGTTGACCTCAGTGTGTTATACCAGATCTCATGCCACCTGCCAGGGCTCTTGACAATGCCTTGTCTGCTATATCCAGTGTACCAACATGGAGGTTTCCTTTTTTTGAAATGAAGTCTTCCTCTGTCACTCAGGCTAGGGTACAGTGACATGATCTCGGCTCACTGCAACGTCTGCCTCCCGGGTTCAAGTGATTATCCTGTCTCAGGCAGGCACACGTTACCAAGCCCACCTAATTTTTGTATTTTTAGTAGAGACGGGGTTTCACCATGTTGGCCAGGCTGGTCTTAAACTCCTGACCTCTGGTGATCCACCCGCCTTGGACTCCCAAAGTGCTGGGATTACAGATGTGAGCCACTGCACCCAGCCAAGGTTTCATTTTAATTCCATCCCAAGCCAGGTGATGTGTGGGCTACTTGATGATTCAGGTGACTTGGATCGGACCCATATCTGGTCTCAGACCATCTTTCAGGGCTTTCCCATCAGCACCACCCTCTGAAGGTCTCCTTTACAGAGACTACAGTAGCTCATACCTCAGGCATAAGAATACCCCGAGAGTGTCCCTAGCTTCCAGGGCAGTGTGACAGCACACTGTGCTGGCAAACACCATTCTAAGTCTACAATCTGTGAGCAGATACATAATTCAGTGTCCTGACTCTCCCAGCACGTCCTGTCCTGGGGCAAGCAGAGTGAACCTGCCTTCATGCACAGAGCTTTTTTATAGCTCAAGGCAGTCCATTTTATTGTTTCAGTCTTTCCCCTCCCCGTCTGCATCCCCCACCACCTTCATTCATCCTGGAGGCTGCACAACCCCCACCCCACTTTGGTGAGGAGCAGCAGCAGGATTCAGGAAAGGAGAAGGTGTGAAGAAGCTGCTGCTTCTTCAAGGACAACTGCTCCTCTGCTCAGCAGACAGGTACCCTGCTCCTCCCCACGAATGGGATGTGGGTTTTTCCAAGTCCTGGTTGATTCCTGTGGCACTTGTTTGTGTTCAGACTGGCCAGCCCTGCTAATTTCATTCTGAAGTAATTTAGGCACTTGTTTGTGTTCAGACTGGCCAGCCCTGCTAATTTCATTCTGAAGTAATTTACATCCCCTCAGTTATTTGTGTTGAGTAAGACCTCTGAGATCTGTGCTCACCAGTCTTGTTCTGGCTGAAGTGTCTTCCTAGGTTGTTGGTATTATATACAAAAGCCTTCTTATTATAATACTTATACCATCACACTTGTAATCCCAGCAATTTGGGAGGCTGAAGTGGGTGGATCACCTGAGGTCAGGAGTTCGAGACTAGCCTGGCCAACATTGTGAAACCCCGTCTCCACTAAAAATACAAAAATTAGCCGGATGTGGTGGCACGCACCTGTAGTCCAAGCTATTCAGGAGGCGCAGGAGAATCCCTTGAACCTGGGAGGCGGAGATTGCCGTGAGCTGAGACTGCGCCACAACACTCCAGCCTGGCCAACAGAGTGAAACTCTGTCTCAAAATAATAGTAATAATACTTACACCAAAGGAAAAGCATAGAGACCACACGAAGGCAGACAGCCGTTGGTTACTACAGGGAGGTTTTCAAGGCATGTAATGAGATGCCCTTGTCTCTAAGGAATCTGCAGGGTCTTCAGGTCTCCCATAAAAGTGTCAAGGACTAAGCCACTCAGTGTCACATATTAGGCCTGGTCGCCAAGCTCACTCTATTTTAGAAGTTTTCTTGTATTTTTTCCTATCTCCACCTCTTAGGCATGATTATTATCATTTAAAATCATTGCATTCTAATACTACATTAGGATGATGATTGCACAACTTAGAAAATCCACTAAAAATCATTGAATTGTATACTTAAAAATGGGTAAGAAAAGTTAACTTTAAAAATTCATCAGCTGGGTGCAGTGGCTCACACTTGTAATCCTAGCATTTTGGGAGGCTGAGGCAGAAGGATGGCTTGAGGCCAGGAGTTCAAGTCTGGCTGTGGCGACATAAGAAGACCAAATCTCTACCAAAAAAAAAAAAAATTAGGCGTGGCAGCTTGGGCCTATGGTTTCAGCTGCTTGGGGGGCTGAGGTAGGAAGATCACTTGAGTGCAGGATGTTGAGGCTGCAGTGAGCTGTGTTTGTACCGCTGCACTTCAACCTGGATGACAGAGTGAGATCCTGTCTCAAAACAAAACAAGCAAACAAAAAAATACAAAAAACAAATTCGTTAAGGTATCCATAATTACAATTTGTAAACTTTTTTTCTTTATGTTTGTTATACTTTAGTAAAAGAGTTTATTAAAGAAAAACTTTAACCTAAAAAACAAAAGCATTGGAAAAGTCAAATTTGTATTTTGTCTCTTATTGAACTCACACCTTAGTAACATAATGGCAGAGAAAGAAAAGCTGGTTGATTTATGGAACATCTTGCCTATAGCCTATGGTTGTTCCAGAACATTTAAGCTATTAGGAGAATCTAGTCACTTAATACATCCTACCAATAAATTTAAAATAATATAAAATAAAATAACATTTCAAAATATAAGGAATGAACTGTATTCATCTAGTGGCATGCGTTGGTGTAAATTCTATATTTAGGTTTCACGTGCATGATGTCATTTATTCATATTTAAAATAGTACATGAAAAAAATCTAAAAATATTTGCGTTCTTTCTCCTTTCTAGCTCATTCTCACCCTGAGATTTTTAACTGAGCTTAGGAACAGTTAAAGTTGCTACCTATATGAATGTGAGTACTTTATTGTCCTGAAATTACGGCTTTTGAAGTTTCTTCCTTTCTGAAACAAAAAAGAAAAGCGATGGTTGACATCAAAGAGGAGACATTCTCCTCACTAGCAATTATGGTCGCTTAATGTTACTCAATATCCACCCAGTTGCAAACTGCCTTTGCTTTCTGTAACATGTACTTATTTTGACCAACCCTTTTAAGAAAAGTATCCCAAAGTACCCAACTACCTATAAAATTCTCGCTGGATTCTTCCTGGTGGTGGTTGTTGTGAATCAAAATACTCCTTTAATAATGCATTCTGCCATATATGATTGTGGGTGTTTTTTTCTTTTAAAGAAAACATTTAATTACTATTGGAGAGTTGTAACTGTTAGCTGTGAGTTACCAGATGTGAAACCAGACACAAGGGTGAGATTTTACAATTTCAGCACAGCTGCTTACGACCAAATCTGGTTTAGGACACCGTCGATGGATTTAAAAACATTACATTTATATTAAAAATAGCAGCCCAGCCTCATATGCAGCCCAGCTGAAGGTCTTCTTGGCAAACTTGTTAAAATCAGAACGAATCCCCTCCATCAAAGTCCAAAAACAGCCAGTACGCAAACCGGCCAATGACATGTGCTGTCACTCCCGGCCCACCCCACCCCCCGCACAAACATTCTCATAGAGACACATGTGTCTGGGCCTTTTGTCCGAATTCTAAATTAAACCTCCAATTCTTTTCATTTGTATATTATGTGCGCTGAACGCCAGGATGTAAAGGCTTAAAATGCACCAACAGTTTGTGCAGGCTTGAAAACCTTAACTTACTGCACTGATGATTTGAGACAAAGGTGTTGTTTTGTCTCTCTGCCCACCCCAACCCCTGGCATTTGAGTTTTACAGTGTAGGAAAAAAAAAAAAAAAAATCACTCTCTGAAGCTTACTTTTTCTTCCTTCCCTTACCCCACCCCCATGAGTTCTTGAATCTGCAGCTATTATTCCAGGCCAAATTGTCGCCATGCTTAGTGGAGCGTGCAGAACCAGGCAGGACAGCTGAAATAACTGCGAGATGGCGGGTACTTTGGCCCCCACACCCGGCACATGGGAGAGCCTGGACTCGGCCTCGCCTCCATTTCTGCTACTAGTTTAACTAGAGTTTTGAGAGTTGCCAAAAATGTGTCCAGTGAGTGGCTTTTCGTTCTTAACCCGGAGGAGTGGGAAGAAGTGGAAGACTTCTAAGTCTGTGTACGTCTAAGGCACGTTGGAAGCACTACTGCTTTTGAAAATCTGGCCTAATAAGTAATACATGGACAGATTTAAAATGTATTCAGACTGTACAATGAGGTATCCAGAGAAGGGGGCTCTATCCTTCTCTTCCCAGACCCTTTATCTACAACTGCCACGCCACCTCCCAGTAGCATAGCATAGCACAGCATGGCATAGCACAGCACAGCACAGCACAGCACAGCATAGCATAGCATAGCATAGCATAGCATAGCATAGCATAGCATAACATAGCATAGCATATCAGTTCTTTTAGAGCCTTCTAACTTTTTCCTGTATGTAGTTGAGCAAATGCATATGCTTCTCTCTGTATATATATACAAACTGTACGCATTATACTACAATTTGTATGTCAACTCATGATAGATCTCGGAGATCTTTTCATATCTGATCAAAGAGCTCCCTCATTCTTAATAAGGTGATGAAATATTTAATGAAATAGAAATTTAGGCCACATTCAGTTTTTTTACTTATTGCATACAAAGCTAAAAATGAACCTCCTCATTCGCATATCTCTTTATATGTGTAAATACAGCTGAAGGACACGTTCCTAGAAGTAGCATTGCTGGCTTAGGTGATTTACGTGTCTTTTTAAAAATGCATGTGTATGTCTATTTTCTTACTAACTTTTGGTTGGTTTGGGTTTTAAAAGTCTCCTTGGCAAACTTGTTAAAATCAGAATGATCCCCCTCAATCAAAGTCCAAAAATAGCCAATGGCACGTGCTGTCACTCCCTGCCCACCCCAACTACAAGCAAACTGTGCTCCCCTCCCATGGGAAGTTTTGTGGTCCCCATCAAAGTGAATATGTCATGCACATACACACATTCATTCATTCGTTTCCTGTTTCACCCACGCTTTTTAATATCTTGGGAATTCTTAATATAGCATATGTAAAATGTCTACCTTATGGTTTCAGTCGAGGATATAGTAACTGCATTTGTACTATGATAATGTACCCACAGGTTACACATATTTCCTATTCTGGGACACTCTTGAAGTCCCTACCACTTCTCATTGGCTCTTGCATTCTTACACAGGCTCTTCATGCCCCTACCTCCTCCTGCAGTCCTCAATGCAGCAGAGTAGTGGACCAGAAAAAGCACCAGCCAGGATCTCCAGAATTGTAACATGAGCTGAAAAAACAAGCATGGAGTTGGTCTTTGCTAGAAGTTAGGTTCAACATGAAATGTGAAATGATAATATCAAATCTTTAGCAGGGAATGAGGAAGGGGTACACTTTTAAAGTATCCCTGCTTTCCTGTAGCCTTTATCTGCTTTCCTAGTAACATTCTGAGTAAATTTATTTACAGTGAAGCTTGGGGGTGTGAGAGGCAGGAGAGAGAGGTGGAGAAGCCTGTGTGAGAGTGAGAGGGTCAAATGTCATTTGGGTCCAAAGACAAGCCCTAGATCAATGCCTAAGTCAATATAATTGGGCTTTGTAGGAATTTACAGTTAAATAAATGGTAGTGTGAACTTGAGTAAGCCACTTTTCCTTTATTCGTTTCTGTTTCTCCATCTGTAAAATCAGTGGATTTGATCAGATTAGCAGTTCTCCAAGTACCTTCCACAGTGCACTGGTCTAAGACAGTCTTTTTAAGAATAAAATCTAAAAGTCAAATATTTTAAAGAAAACAGTCAACTTCATGACCTCTTAGAGATTTCGAAACCTTAGCAGGTTCAAGGCTCTAAGAAGTCTTTCGACAAACAGCTGTTAATTTTTCTAAGTCTAGTGGTTCCCAATTGCATTTGACAAAAAATTGTTTGTGGATTCCTTAATAATGTTCTGTGGAGCTCACTTTGGGAAATGTTGGAAGTTTCCCATGGTAACTTCTAGTTCAAATTTTTTTTTGGAGATGGAGTCTCTCCTTGTTGCCCAGGCTGGAGTGCACTGGCGCAATCTTGGCTCACTGCAAGCTCCGCCTCCTGGCTTCAAGCAATTCTCTTGCCTCAGCTTCCCAAGTAGCTAGGACTGCAAGTGCACGCTGTCACGCCTGGCTAATTTTTTTTTGTATTTTAGTAAAGACAGGGTTTCACTGTGTTGCTCAGGCTGGTCTCGAACCCCTGAGCTCAGGTAATACATGTGCCTCAGCCTCCGAAAGTGCTGGGATTACAGGCGTGAGCCACCGCACCTGGCCTCAAATATTTCTGATTAACTGATTAGCTGTGCACTAGTTCTTATAGAACAGTCTTTCTTCCTCTTCACCTTCTGCAATTCTATCATCACGTCTACCTACATCCAATGTTAGTCTGCTCACCTAGCACCTGAGGGTGAAAACCCTGCCCACAGCACTGGGGCCTGCATACAATAGATGCTCAATAAATGCCTGGGTGTTGAGGTGCTGGGGTCTGGGGCGGGAATCACTCCTCAAATCTGTTAGTTTGACTCCGTGCAAGCTTTTAGGTTTTGCTGAAAGACTTTTAGTCTTTCATTGCCTCATTTTTGTCAGTAATTTCTTTATTGTCAGTTATTATGTAGTGTCAATATATAGACATATTATATATGTATATATATCATTATATGATATGTTCTCATTATACATTCTCTAATCATATACACGTATCTAGAAAACAGGCTGTACGTAATTCACTTATTACTGCATCAACTTTTACATTTAAAGACTCAATTTGATGAACAAATGTGTAAGTAATTAAAGAGGAAATTTGAAACAAAGAGGCAAAATGAGGCAATTCGCATGTGTTGAATACATGTAAATTTAGGGGAGGTGGCATAAAGAGGGGAGGGGAAGGAAGGAGAGATAAAGGAGAGGTGAGGAGGAGAATGACAAAAGAAACCAAGATGGAAAAGAAGAAGAATTTTAAACGGAAAAAACATAAACAGGTTGTGCTTGGAGGGTAGAGCATGAAGATGATTTGGAAAGTGGGTGTAAATGCAACTGGACTTCTGTGGGACTGCCAGGTTCTACAGGAGGATGCTCTGGCTCTGCTGTCTCACACTATTATAATAGTAACACCACCTGGCCCATAGTGGGTGCTTATTGATATTTGATATGTGAATAAACAAAGACCATAGCAATAATAACTAGCTAAACTTTCATATGCATGATCTTATTTAATCTGTGCAAAATCTCTAAAAGTTGGGTAATAACTCATTTCTGAGATGTGGATTCCAAAGCTCAAAGAAGCTAAGTAACACATCCAATGCACAAGAGCCCAAGTCAGCTTGACTCTAAATCCCATTACTTCAACCATACACTGCACCCTCTCTCTGAAACACAGCCTCACCTGAGGGGCACACCATCTGACCACGCTGCTTCCCTGAGCTTCAGGGAGAAGCTGTACTTGAGGAAGTAATAGCTGGGAAACCTGACATTTCCTGTGCCCCACCACCCCTGTTTTTCTAATACATACAAGACAAATGCCTGAGTGAGAGGGGAAGGGTAGAATACAGTGGCTTTTGAGTGGCAGATGTTCACTCATCTCACTTCTGAAAGGACCTCCATTGACCGCTGATGTGAGGCAGTCAGTACAGGCCTTGTTGTAAGCAGACCCTTCCACATCCCATCTGGGGACATGGTGGCAACACTGGGCTACTGAGAGGGCCATTTCTCAAGCAAATCTTCAGCACATTTTAGAGGATTGAGGGTCTGCACTCTCCCATCTGTTGCAATTACACTTTCCCCATCCCCACTGCCTGACAACCCACTAGCCACCTCGCCTCCTTCTGCTGGGACCCATGGCTTGGAAGGTCAGGACTCCAAGGGAAGAAACCTCCCAGAGGAGGATGCTTATTTAGCAAAGCCTCCAAATTGCAGATTATTACTGTAAGATACGAGCATCTGAAATGGAAATGCTGAAAGCATTGACACCCTTGCAATGCTTATGATTGTTCTACCAGCCCCTCACATTGTAGCTTGGAGAGAGAATTAAAGCCCCAACTGGACCCTCTGACCCATCCTATCACTCAGCATATCCCCTGACCTCCTGACTTCCCTGTTCTCCAGCCTTCAGGAGGTGTTGAGGTCAGCCTGTTAGGTTCTAGTACTTTTGTGTGTGCATCTGGCCCTGGACAAAGAGGGCAGAGAATAATTTAAAGGATCTCAGAGAGGCAAATTCATCTACATAGTAGAAAATGGAGCCAAAGAGAGGTGGGAAGACATCAGCAAGAGGCAGAGAGAGAATTAGACTCACTTGGAAGAAACAGAAAAGAGACCAGAAGTTCTGAGAGGCTAAGTGGGATTTGGTGAGATGGAGAGAAGAGGGATTTTATGGTGATTTGCTGGGTGGATGTCATGCAATGCAGTTCCCTCTAGCTTTTCAAGAAATTTTGTGATCATTTAAATTGCTTTTGCATTTTAAAATGTTAGACTGCTTTTTAAAATGTCATTACAGACAGCCACAAGGCAAATCCCTTTATTACAGATGCAATATCATCTGACTTGCTTGGAAACTTTTTACCAGCTCCAACTTAGCCAGCGTTATCCAGACACTGTCTCCATTTCCCCACTCCACTGCACTTTGCCCAGTGACCCCTGGATTGGGAGGGTATTGGGGATCCTAAAAATAGGCACTGAGAGAAGGATACACAGGTTGAGTATCCCTTATCTAGCATAATTGGGACCAGAAATGTTTCAGATTTTAATTTTTTTTCAGAGTTTGAAATATTTGCAGAATACATACGGGTTAAGCATCGCTAATCAGAAAATCCAAAATCTGATTTGAGCATCTAGGCCTTCAAAAAGCTTCAGGTGTTGGAGCATTTCTGATTTTGGACTTTTGGATTAGTGATGCTCTGCCTGTATTAGATTCTTTTGCCTTTCTCTTCCTCTCTTACCATAGCATTCTCTGCCTCTTTCTCCAAACCCTCAGCTGTTCTACAACTCTCTCTCCTCTTTCTAATATCTTTTATATTCTTTTCTTGTTGGTCCCTTCCCTTCCTTTTTCTTTGTTTCTCTCTCTTTCTCTGACTCTTTTCCATCATTTTCCATGTCTCGACACCTTTCTCCACCTCTTGGTCCCTTCTTCCTCTTCCTTTATTTCCACCTTCCTTTCCTCCTCTTCCTTTTAGCTCTTCTTTTCCATGCTTTCCCTTTAGCCCAGTGTCCTCTGTGGGCAATGGCTTTACTCACTGGTGGCATCAAGGCCAAAGTGGTTGCAAGACAAAACACGAGTGAGTCATCCAGTAAGCATTTGCCATGGCAAAATCCCCCCAATGAACTCCAGAGGTGTAGAGACTTAATTACCTCTGGGTTTGACCAAATCACATTCTTCCCATGACATTCTGCCAGAGTGAAATGATTGATGGATGAGGAAGTCAATCTGAAGTAGAGTCTCCATCTTATAAAATAAACATTTTGAAACACTCAACCCCCTCAGGATATGCAAAATCCCACTTGGATTTGCCTGAGTATTTGGGCAGGAACTTCTGAAAAAAGCCATAATTCTGGAAAACCAGTAGAAGGAGAGGGAGTGTGTCAGGAATTCAAGAGTAATTAAAAAGATATAGATCTGAAATGTAGACAGCCTGACTGCGTGGCTGGCCAGTGGGATTTCTTAGCCACGGAGAGTGGGTAGGCCTTAGGTGAGAGTTGGTGACTCCCCTGTGAATCGCATACCTGCTTATATCTGACTCCTTTCTGGGCCTTAAATCTTTAACTAAGTGAGGATTTGGGATAAGATTATATGTGAAAGTTCTTTCAATGTTCTGTGATTATATGATGATCAGTTTTTATAGTCAGTGCCTACCTGAAATAGCGAACAGGAGAGTATGGAGCTGATCTGTTCTGTGCCCAGCCCTGCCCTAGGCCCTGTTCCGCATACTACCATATTGCTCTTAGAAATCTTATCTATCTGGAGGAGAAAAAAAGCAGGTTAAGATTAAAAAGAAATGGGTTTTAACTCAACATCAAAACCAAAAATAAAAAAAAAAGAAAAGAAAAGAAAGAAGAAATTGAGGCCGGGTGTGGTGTCTCAAGCCTATAATCCCAGCACTTTGGGATGCCGAGACGGGCGGAACACGAGGTCAGGAGATCGAGACCATCCTGGCTAACACAGTGAAACCCCGTCTCTACTAAAAAAAAAAAAAAATACAAAAAACTAGCCAGGCGAGGTGACGGGCACCTGTAGTCCCAGCTACTTGGGAGGCTGAGGCAGGAGAATGGCATAAACCTGGGAGGCAGAGCTTGCAGTGAGCTGAGATCTGGCCACTGCACTCCAGCCTGGGTGACAGAGCGAGACTCCATCTCAACAACAACAACAACAACAAAAAAAAGAAATTGAGAAGAGAACAAAGGGTAGCAGTAAGTAATTTTCACTGAATGGACTAAAGCACAGATAATTACCTCCCAGTGAAGATGGGACCCAAGACACAATGAGAACATCTCTTCAGCTGGTTGGGGAGAAGGCTGGGATCCTTCCGACATAAGGGGGTTGTCAGGAACAAAAGTAAAACAAAACAAACTATGACAGTAAAATAATATAAAATAAACAGACTCAAAGGCCACAGGGAAGATTAAGAACTTTAGGAACTTGGGAGAATTTTGCTAAACTCTCCCAGCAGTTTTAGGAGTGAGGTAGAGGTGCCCAGAAACCTCCCTTGCAGGTCTTGAGAAAGGCGCCTGGAAACATGGCTCTAAGCGCCAGTTACAGCTGTACCGTCTCTTTGAGGTGAGAGTTCCTCCATTAAAGTATCCCGTTAAGATAGGTGGCCAACAATAACTGGAGAAATTCCACTACAGCTGCTGTAGGTCTCTTATAAAACACACACACACAAGGAAAGATGGACGCTGTCAAGAACTCCAGCAAAAGTAAATTATTTTCATGGTAAGTAAAAATAGTACAGAGAAAACATCATGATTTGGCTTATTTAAATTTTTTAATTTTTCACTGAATTTGTTTTAACTACTGAGTTTTGTGAGGGATTAGATAATGACAAAGAGAGGACAGCTTTCTCCAGCAATATGGAATAAAAATGGCAGGTTTTGGGATTGAGTCCAGGCTCTGACTTCAGCTGTGGGACCTTGGACAAGTTACTTAATCTCTCTAAGCTTTCATTTTTCTATTGGTCTTACTCTAGAGAGCTTTAGTGAGGATTGCATGAGTTAAAATGTGTTAAGCATTGACAACAGTGCCTGTCTCGTGGTGTTTTAGTTCTCTTCTGCTTCTGTAACAAATGACCACAAACTTTAAGAAACTCAAATTTATCATCTTAACAGTTCTATAGGTTAAAAATCTGCTACTGGGCTAAAATAAGGTGTTGGCAGGACTGTGTCCCTTTCTGTCAGCTGGAGGGGAGACTGTATCCTTGACTTTTCTAGCTCTTAGTGGCTGTTCACCTTCCTTGGCTCATGCACCCTTCCTCTGTCTTCAAAGCAGCAACATTGCATTGCCCTGACAATTCCCCCATAGTTCCATCTTCCTCTGGCCACACCTGGGAAAGAATATCTGATTTTAAAGAGCATATATAAGATTAGATTGGGCCCACTGGGATAATTTAGTTTATCTCATTTCAAGGTCCTTGACTTGATCACATCTGCAAAGTTTCTTTTGCTGTTAAGGTAACATATTCACAGGGTTTAGGAAGTAGGTAGTTTTGGTATTTCTGCCTACCACAAACAGTGTGTGCTCAGTTCATTTACTATTATTAAGAAGTGAATTTCCAAATATCAAGACAGATGAAGTCCTTTCTAGAGCTGTAAAATAACTTGAAGAGGTCATTTTTTTTCTAAAGGGAGGGAGAATATGTATGTATTTTATAACATCTAAATTAAGAAAAGATAGAATACCAATTTTAATTACAAAATTATTTTGCTTATCAATATGTTTTCTGAGTTTAATTGAATGATAGCTAATAGTTATAGGGTATCTACATGCTCTAGACATCATTTTAGGAGATGTTTTTCTTTCATACATACGATCTTATTTAATCCTTACAGCAACCTGCAGGGTATGTAAAATTATCGACTTAGACACAATGACAGAATAAGCACAAATAAGTGAGGTAATGTTCTCTAGGTCCCACAGAGAGGAGGTGGAATAGCTAGAATATTTCTTAGCATTGAGGTTCATCTTCAAGTTCTAGTCCAATCCTATCATGGAAGGAATGCCTTTTTGAGTTAACCAGCCAAACTTTCGAGGTGTGACTTGAGCCTCTGGAATCATATTGTTCACTCCAAAGGCCAACGTGGAGACCTGATTATGGACAGCCTCACTCTAGTACACTCTAGTCATTGCTGGGGGTTCAGAGAGGAAACATGGACCCAATTTCCAGACTGGGTTCCTTCATAAGGGCTGGCTCTGGGGCACAGCCCTGTCCCCTAGAAGCATGACCACCCAAGTCAGCATTCAGTTTACATCTCACCTTTTCTCTATGAGCAGAAGGCAGAATTGCATGTGACTACCTGGTTTTCTATAAAAGCATATAATATTTCACACTTATGATAAATGCCCAGGTCTAGGGTTTCATAAAACCATTTAGTGTATTAGAGTCTATTAACCAGATTGAAATCATGACCCTCGTTTAGCAGTTATAGACTGTGGCAGCACTTAATCCATATGCGTTGATTTTTATAACATTTATGATCTGAACCAGATCCCTTAATGCCTAAACTCATAACTATTGGCTTGAAATATGAGCATCTGGAAAGCACAACTGGCAGAGGCCCATGTGATGTTGTAGGAGAGAGCTCATGCTAACAAATCTCTTAAAGAAAAGATCAATTTGGATGTAAAGGTACGCAGGAAATGGGAAGCTCAGTCCTGACAGTTCTCTAAGACACTCTTGGTTACCTATCCAATATTTGTTACCCCTGCTCCTTTCTACCAGGCTCCAGATTTTATTAAAATACCCATCCCCAGTCTCTGCACACCCTATCTGACTCAGGAGAAGTTGGATTCACCTCGTTTGTCAGTGATTGGTTTAGGAACCAAGGTTTAAGCAATAAGCTCTTGTATTTTTCCCAGCAACTATTTTGTTCTAGGGATAAGCTCATGTCCTATATCGACTCAATCAAAACAACGGCTAGAGCTAATATTCTACAACTAAGGAGAGATTCTTTTTCTCTTCTGCAGACCTTAAACAAGTAAGGCTGTTTCCCTGTGCTAATGGAAGCCATAGTCCGTCCATGCCAAAATCCACCTGAAAGAAAAGTGGTTACACATGTTCCAGGAAGGTTGGAGACTTTTTTTTATCCCATTTGCAAGCTAAGTACTTAGTCTGCCACGATTTATGGATGCTGCCAGAAGACACAAGACTCCCGGGTCAGAGACAATGGAATTTGTTACTCATGGCACTGCAAACATCATGAGCATTAGCATATTTGCATCTGGTCCCTGAGCCCAATTCCCACAGGGTGATGTGAAGCAGAACAGGTGATAAACTGCATACGTACCAGGAATTCTGAACTTATATCTAAGGAACCTACATCTTTTAATACTGGGCAGTTAGCATGCCTGCCCTACAGTCCAGAGGGAGACAGATGTTCTTAAAAACATAGTCCGGAACAAAGACAATCAGTGTTATGACTGTAGCTCACTTACCTCTTGACTTTCGTTATACAAGATAACAAATATTCTTTTTGTTTAAGGTGGTTTGAGAAAAGATCTTTTTTTGACTCACAGCCAAACTATCATAACCAATAAAACAACCAATGGTCTGAATTTTATAGGGAACTTCAAGATTCTTAGCTTTTTAAAGAGAACTGATCTCAGCCACTAAGTAGGCCATTTCACTAAGTTGTGTTTATCTTTAAGAGGGAAAATTATCTCTGGTCTCTACTTGGATTATTTGATACCTCAATCAGCAATAGGAAATTTAAATCCAAAGGGTGATTTTCTCAGAAGGTGAAGGGTGGGGGCACCACTGTGATTTACCAATGTACAACTGTACAACCAAATCACATAAAATGCCGTATGAAGGCTTTAAATATTGGAATCTTTCTGAAAACAACACTCAACATTAGACATTGGGTCTTCCGCTACATCATGGCTATCACTCCATCAAGGAGTGTTTAAGGCATTCCTATCAGACCTCTGCTTGAAAGAATATATTTCTCTCTACCTAACCATGAAGCTGCATATTAGAAATATTAAACCACAAGGATTTTCCTGAAACAGTATCTGTGAAGTTTAGCAGAGCAAGAAGTCTCTCCCGGTGCCACTGAAGGGAGGCCATCTTGGAACTGGCTTATCCCAGTAGGGACAAGAGCACTGCTTGCTCCACCCATGGCTCACATTGGAGAAGCTCCTCAAATGTACACCTGCAGACACAGAGATATCAAATGCTAACACGCTGGAAGGAAAAAGCCAGTCATCTCATGACAGTACATTTGTGCCTCAGGACTGTGCCATACTGCCTGTAAAGACTTATAAATGATTATTTTTAATAATCTGTCATTATTTTCTTAACACACAATAAAAAATGATTGCATTTGTGGTGTGTGTGCATATAGGTCTGTTGAGAGCTCTAATTTGTTAAATGTAAATAGTAAAAATATATTATAATTATAAAATCTGTTTTAGAATGTATACATTTTCCATACAATTAGAGCCTCAAAAATCAGAAAGGAAACTGGCCCCTTTTTCTGTTAGACAGACCTTGCCTTGTAATGACAATATAAAACATTCTGTAAGTTGTGGAAACTGTTGCATGTGTTACCTACTATTTAGCTCATCTGTCACTGAGGCTGCCTGAGGGGCATGAACACTCCTGGGCGTAGAGTGGCCTTGAGAACCGGGTGAGGTCATTGTACCGGAAACCCTCACTTGGGTTTACCTGGGGCTCTGCATTTCAGAGGACTTTTTCTGGGTACCTCACTTCTTTCCCATCCCCCAGGAACCTGTTTAAATAAAGAATCAGGGTCCAAGTTCTTCTCTGGGAAAGGCTGGGCATTGCTCAGAAGTGGTATGTATTCTTCACAAAATACCAAGATGAACCAGGGCACCTCATTCTCTTCCCTTTGCTTTTCATGCTCCTAATATGTGACATTCTTCTAATGGTATTAATAATGCGTAGAAGCTGAGCTGCAAATTCAGGAAGTAAATGAGATGCACTGACATAAAAGGTCTTTTAAAAAGCATTCTTTCTACATGATGTTCATCCAGTAATTTTAAAATCAGTTTTAAGATTTATAAGTGGCTAAGTCAGACCGCTCTGACTTCATGTGGGACAAATGATGTCGTTGCTATTAGAACTGATATGCTTCTCAAAGAACCTGTCTCTGCTTTTCTCATCTAACCTAAAACCCCATTCTCTCTGCTAAGTTTTCCCAGAGATTACGGTTTACTCTGGCATTATATAAACTTCTAAAATAGCAAGGGAACGTGAAATGCCGATAGGATTTAACTCTGCAGTGGGGTTGCTTAGGGGAGGCGTCATCACAGTAGCGGAATTACTTCATTTGGAAAATATGCCTTATTTTGTGAAGCCTCTTTGTCGTGTAAGAAAGGAGGCAGAAGAAGAACGGCTGGGGTTCATCACAAATTAAGCAGCAGCCAGGGTTTAGCAAGATATTTTCAGTTACATTTGGAAAAGGAAAAAAGTATCTAAATTGCTTGTTATGTAAAGCTTCATATCGATAAGAACACTGAGGACGTTATGGAGAAGGTTCAACCTGGGAGGGCTGTGATACTAAACTGAAATTAACAGAACAGGCAATTGGCATAATTAAGAAGTGTGTAATGGTAGAGTGGAAAGAAAGATGGCTTAATAACCTCATCCTGCCCTGGTTCTACTCTACCTAGCTATGTGAACTTAAGCCAACCACTTGACCTCTCTAACCTCTATTTTCTCATGTGGATCCTAATATCCCTCTTTGGGATTATTAGAAGAGAATAAAATGAAATAAATGTACATTAACTTCTAAAGAGGTGTGTACCATGCATATGTCAGCTCTCATTTGTTCTTTATAATGCATAGGAGAATTTTAATATAGGGAGGGGTCTTTTCCCATGGAGGCCCTCTGATAGGCTGCTTGCCACCTGCCTGCCTGAAAGAGCTGGAGGACATTGTGTCTGGTGTCTGCAAAGAAGCCTTCACCCATGAACATGCTGCTATTTGCTGTAGATAGCAAAGGTTCACAATAGTAAGCTTCTGCCTCCTTCCAGGGAGGGAAATGTATGACAAATTTGCAGAATTATGGTTTATTGTGTTAATAATCTCCCCATGTCTGTGGCTAGCCTTCCACGGATGGGCTGGCGAGTGTGTGCTACTCTGGAGCCCAGCCGTGGTGCTTGCTATTTACCGACTGAAATCTGTAAATCGTATCCAATTTGTAGATACAAATATGAACTTGGGGCAAATTTATGCCTTTAATACCCTGGACCTCTTTTTTTTTTTTTTCTTTTCTTTTTTTTTTTATCCCTGATGAAAGACATCCTTGTGCCTCCTTAAAACAAATGAAGTGTCAAGGAAATGACTATGGCTCTGAAGAAGTGGGAGCTCTAAACAGTGTCTCCCAAAACTGCTTGGTCCTGGAAATGGCAAAGAAGTAATCTTAGAGTGCCTGCCTGCCACCTTTGCTCCAACCCTTACAGCGTGAAGTCTTGCCTCCCTTCCTGACTGGTTTGAGGATGTTATGCAAGGTAATAGGAAGCTGTGAGGAGAGACTCGGTCTGAATACAGTGAAGCCAAAAAAACAACATTGAACCATTAAGATCAGCACTTCCCCTCCTATTGGACTCCAGATCAGAGTTCAGAAGCAGGTATCTGAACAAAATTATATTTTAAGAGATTGGCATTTACATTAAAGTAGGTATAAGGCTGTTATTGGAATATGGTTCCAATACGTACCAGTTATGGTACATATGGAATCAAAGACAGAAATGTAAGAATGCATTTATCAGAACAGGAGAACACTCTATAATATTATTATTAATAATAAAATATTCATATGGCATTTTATAGGTTAAAATATTGCTTCATTTTTCATCTCATATAATTCATGGCATATCCCTGCAAACTGAGGAATGATTATTGCTTGTAGAAGAGGAAATTGAGGCTCAGAGATTACATGGTATAGCCAGGTCACACAGCAAATGATGAAACAGGAATTCAAATATAGATCTTTAAATGCCAAATTTTAAAATGTTTTCACCATATCATAGATAAAAATTTAATAGGAGAACAAGACCTAGAATGTTCTGGTGTTCCATGGAAAAATTTTCAGGTATTTTAATTTTAGAATCATTTATGTGGTGTCAGGGAGTTTTAAAAAAGTTATCAATAAAGGCAAAAATGCTAAAAGGTTTCTCAGAGCCAGTATTATGAGGAAACTGAAACCTGTTAGGAAATTGGTTATAATATGGAATGTGCATATTAAAATGCCATAAACTTCATTGAAAACTCTAAATATGTAACTAGAGTTTTTACTAAGTTCATAAAACATAATATTGGATACAGCATCTTTTGTAAATCCTTGTGGTTCATGTGTCAATTACCTGGTTACTTAGTAACCAAGTAATCCAGTAACCAAGGAGTCAAGCCATAGATTAAATAGTCCCCAACCAGGCAATAAAAAGGTCCCTGAGTACAAATTTGCAGAATTATGGTTTATTGTGTTAATAATCTCCCCATGTCTGTGGCTAGCCTTCCACGGATGGGCTGGCGAGTGTGTGCTACTCTGGAGCCCAGCCGTGGTGCTTGCTATTTTGTTAGAGTACCTGCTTTTAGAAGAGGAAATTAAACCACAAAGCATGCTCTGGCTTAAAGTCACTGAAGGAAATGAGGGGCTGAGCACACACTCAACTGAGTTTGGGGATTCGGGGGAAGTCCAGACTCTGGTTAGGAGAGCTGCTGATTTGGGGTTCAGTTCTGCCACTTTCCTGCTAAGCTTTCAGGACACATTTCACCAGTTGATTCTTGCTGGGATCCTTTGCATAGTGACAGCCCTCTACAATGATTCAAAGATTCCTTCAACAGATATTTGTGGGGCGCCACTGTGTGCCAGGCACTGTGATAGGCACAGGCAATGCAATTTTAAACAAGACATGCTCAGATCATTCACCCAAGGAGTTCACTGTGTAGGAAGCAAAGAAATGTTAATTACATAACGACACAGATAAATATACAACCGTGATCAGTGTTCTGCAGTGAAAGTAGATGGTTCTATGAGGGTATCCTACACCAAGATGGGATCTAATGCAGAACAGGAGGGGGACAGTTAGGGCAAGATTTCCCAATAAACTATGTGACATTGAAGGAGAGCTGGCAATCCGATGGATGGGGAGAAATTAACCAGGGTAAATAAGATTCAGACAGAGAAAAAGCTAAGAACAGGTCGGGCTTGGTGGCTTACACTTGTAATCCCAGCACTTTGGGAGGCCAAGGCAGGTAGATCACTTGAGGTAAGGAGTTCAAGGCCAGCCTGAGCAACATAGTGAAACCCCATCTCTAATAGGAGAACAAGACCTAGAATGTTCTAAAAATACTAAAAAAATAAAATTAGCCAGGCATGGTGGCAGGCACCTGTAATCCCAGCTACTGGGGAGGTTGAGGCAGAAGAATTGCTTGAACCCAGGAGGCGGAGGTTGCAGTGAGCCAAGATCAAACCACTCCACTCCAGCCTGGGTGACAAAGTGTGACCCAGTCTCAAAATAAATAAAAAAATAAATAAGCTAAGAACATTCCAGGAAGAAGAGGAAGCAGATGCAAAGGCCCTGGGGCAGGAGAAAATGTGGTATTTTCAAGCAATCCAATAAAAGCCAGTGTGGCTGAGTGCCATCAAGGCTGAACTGGAAAACTCAGGAATTACTGCTTCAAAGCAATGTGTGAATTTTGTGGGAAACTGAGAGGCCGGGGAAAATAGAGTGTTCTTTACTGTGAGAAGCCTGACTTCTCACATAGAAACAACTCAACTTATTCTTTTTTGTTTGACTTTTACTGTCCAAAGCACTTGGATCTTGGTTGTCACCTGTCTTTACAATTCCACCATGCCCACGGCTTCAGTGTTCCCAAAATCTCTTCGCTGAATTCAGAGTAAATGGGAAAAGCACAGTGGCTCATGCAGGTAATCACAGCACTCTGGGAGGCTGAGGAGAGGTGGGAGGGTCACTTGAGGCCAGGAGTTCGAGACCAGCCTGGGCAGCATAGTGGGACCCCATCTCTACAAAACACAAGAAAAAATTAGCCAGGCATGGAGGTGCATGCCTGTTGTCTCAGGTACTCAGGAGGCTGAGGCTGAAGAAGCAGTTGATGCTTGAGCCCAGGATTTTGTGGCTGCAGTGACCTAAGATTATGCCCCTGCACTTCAGCCTGAGCAGCAGAGGGAGACTGTCTCTTTGAAGAATGAGAGGAAGGAGAAGGGTTTCTGGATGGAGTGACCAAAGGAGAGGAAGAGGAGGAGGAGGAGGAGTAGGAGGAGGAGAAGAAGAAGGAGGAGGAGGAGGAGGAGATGGAGAAGGAGGAGGAGGAGGAGGAGGCTTGGAATCTTGGACTATTCCATTTAGTTGGTCAGTGACTGAGCAACCAGATGGTCAAGACCACCTACAATTGGGTTAATCAGCTTCCTGTTGCTAGAGTATGGGTTTGACAGCATGACCATGGAACAGACTTGATGGTGGATGCAGAAAAAGTTAGGCCACAGTCTTTGTACTCAAAATGCTGACTTCTCAATTTCAGTGACAGACTATCATCCAAAAATAATAGACAGCAGGAAGAAGACGAGACCAAATGCTAAGCGTGCCCCAGGAGCACCTTGGCGGAAGTCAGATGCTAATTTATTATGGTTTGGTTATCCTTTTCAATAGCTTATTTTAGTGACTACATCATCGCTGAAGTAATGATTCCAGTGATTAGAATGAAATACCTTGCAGAAAACATCGTTTTGTCTTGCCATAAATGGTCATAAATTCTTTTTCAAAATCTATTTGCAGAGCTGGGGAGATCTAGCAACCACCTGTGTCATTGGGTAGGCAGTTGTGTTCAGTTCATAGCTGAGCTCCTACTGTGTGCACAACACTGGAAAACCCGAGGTGAACCCCAAGAGTCCTGGTCTTTCAGGCGATCACAGTTCTCGGAGACGTGTGGATATCCAACCCAAATATAAGGCAGATGTGTGAGAACAGAACTTTAAACCAAGAGGAGAGAGAACCCAGGAGAGGAAATGAGTTCTCATTGGAGCATGGAGGACAGAGTTTGTGGTGTAGTGCACTTGCACCAGAGCTTGGAAGAGGTCCTAGAAGATGGAATAGAAAGGCATCCCTGAAGGTGTAAATAGAATGAACAAGCACAGAGATAAATGCAACGACCATGGACAACATAGTGAGAGAGGAGCAGGGGGACATGGATATGCTTTGGTGAAGTGCACAGGTCCCTGTAAAACATCGGCTTTGCTGCCTCTCCACTCATCATTGCCGCTCCTTTCCTTAGTTCAAGAAGCAGTAACACACACACGCACGCATTTTCATCTTTGTGCACTCTCTGGTCACCAAGTAAGATGCCACAATATAGGACTAAGAGACTTGGTTCTAGTTTCACCTTTGCTATTGAGGGCTTGGGGAGCTTCGGAAAGTCATTTTCCTTTCTGAAACAAGGAATTGGACACATGGATCTGTTCTACCTTAAACTGTTGTGATTCTTGAAGAGAGATGAAGACAATACTAGAACAATATTTTTCCAAGAAATGGGGATAAGAAAAGGTGATTCTCTTGACCATGGCCTGAAAAACAAGAGAAACAAGAAGGATGGGAAAATTATTTTAGATAGATAGATAGATGATAGATAGATAGATAGATAGATAGATAGATAGATAGAATTTTTTTTCATAATTAAGAAGAAATTTGGGCTGGAGCCAGATCTTATAATAGAAGAGGTTATGACACCTTTTTAGGGCATGCAGTATAGTTGAAGAGGCTTTTGGACATACCTGGTTTCCAGTTTTATCTCTGACATTTAGTAGCTCAATATTTCTCGGGTGATTTAACTTCACTGGGCCTTGCTTTTTCATCTGTAAATGGGGAAGGTCATTATATCCACTACTTTTAATTAAAACACATTAAGCATCTACCAAGTCATGGAGGTTGGGGATAAGCTGTTTATTTTATAAATAATTATTTCATAATCCAGATTCAATCTCTGCTCTCAAAGAACCGCCAGTCTAGTGAGAATTAGCATGCAACTATTGTAAAGTGAATTGAGTGTGGAGATAGGGAGGTATTGTGGTAAGAAACTCAGGAGCAGCTTTGGTAAACTAGAGTAGAGCCATCTACCATCTTCCTAGGCTGAGGTCAAGGAAGACTTCCTGAGGAGAGGAAAAATGGGACAGGGGAAGATACAAGTAGGAGGCAAATTGTTCCAGGTAAAGAAAATAGGCTTATTTTTTAAGAAAAAAAAATACAAAAATGTAGCTTTTGTGTGCGAAGTGCCTTACAGAGGGCCTAATCTGTAAAAAGACTCAATAAACAATAGCTGCCAGAGATATTATTACTTTCATGGTTTGGGGGCAATTAATTTCACCTTGATGATACTTTTTACAACCATTTCTTGGGCCTGTGGTTCACGTCAGTCTCCTTTGCTTGCCTGTGGTGGTGAGTGAGAAGGAAGCCTGGGTGTATTTGTGCTGGCAGCGCAGAACCAAGCAGAAGTGGGTCTGTATTGGACAGAAATGAATGCATGAGGGTCTGCTCCCTAATTTGCCATAACATGGAAGATCCCGGCTGTCATTGCCACAGAGCTCACAAGGTTCAGATGCTCTCTGTTTAACTGGAATACATAAAAATTCAAATCCTGGCCTCATAAATGTGAGTAAACAGTTTAATGACTTGCGTTAACTAGAAAGTAATCAAATATAAATGCAGGTATGCTCCTCATTTGTGTTTTTTCCATGCGGGTGAATAAAAATAAAAGTTCTCTCGGTGTGATATTGGAGAAGTGAATTTGTCATTGGGATTTTTGTTACAAAATCCCAATAAAGTCATGGTGATTTTCCACCCTGTGCTCACTGGCATCGGTTTTTAGGAGAGGAAACGCTGCATAGGATTTGTTGTCATGGAACCTGCCTAGGAGTCTGCCAGTAACTAGAACCTCCTGGCAGTGGTTGAACCTCTCTGAGTGATACCAACCTAATGGGTTAAAACGAGATGCTAGTGGCTACCTAATACCAACTGTAAAAAGTTGCTGATATCTACGTAATCCCAACTTAAACACAGAGTCATTCAGAATCAAGGGACTCTCTAGCAAAACCATGGACTAACCGGGCACTGTGCCCCCGCTAATCTTTGTATTTTTTTGTAGAGATGGGGTTTCAGCATGGTAGACGCTACATACGCAATCAGTGTTAGATCCTTTCCTTCACTAAGGCTTACCTCCCCATTTTCATCTTCTTCTAGAAGCATGAATTGGTTCAACTTATCTTGATTATGATTTGAAATGATACACTCATATATATCTTAAGAATATGTATATTACTATGTATATTAACTTATGTTAGTACATACACATATTCATCTAAGGATACGCATAATAATATGATATACCTTCATCTAAGACTGTATATTTATATGTATTTACTGTTAGATGCAAAGACTATACATATTCATATTGGTATATGTACATATTCATCTAAGAATACAGTACAAGGGGCCAGGTTCTGTGGCTCACGCCTGTAATCCCAGAACTTTGGGAGGCTGAGGTGGAAGGATTGCTTGATCCCAGAAATTTGAGATCAGTCTAGGCAAAAAATCAAGACCCCATATCTACAAAAAAAACAAAAAGTTAGCTGAGTGTGATGGTGCGCACCTGTAGTCCCAGTTACTTGGGAGGCTCAAGCAGGAGGATTGCTTGTACCTGAAAGTTTGAGGTTGCATTGAGTGAAGATCATGCCACTGCACTCAAGCTTGAGCAGCAGTCCAAGACTCTGTCTCAAAAAAAAAAAAAGAATACAGGACAAGAGTATCTCCTTTCATTGTATTTTTCCTTATTGCACTTCCAGATTTTTTATTTTTTACAAATTGAAGGTTTATGGCAACCCTGCATCTAGCAAATCTATTGGTGCCATCTCTCCAACAGCATGTGCTCCCTTTGCATCTCTGTGTCAGCATTTTGTAGCACTAAAGTATATATATATTTTTTGAAACAGTACCTAGTTCTGCCTCCCAGGTTGTAGTGCAGTTGTGCAATCATGACTCCCTCCAGCCTCTACTTCCTGGGCTCAAGTGATCCTCCCACCTCAGCCTAGCTAATCTTTGCTTTTTTTTTTTTTTTTTTTTTTTTTTTTTTTTTTTTTTTGTAGAGATGGGGTTTCAGCATGTTGCCCAGGCTTGTCTTGAACTCCTGAGGCTCAAGCAATCTGCCAGCCTCAGTCTCTGAAAGTGCTAGGATTACAGGTATCTGGCCAGTGTTTTTAAATTAAGGTGTATACATAGTATTTTTTAAAGACATCATGCTATTACACATTTAATAGACTAAAATGTAGTGTAAACATAACTTTTGTATGCACTGGGAAACAAAAAAAAAATTGTGTGATTCACTTTATTGAGCTAATCCCAGAATATCTACAAAGTATGGCTGTAGTATACCTTATCTGCAGCTTTAAGTCCTCCAGTTTCAGTTACCTGCAATCAACTGTAGTCTGAAAATATTAAAAGGAAAATTACAGAGATAAACACTCAGACTTTCTACATTGTAAGTCTTTTTGAGTAGCATAAAGAAATCTCTCGTGCTGCCCTGCTCCATCCCATCTGAGACATGAATCATCCCTTTGTCCAGCAAATCCACACTTATATACAAAGCATTTTAGTCACTTGGTAGCCATCTAGTTATCAGATTGAAAAAGTATAGTATTGATAGGGTTTAGTACTATCCTCAGTTTCAGGCATCCACTGCTGGTAGTCCTGGAATGTATCCTCTGCAGATAAAGGGGAACTATTGAATATATTAATATGCATATTAGTATATATATACACTTATCTAAGAATAGATATTTTAATATCTATATTAGTACATATACATAGTCCTAGATGCAAAATTGGATTTTGTACTTAAATCAGGGCTTCCATTTCCCAAAAATAAATTGGAGAGGGTGCTTTCCAAGGCTTCTGATAGTTCTGAAATCCTGGATTCAAATATACAGATGCTCAGCACAAGTTGTGTCATCAGTAATCATTAAGGGAGAGAGGACTACACTTTGCTGAGAAAGCTTCTTGAAGGAAGAGGCATTTCAGATGACATTTGTTTGGACTACTGCAATCCATTTCTGTAAAAGTTAAATTTGGAAGTCAACTACGTTCAGTGTTCTGAACTTTGTCTTTCATCTAGGGATCCCCCAGTTCTGTACACTATGAGCTGTATGCACTCCTGGTGGTTCCAAGATAACATTCCTATGCACCACCATCTTCCTAAAACAGTCTTCATAAAGGTGTTTGCTGTAACTGGATTTTCACCTAATTTATTTCTTCAGCCACACTTCTCACTTGGAATATTGCTATATCCTCTTCACAGTTTTTGCTGTTATCTCTCTCTAATTCATTCTGTTGTCCACTGATAAGAGGGCCTGTATCATCTGCTGCTCAAAAATTGTCCAAGACATAACATATTTATAAATAAATGTAATGAAAGCATCCATGATCTCTATTATAAAAACTCTAAAATATTGCTGACAAAAAGTAGGGAAGGCCTAACAAAATAGAGATATATACTATGTTCATAGATTGGAAGACTAAATATTGCTAAGATGGTAATTCTCTCTAAATTGATCTATACATTGATGACAATTTATAGATCAGAATTCCAGTAGACTTTTTAAAGATATAAATTGGTAAGCCAATTCTAAAATTGATACAAAAATGCAAGAACCTAAATAAAGAATAAAGACAATTTGGATGGCCTATACCTTCTGATTTAAAGACTTACTGTAAAACTATCATAATCAAAATAGTTTTATATTACAAAATACATAGACATAGAAATCAATGGAACAGAATAAAGATTTCAGAAATACACACATATATGACCAATTGATTTTCAGGGTTTCAAGGCAATTTGATGAAAAAAAATGAAAGTCTTTTTAACAAGTAATGCTGGATCAATTAGATATCTATATGGAAAAAAGTAAAGAACACTAACCCTTGCTTCACACCGTACATAAAAACTAACTCAAAGTGCATCATAAACATAAAATCTAACACTGTCAAGTTTCTAGGAGAAAATCTTTGAAACCTTGGGGTAGACACAAGTTTCTTAGAACACAAGAAGCAGAACCCATGAAAGAAAAAGTTGATAAACTAGATTTAATAACAAAAAACTTTTATCTTCAAAAGATATTGTTAAGTGAATAAAAAGACAAGCCATTGACTGGGAGACATATTATTTTAGATAAAGGACTTGATCCTGAATATATAAAGAATTCATCCAACTCAATGATAAGAACACAACTCAATTTTAAAAATATAGGCAAAAAGTTCAGATGCTCAGTAAAAGAAGAGATAAAAGTGATCAAGCATATGAAAATATGGTTATCATCATTAATTTTCAGAGAATGTCAAATTAAAACTACAGTGAGAAACCACTACACACCTTTTAGAGTGGTTAAAATTTAAAAGTCTGAACATTTCAAGTGTGGGAGAGTATTTGGAGCAACTGAAACACTCCTCATGCTGATGGGAATGGAAAATGGCACAACAACGACTTTTAAAATATTTGGCAATTTCTTAAAAACTTAAACATAAATATTACATAATCTAGTCATTCTAGTTCTAGGTATTTAACCAGGAGAAATTAAAGTAGATGTTCAACTCAAAACTTATACCATCTGATTTAAAGACTTACTATAAAACTATCATAATCAAGATCATTTAATATTACCAAATATATACATATAGAAATCAATGGAACAGAATAACGATTTCAGAAAGAGACACACATATAAATGAACAATTGATTTTCATCAAAGGTTTCAAATGAAAGTCTTTTCAACAAGTAATGTTGGATCAGTTAGATGCCTATTGGGGAAAAAAAGTAGAGAACATCAATCCTTACCTCACACCACACATAAAAATTAATTCAAAGTGTACCATACGTGTAAAACCTCAAGTTTCTAGGAGGAAATCTTAGAACACATGAATGTTCACAGCAATTTATTTGTAATAGAAACTGAAGTCAACCTATGAACAAGTGAATAGGCAAACAATACAGTTCAGCAGTAAAAATAACCAAACTATTGATTCATGAAATGCTATGTATAAATCTCTGAAATTCTGGAAAATGCACACTAATCTGTTATAGCAGAAAGAAGATCAGTGATTGACTGGAAGCAGGGGTGGAGGGAGGGATAGATTAGAAAGTTGAGGGATAATAGAAATGCTTACTACCTTGATTGTGGCAATGGTTTCTTGAAGGTATACATACGTCAACATTCAGAAAGTTGTACATCTTATAGAGTGTGTTGTATATCATCTTTAACTCAATAAAGTTGTGAAAACAAGCAAACAAAAAAAACCATTGTCAATGTTCTCTCACTGCCTACAGAATTAAAATCAAACTTGCAAGAAGGTATTCAGGCCAGGCTGTCTGTAATTTTACTCCAATAGATCTTCCCAGTCTCAATTGCCACCCAGTTGTTCCCGACACTCTAGATTTCTAGATCTTGTCCACACTCATCTGCTTTTCTGCCATGTGTAGCTCTTTCTGCTTAAAATACACTTCCTTCTCTGTCTACTTGTCCTAATTCTCTTTCACCTTTGTGGCCTGTGGCAGATTGCTTACTGCCTATCCAATATCCTTTCTCTCTTCTTTCTTATCAACAGAACTTCAGTTGTGTTCAGTATGTCCAGCTGAAACTGTGGAGCAACTAAAACGCTCCTCCATAGCTGGTGGGCATTTAAAATGATCCATCAACTTTCAGTTGGGGAATTTCTTCCCTCTATGCTTTTGGGCATGGCCAGTTAACACACTTTTGGCCAGTGAGATATGCATCGGTGGAGATTTGGCTTTCCTGAGACTGCTGTACCTCTTCTCGGTTCTTGCTTCATCCTTCGTTGTGTCTGAAATGTGGCTGATGCCCAGAGGTGCCACAGCCATTCCACCACCATGAGCATAAGAGCCACATGTCAAGGAAAGTGGATGAGGGAGGTCAGAGAAGCCTGGGTTGCTGTTGGTGCTGCTGAGCTGTGGTGGTCTCCCCAGCTACAAGGCTCTATCTATCTGTCTGCTCTAAGAATCTTTCACTTCCCCCAATTTGGACACACCGCTCTTTGTGACTTGAGTAGCACTTTACCTGCCCTGCTTCATGTTACCTGGCACTATCCATCCTATGCTGTGCCTACTTAGGCACATGTTGTATTTACTTTCCCAATGAGGCTATGGGTCTCTTAGACATGTGCCTAATGCCCAACCCAGCCCCCATAGGCTGAGCTCCAAAAGGGCCTCAAAAGCTGCCAGTGTGGTGGAAAGAATTTGGGTGTATGCCTGCCTGCCCTAACCTCTTGCCAGCTTTGTAACCAACAGCAGCCACGTGACTCGGGGACTAAGTTTCATCATCTGATACATGGATGTGATATTAATCCTTGCCTCTGATGATTGTTTTGTTGTTAATTAAGATAATCCGTGAAACATATCAATCACATAGTAACTGCTCAGTAACTGTTGATGGTGATAACATCCAAATGATCACCTCACCTCCCCTCCTTCCCCTTCTGCATTCCACTCACATCTGCACAGTCCATATTCAGAAAAGTTTCAGTAAAAGTAGTTCAGATGCCTCTTAATCTTTTCCCCTGATATGCAACAGGGTCAATAAGGTGAGAAGGGTGGATGATGACCATAAAATGCATGTAAGAGGGGCCTTCTCTCCTCTTCATGGTGTCTATGCCTTAAATGGCTTCTGCCTCAGCTGGAAATCCTAATTTAAAAATTCCTTAGCAGACTAGTGCTTACATTTCCCAAGTACACATGAATTTCCTAATCATTTCAGAGGTATGGACCAATGGCCGAGTGATAATTTTAGAGACTCATCTTTGTACACAAGGCAGGTTAATCCCTAAGCATTTGGTGCTCATGGTCTTCCCAGTTAAGATTTTTTCCCCCAAAATTGTTAATTCACTAGGCCGCTCTCTAAAGTTCAGACCTAACACTGTATTTTTACCATCTAGTTGCCTAATTTAAAGATGCAATCTTACATCATTGTGTCTCAGTAAAATGGGAATAAAAACAATAATACCCATGCTGTCTCTCCGGCTTCAAGTTTCAGCTAAAACTTGACTTCACCTCCGTTGACCCCCATTCATAGGGCAGTGTTATTGAGGAATGGAGTTTCATGCTGTTTAGACTGTGAGTTCCCTGATGGCATCTGGACCAAGTAATGTGTTCCCTCTAGAGTCAAGAACACTGCCTGGCGCAGAGGGGATACTTGGTAAATATTCATTGTATCACTAAATGAACAAACTGTTGAAAAATCTGATTTGAAAGGAAAGAGAAACAGTGGAATTGAATTCATTTCTGGCTCAGTTCGCATTCAATTACTGATTCAGTCAATCAATATTTACTGGGTATCTACTATAATCCAGGTACTGTTTACCTTATTGGTTCGTATTAGAAATATAATTTCTAATCTACTAAGGTCTTCACCCTGCATATGCCTTAGAGAAGTAAAATGTTTGACTGTTCTAGACTTGGGCAGGTAAAAGCAATGATTCAGTTTTATAGCATCTTGAAGAAGCCTTTTTAGCCAGGTTCGGCCCAAATTTGCTTACACATGTTACCCACTCAACCAAACGTGTAAAGCATGTTGTTCTCTGAGCTCTTCTATGTGATCCAACCCTATATATTATATTACACTTATAAAATACCACGAAGCCCTTATGAATTAAAAGATAATTAGTGGTTCAACACGCACAAGACATTAGGCTTGAAGTGTCAAAAATGTCATGGAAGACCATAAATCATGGTCTGCTTGCACTGATCCCTTATAGAGTTAGTTTTTAAATCATCTCTTTAACACCTTGTAAATGTACAAACAACGATGGACCCAAGGGAAACTTTAATATGTTTTTCATACATATTTTAATTTCATCTCAAAGTGCTAGCTGCATAAAATTAAGTCGGACTCACAAAAACTCATTGATTTCCTCAGGATAAAACCCATCTGTCCAAACTAATTTAGAGCCTTTTTGAAGCCGTAAAGTTAGTCCTGCAACACTGAGGTCATTATGGGCATCCTGAGCTGGAGGAACTCTTGTGTAATTTTAAGAAGGCAATTTTGTTATATTTACTGTATTTAAATACAGTGCTACTTTTCACGAACAAAAGCCTCACTGTGTAACTGTATTGAAAGTAAACCAGAAGCTGTGAAAAGCGAGATCTGTTCTTTTCCTTGTGATTAATGCACCTTTCTGCCAAAATTGAGACTTCTTAACTGAGCTCATTTAATACAAAGTAAATGAATTCTGCTCTTTGGATTTGATCCTCTGGTTAAACCTTATAGATAAGGCTTTAACAGTGAATAGCTTTTCATTCTAAACAAAGGATGTTTTGATAGAAAGGTCAATGCAAAGGTCTTTATATTGTGATAACAGGAAAGGGAAATAACATATTAATGGAAACCCATGCCATGGTGGTCCAGGCTGGAAGGACACACAGGAGTAATGACCATTCGGAAGTTAGAGAGGAGGTAGAGACCCATGGGCTCAAGAAGCCCCAGGCTTCTTCTTTTTTAAATCCAGTTCCGAAGGGCATTGTCTTTTATTACACACCAAGCAAAGCAGACTGAAGAAGATCACAATGCAATTTCAGGAAAATTGGACAGTTATAGCTGCATTTTTCTCCACACTGCCCTTAAGGACCAAGCCATGGAGAACATCACCCCTGAAACCACAGTGGTCCACAGAGGAATTTTAGGATGATGGAGAGGATACACTGAGGCAACTTGAATAGGACAAATTAGCTGAAATTCCTTCTGCATCGGGATGCACAAGATCAGGAGTTTCAAGCTGTGACAGCATCACCCTTACAAACCAGGAGGCCTTTTCTTTGTACAAGTGAGGTTTGTTGGTCAGCTCTGCCCAATTTCTTAACCATGCCCAGCAGGCCAGGCATATTCCTTTCTTCTTACTTGCCACTTTAATTTTCTTTCTCCACTTCTTTTTTGAGACAGAGTTTTGCTCTGTCACCCAGGCTAGAGTGCAATGGCACGATCTCGGCTTGCTGCAACCTCTGCCTCCCGGGTTCAAGCAATTCTCCTGCCTCAGCCTCCAGAGTAGCTAGGATTATAGGCACATGCTGCCACGCCCAGCTTGTGTGTGTGTGTGTGTGTGTGTATGTGTGTGTGTGTGTTTAGTAGAGACGGGTTTCACCAAGTTGGCCAAGCTGGTCTCAAACTCCTGACCTCGAGTGATCCTCCCGCCTCAGTGTCCCAAACTGCTGAGATTACAGGCATGAGCCACCACACCAAGCAGGTTTCATAATAATCTAATCTAGGAGCTGGAACCTTTTTGTGCTTACCTCAGGGGGAAACAGGTTGTATTTGTTTTCTTGTTTTTAGTGAGAACATCCCTATTTCCTTAAGAAGTTTCTGCCGATTATGGGAAACAGCAGAATTGAAAGGAGTAAAGTGAATTAATGGACAAATGGGTGTTTAGTTTAACTCATTTCTCTCATTCATTTATTCAACAAATATGTATTGAGCAGCCACTAGGTCCTAAGGGTCCAGCTAGGTGTGAGAGATACACATATGGATAAGTCAGCCCTTGTTCCCAGAGTAAGAGAAAGACAGACCTATTAAAGGAGAAATAAGGAGAAATCGGAGCACAGTTGAATGGAAGGCAAAGCTTTAAACATCCCTGGCCTGGCTGATGGCTTCCAGCCACTGCACTGGTCTGCCAGAACACTGGCCAACTGACCAGTACTGACAAGGGTAGGGTTATTTTGAATTTTTCATCCCAAAATTTGTACAGAATGCTTTGAAAGTATTCTTTATCGTGTCTTATAGAAGAAGGAGGAGAAGAGAAAGGAGAAAATACAGTAAGTAGTAGGTCAAGTATTTGCAATAACTAGAATTCAATATTTCCTAGAGGGACTGTCTGGTTCCACAGTGCCCCCTTCTGGTAGGTTTCCATGGAGCAACAACCAGTGAAAAGTCTGTAGAAGCAGGAGCTCCTGTTAACTGGTACATTACAGGCATCATTGAATCCTCTCATCAAGTCTTTGGGGAAAGGTTGGTGTCATCTTCATTTTACAGACGAGGTTCATTGAGGTGCAGTGACCTAAGCAAGGCCATACATTTTATACGCACCTGGAGTCAGGAGACAGACCCAGCCTAACTGGGTCTAATGTGTGCTTAAACACTCCATGTTTCTCCTTTGATAGTTTATTAGTCAATCAATCAGCAGATGCCTACTCCCCATCAACACCATGCTAGGCACTGGGAGTTAGGGCTTTCCCTTCTCCCGCTTCTTGGGTATTTTCAAAGACCATAGAATGTTGGCAGAAAAAGGAAAAATCACGAGCTAGAGGGATCTGGCTCAGCCAAGAATTCATGAAGGCAGAGCGTGATACAAACTAATACAATCCTTAAAAAATAGCTGGGTTTGGTACAGATGGATAAACAGAAAGATCTTATTTTGCCCAAAATATTCTACCTGACAGAGTCTCTCATGCTACTGCACATCCTTCAACCTCACTTACGTGAAACAGCAATTATGTGCACTGACTTCCAAACATGGCACTGAACATTTGCTGTTTTCCTATTGAAAAAATAAAGTATTATATAGAATTAAAAATCAGACTTATTTATTATTTCCTATTTTATAGGGCAAGATAATAACACAGCTGTCTTTATCTATATTGGCGTGATCTCATTAGACAAAGTTAATACAAGACATTGAAGAAAAGAAAGAACTAAAAGCAGAATTACCATTCAGCTCAGCAATCCTGCTATTGGGTGTATACCCAACAAAATATAAATCATTCTACCGTAAAGACACATGTATGTGTATGTTCATTGCAGCACTTTTCACAATAACAAAGACATGGAATCCACCTAAATACCCATCAACTGTAAGCTAGATAAAGAATATGTGATACATATACACTGTGGAATACTATGCAGCCATTAAAAAAGAATGAGATCATGTCCTTTGCAGGAACATGGATGGAGCTGGAGGTCATTATCCTAAGTGAACCGACACAGGAAAAGAAAACCAAGCACCATATGTTCTCATTTATAATTGGGAGCAAAACACTGAGTCCATATGGACACAAACAAGGGAACAAGAGACACTGGGGCCTACTCGAGGATGGAGGGAGGGAGGATGGCAAGAATCAAAAAACCACCCATTGGGTACTATGCTTATTACCTGGATAGTGAAATAATCTGTCCAGATGCAGCCCTGAACCTAAAATAGACGTTTTTTAAAAAGGAGTCTGCTTGAATGTTGAGCAAGAAGTTTCCTAATTCTCTTCCAAGGAGGAAGAGGCTGTGATAAGTATTCTTGTGGCTGCCACACTCCTCCCCACTGATTAACTCTGCCTTAAGTCTGTCAGCTTCCAGGGCCAGCCAAAGCCTCTGTCCCTACACGACTAATCTCCACCGTTGTTCTAAACAATGTCCTACATACCACACAAAAAGTCCTCAAGGACCGTCTCTTCCTGCTGATTGTCCCTCAGCAAGATTTCAGGAATCAATGGGACCTTATCTCTTTTTAAAATGAGCCTTAGGATGAGGGTCTGCATAGTGTAGAAATTAAGTTCGCAGACAGATCTGAGAGTGAACCAGGTCAGGCTACATATGTATTGTGTGTTTGAAAGGTTATTCTTTCCCTTCTAATACTTTTAGTTTCCTTTTCTGTAAAATAGATGCAATAATACCTATCTCAGGAGGACCGAATGAGATAATGTGTGGAAAGCGCCTCTCAAATGACAGGTAGTATGCGATCTCAAAGTAACTATTTCATTGTTATCTATCTCAGAGATTATGACATCTTCCTGGAAATACCCTGCAAAAGCTTCTAAAGGATAAAGAATATAGGCACCTTACCCCAAGCATCACTTAAAATCGAGTTTGAATTAGAGAAATGCAAACCAAAACCACAATGAGACACCAGCTCACACCAGTCAGAATGCCTATTATTAAAAGAGTCAAAAAAGAACAGGTGCTGGTGAGGTTGCAGAGAAAAAGCAATGCTTATACAGTATTGATGGGAGTGTAAATTAGTTCAACCATTGTGGAAAACAGTGTTGTGATTCCTCAAAAACCTAAAAATAGAACTATAATTTGACCTAGCAATCCCATTACTGGGTATATACCCAAAGGAATATAAAACCTTCTATCATAAAGACACATGAGTGCATTTGTTTATTGCAGCACTATTAACAATAGCAAAGACATGGAACCAACCTAAATGCCCACCAATAATAGACTGGATAAAGAATGTGTTATCACATATTTAATATATAACATATAATATATTATATATATAATATAATGTTAACTTTATGAATATCACGTGCGTTAATTTATTTCATGGTCAAAAACAAATAATTCAGATATTTATGTTATTTTATTTTGCAAAGACATAAGAATAGCCAGCAATTTTCATAATGCACATAATATCATACTACATATTATTATTATATTGCATATTATTCTTCAGTAATGTTAATTTTCTCTGAGAAATGATATCTCTCTCTTTAGCTCCTCAAACTCTCAGATTTTAGTGTTATCCCAGGATATAATTTTAAAAGATTTTCTATTTTTAGTAATATCTTCTCTTCTTTTTCAAAAAGAATTTTATGTTTTGAGAAGAAAGATAAGCCCTAGAGTGTAAGATGAAAAGTAAACAGTCAGATCAGATAAGCTTCATGGACATCATAGATCTTTATTTTGGTTTATGAGCACTTTCTGTAAAAGAAGCAGCCTCTGAAATATGACCTGGTTATGAATTGAGGTTAGAAGNATCACGTGCGTTAATTTATTTCATGGTCAAAACAAATAATTCAGATATTTATGTTATTTTATTTTGCAAAGACATAAGAATAGCCAGCAATTTTCATAATGCACATAATATCATACTACATATTATTATTATATTGCATATTATTCTTCAGTAATGTTAATTTTCTCTGAGAAATGATATCTCTCTCTTTAGCTCCTCAAACTCTCAGATTTTAGTATTATCCCAGGATATAATTTTAAAAGATTTTCTATTTTAGTAATATCTTCTCTTCTTTTCAAAAGAATTTTATGTTTTGAGAAGAAAGATAAGCCCTAGAGTGTAAGATGAAAAGTAAACAGTCAGATCAGATAAGCTTCATGGACATCATAGATCTTTATTTTGGTTTATGAGCACTTTCTGTAAAAGAAGCAGCCTCTGAAATATGACCTGGTTATGAATTGAGGTTAGAAGCAGGCAACTGCGAGACCTCTGATTAGCTTTGGGTGATATCATGGCCACGGCCAGGATGGCGTAATGCCTAGTTAATATATTGCATCTAACAATTCTAATTTTTATGTATATATTTCATTTTGTAACTATAATAAAACACTCCAAGCATAGCATTTCTGGGTAATGACTGTACTTTTTGAGCCCCTTAGGATCAGAGGGGTACTATGTGTAAATTAGGAAAGCCCTTGTAGTCACAAGATTAGCTTCTGCCAGTAAATCTCGGTTCAGATCTATGATTAGGGTGAACAAGATTTAAATTGAATCTGAAATAATTTGTGGTTCTGACAGAACCACACTAGGGAAAGGGAAAGGGGAGGATTTTGAGGATCTTTTGAAACTTCCTCCCAGCCTAAGAAGTTCAGAGAAAGAAGTGAATACAGAATTTAAAAGCATGGGCCAGGCACAGTGGCTCACACCTGTAGTCCCAGCCCTTTGGGAGGCTGAGGCAGGTGGATCACTTAAGGCCAGGAGTTCGAGACCAGCCTGGCCAACATGGTGAAACCTCATCTCTAATAAAAATACAAAAATTAGCAGGGCATCATGGCACATGCCTGTAATCCCAGCTACCTAGGAGACTGAGACAGGAGAACCGCCTCAACCCGGGAGGCGGAAGTTGCAATGAGGCGACACTGCCCCACTGCACTCCAGCCTGGGTGACAGAGTGAAATTCCCCCCCTCCAAAAAAAAGAGAAAGAAAAAAATGCATGGTGCCCATTTCATCCCTGTGTGGACAGATCTCAAACAATTGATTGTGATCTTGAGATGAGGTGAATCGCGTCTTCTGTGGACTGGAGAAGTTCGCTTTCTCCCAGCCAATTCAAAATGTCTGGATTCTGAGATAAGGTGAGTGGAAATTCCTTTGGCACTCTCTAAGCTGCCTCCAACTCAATCCAGTGAAAATCAAACTCAGCATTACTATTTTTTTTCCACTCTATGCTGTCAACTCTGAATTCTCCAAGACAATTTCCTAAACTGCTTAGGTCTCAACCCTCATGATGGCTGCTCCCCATTTCTTCCAAAACTCTTATTCCCTTGTTTGACGCATCTATGTGTTAAGTTGTTCAGGAAGAAGCATTTAACATCTAAAGCCCATTTCATTTCTTTCTTTTTCTTCAAAAAAATCTTGAAACATCATTTGTTTTTTCTTCATTAGAAAGAGGAAACGGTGTTTCATCAAAGGTAAATACACTTGAACGCTGATGGGTTGAAGTTCTGTTCGCCACTCAAAGCCTGTAAGTTTGATTAGGTACTAAACTTGGCACAAAGAGTCCTTCATTCACCCCGTCAGCCAAGTCATGCCATTGGTCTCAACTTTTGGAAAATTAATTACATACATGTTTCTCGTGAAGCCTGTGGGTAGCTGACTTATTTGATCACAGCTTAAGCAAATAGGAATCTACTCTTCATTCAAATTCAGCCAAAAGTAACTCAGATGTAAAACCTACCGAATCTATTTTAAAACAGGATTTGAAAAAGATTTTGTTCAATATCTGTGGAGATGAAATCTTATGGCTAGAAAAGAATAAAGGACATGTTTTATATTAGACATATGTATTTGTATTAATTAAATCATTGAACTTCGGTTGTTTTAGAAACTAAACTGAAGAGAAGAATTCAGATAAAATTCCGACCCACCCACATCTGAAGCTTTACCAACTAATAATATTTCGATGTATAAGTCACCATAACAGAGATGCTATAGACAAGACATAGTCTCCACGTTACGAGCACTTGATTTACAAAGGTACCAGTGTGCTAATTTCTGGCTACACTCTACATCCATGGATCACTGGAAAATGCCTGGTGCTTTTCTTCACACTTCCCCACCCTCCCAAAAGCAGAGTAGCAACTACGCTGTCCTGGGCCCATCCTGCCACCTGGTGACAGAGACAAAGCACTGTCTTGTGCATTGCTTTTCATTCTAGTTCATTTTTATTTCCCTACCCCAGTCCCCAACACTTCCAACCAGAGATATCATGTTCATGTTCTCATGCTACTTTTCTTTTGCCTTCATTGCTCAGTTAATGCCAACCTCACAGTATATTTTTTTCTTAACACATACACACTTTATTTTTGTTTTACTACATGTCTTCATTCCTGCTTCCTTTCAGTGTTTATCCATGATCAAATCACACTCTTCCTTTTTCTACCACTCTTCTCGTTTTTGAGTCAAACAGTGATTCTCTTTAGGGTTTATAATGGCAAGAATGATTTCATAACTTATGTAACTGATATTTCGAATAGCAAGGAAGAAGAGAGTCTTTTTCCTCATGTAGCTTATGTTCTGGTGGGAGAAACAAACAACTTATATAAATATAATTAATGTAATTTTAGTGAGTGATAAATGCTGTGAAAAAAATAAGACACAGGGGATGTAAAGTGATGAGAAGCCACAGTGAGCTACCATTCACCCTTCAGGTTGCAGAAAATGTCTGATAATGGTATGATATGTTACACTATGTGTTGACAAGACTATGGAGCAGAATTTCTAACCCACTGCTAATGGGAGTGTGAACTGGTACAAGCACTTTAGCCAACAGTTTGACATTATTGACCAAAATTGAACATGTGTATGGCCTATGATGCTGCTATTCTAATCCTAGAGAAAAACTTGCCATGGCAATAAGAAGTCCAAAACATTCACAGGATCATTGTTCATAATAACAAAGATCTGGAAAAATCCAAATGCTTACCTATAGCAGAATAGATAAAGTGTGATATTGTCCTACCATAGAATAATACATGCAGTGAAAATGAATAAACTGCAGCTACACCCATCAATATGGATGGTTCTCAAACATGTTACATTAAGTTAATAAGCAAATATAGTATGATTCCATTTATGTGAAGTTCAATATAAGCAAAACTAAACAGTGAAATGTTGAAGGATGCATACACCTGTGGTGAAGAAGAGCAAGGTCACTACTAAAATGAAACTTAGCACTGTGGTTAATCTGAGACGGAAAGAGGGAGAAGGTTGGTTAGAGGTCCTTCAGAACTTCCAAGGTACAGCAATGTTCTACCCATCAGCTGGATTTGGGTTGCACTGAATTCATCTATGTTAGTGTATTATTATTTTAAATGCATATATTAATTACGGATATATTCTTTTATATGAGTATGATGTACTTAGTAGAAAAAAGGTTTTGTAGAAAGTTACCAGAGTACAGTTTAGCTAGGGATGTCAGAAAAAGTCTCCTGCAGAAGTTGCACTGAGCAGAGGCCTGAATAACATGGAGAGACATGTGTAAGGAAGGCCTGCGCAGAGGGTTTCCCAAGGAATGGGATATAGCAAATGTGAAAAACCTGAGAGGGCAAATGAGCCTGGTGGTTTCTAAACCAGGGAGAAGGTCTGTAAGGCCTGAGAGCAAATGAGAGAGAGGGAAAACAGAGTTAGGCAAAAGAAAAGGGTCAAATTACATAGATTCTTCTAGGCCAGAGTTGAAGTGACATATCTGCCTAAAGAAGAGGAAAGTTATATGGCAAGAGACGTTAAGAGTATGAAGAAAGCTCTGTATGATACTCACAAAAGATTCTATGTGATATACCTTAGCCTTCAAATCATATATATATATATATATATATATATATGTATATATATGTAATATGCATGTTGTATATATACACATGGAATAATGGTAGTGCCACTACCAACAGACAATAGAAAAAATGTTACAAGACACACAGAAGAAAACCAGTTCCATGACCCTCCCTCATTTCTACTTCTCAAAGACAGCAGTTTTAATATTTCTGTTTTTAGTTCCCTTTTTACTCCTACAGCTCTGAAGACTGTGCTGTAATCAGTCTTTCTTGGTGAGTCAACGCTGGATATTATCCATTGGCTGATTTTTTTTGGTACAGTCAATAAAAGCTCTATTAATTGATCACAGCAAAGTTGAAAGTTCTATTACTACTCTTAGTTCCCATGCAATATCAAACCATATACTTAAATTTCTATTTATTGTTCCAGCAGCTTTAGACAAAATCTGTCAAATATCTGAATTATAATATTATGGTATCATATTATATATACATATATATACATATATACATATATATACACATATATACACACATATATGCATATATATATATATGGTATTTTGTTAATCATAGTTAAGTTTTTCAAGATTTGGCTATGGTTTGACGTTAAAGCCAGAAACATGATATTCAGCGATATTAAAATAACTGTGTATTTGCTTCCTATGGAACAAGAATTATATATATTTTTTGAGGGTTTAGTGTTATGCCTCTTTTTGCCACTTAAAGGTGAATTGTCTTAGCCATCAAAGGCAAGTGGGTTTTGTTGTTGTTTTGCTTTTATTAATTGCACAATATCATGCCACATTTGAAGTTCCATGTATCTGCTTTCTGGTATAGTTTTGTTGTTATTGTTTGTTTCTTTGTTACTTGAATTTTGAGTTACATTTATTTTAGGTGGTGGATTTTAAAAGCATTTTCCCCACAATGAATCATTAGAAATTGTGTTTTTCGTTTATTTATTTATTTATTTTGAGGGAGGGTTGTGCTCTGTCACCCAGTCTGGAGTGGTGCAGGGGTACAGTCATGACTCGCTGCAGCCTTGAACTCCTGGACTCAAGCAATCATTCCACTGCAGCCTCCTGAATATCTTGAGACTACAGGCCCACACCACCACACTCAGCTAATTTTGTTGCTGTTGTTGCTGTTGTTGTTGTTGTAGACATAAGGTCTTGCTTTGTTGTCCAGGCTTGTCTCAAACTCCTGGTCTCAAGTAGTCCTCCCACTTTGGCCTCCCAAAGTGCTGGGATTACAGGTGTGAGCCACTGCACCTGGCTAGGAAGTGTTTTTCTTTGTAGATAGAAAAACTGAGGCTTAGGTGAAAATGACGCTTTGAGGGTGACACATTGTTTAATATTTTGTTTGATTTCAAATATTTTAAAAGTATCATTTTCCACTATGGCTCAGGCAAATATCCTTTTCTCCTTGGGAAATAATTTGGTGAAAGAGCTCTCTGAGGACTAATATGTGAACTTACACACTATTTCTAACACTGACTTGTGGACCAAATGCTTTCTCTGGTCATTCCTGTATTAATTTATGCATGAATCTTTGAAATATAACTTGTTTTTTTTAAACTGAGATTATTTGTAGAGGAGAAGACAAGTTAAAAGTAGGTAATGTAATTTTAAAATAGTACATTTGTTTTTTGAGATAGAAATATAAAGTTCAGTTCTATTCAAAAGCACATCTTATACAATGTCAACTTTGTATTTATGGTTTAAAGTTTTCGTCCTTTTGATACCAGAATGCATCGCTTATCCTCAATATGTTCACTGGTGGATTATGACAGCCTAGCTGCTGAAATGGGTTTTTCTTTGTATCCAACTTCTTGTCTTTTAACACATACAACACACCACACACACACACACACACACACACACACACACACACACACACACACAATTAAGGGAAGTATCCCAGAGTGCCAATCAATAAATGCAGATAAAATATCACTGAAAATGTCAGTAGATGGAGAAAATTGTGTCTATCCAGCTCTCCTGGAGAAAACTGTCTATAGTCAAAAGAAAAGCATTGGAAAGTTCCTTGCAAGGAATAGAGTAGGATGTGGACCTCCCACAGGGTGGAGCAACTAGTGCCTTCCAAAGAGGCAAGATCTTGTTAATTGAAGAGGTTTTATGTTCTTGGGCAAGTATTCTGATGACCTTTCATTCACATCATTGGCAAAAGAGGGTTCCCTCACCTAATGACATTAAGCACTGGACAGGTAAGATTGAAAACATGTTATTAGTCATATATATTCACAGCCTGGAGAAGAGGGCACTACATGTGATGCAAGGCCGTATAGCAGTTGTCCCCTGGAAGAGTGAAGTGAAGCATCAGGAGCTGTGGGAGACAAGCTTTGTAGTAACAAAAGGGTGAGATGCCTTGTGGTTCCTCCAGCAGGATGTGATTGGCTTGTTTGAATAATTCTACAGGTTATTAGGGAAGCTAAACCCATTAAGAGGACCCAGCAGAGTAAAGCAAGTCCTGCTGATGGAGAACTAGCTGGGTAGGGTTGCTTTCTCATTGGGTGGGAAGTATATCCAGCAAAAGTGGGGGGAAACTCATGATTATATCTTTGAGGCCTTATATGACTCAAAGATGTCAAGGCAGAAATTAAAATGTTAGGTCTCACAATATCACAGAGTATACAAGTAAAGGCCAAAGCTTAGAACAATTGGAGGAACTGGTCATAACAACAAAGTTCTTGTTCTCACAACCTTTTCAGTGAGTCCTGAGCTTCTCCTCAAAATAAATATTGAACATATTGTTATGGACTAAATTGTGTCCCTCCAATATTCATTTGGTGAGGCCTTAACCCCCAATGTTATTGTATTCAGAGACAGAGCCTTGAAGTAGGTAATTAAACTTGAATGAGGTCACAAATGTGGGCCCTAATTTGATAGGACTGATGTTCTTATAGGAAGAGGAAGAGACACCAGATATCTATCTACCTATCTATCTGTCTATCTATCTATTCATCCATCCATCTAGCTAGCTATCAATCATCTATTTATCTATCTACATCTATTATCTATCTATCTACATAGCTGTCTATCATCATCTATTATCTATCATCTCTATATATATCACCTGTTATCTATTATCTATCATCTCTCTATTATCCATTTATCTGTCTATTTACATACCTACCTATCTCTCTATTATCTATCTATCTATCTATCTATCTATCTATCTATCTATCTACCTATCAACTATCTACATACCTATCTATATAGATAGATAGATTATAGAAGTATCTCTATAGAAGTATCTATCTATCTATCTATCTATCTATCTATCTATCTATCTATCTCTCCCTCCCTCCCTCTTCATGTACACAGAGGAAAGTCCATGTGAGAATAAAACAGGAAGATGTCATCTTTCCAAGAAGCAATAAAGAGAGGTTGCACCAGAAACAAACCTAGAGAGTGCCTTGACCTTGGACTCATAGACTACAGAACTGTGAGAAAAATTAATTTCTGTTGTTTAAGACACTCAGGCTGTGGTATTTTGCTGTGGCTGCCTGAGGGCACTAAAACAGATGTTGGTACTGATAAGTGGGGTGCTACTATAGCCAATACATTAATATGGAAATGGCTTTGGAACAGAGTCATTGGGTAGAGGCTGCAAGAGTTTTGAGGTGCCTACTAGAAAAAACCTAGATGGCCCTGAGGGGACTGTTGATAGAAATACGAACAGTAAAGGTAATTCTGGTGAAGTAGCAGATATAAATGAGGAAGATGTTATTGGAAACTGGAGAAAAGACAATAATCATAAAGTGACAAATAGCTTGACTGAATTGTGTTCTAAAGTTTTGTGGAAAGCAGAACTTGTGAGCAATGAAATTGGATATTTAGCTGAGGAAATTTCTAAGTAAAGTGTTGCAGGTGTAACTTGGCTTCACCTTACTATTTATAGTAAAATGTGAGAGGAGAGATATCAAGTTAAGGAATCATTAAGCAAAAGGAACACAAACTTGAAGATGTGGAAATTTCTCAGCCTATCTCTATTTCAAAAAAGAAAAAAGAGAGAAAGCATGTTCTGAAGAACACCAAGGATGTGGCTGGACAATTACTCCATAAAAAGATTACTCACCATTTTAACCAGCCATCTCAGCAGAAGCCAGGAATAGAAAAGGGATTATACCAGCAGAGACACTGCCAGTTTAAATGAATGAAGGCAGAGGAAGTGGGATGGAACAAAGTATGGCAGTGGACCCAGATTTTACAGGATGGGGCAATAGAGCTATCTGGCTTCAAACATGTGTTATCCTTCAAGAAAAAGAAAGAATAACCTCAAAGGTGATTCAGAGATCATCAAAGGTGCTACTCTCCCCACAGGCCCAATGGGCAAGTCTGTTTCCTCTTCAGTTTCAGAGCATGGGGCCACCTAATCTGTTTCAGGGGGACAAACTGCCCTCCCTGAGGACTTCAGGAACAAAGTGGCAGAGCCAAGGGGGTGGAGTAGTGGCCTAGGGCCATAGAGATGACACTACCATCCAGTAGGCAGGGAAGACAGAGCATTGAGTCAAAAAGGATTGTTCTTGAGGTTTAAGATCTGATGGCATTTGCCTTGCTAGAGACTCATCACCTCTTTCTTTTCTCTGAATTCTCCCCTTTGGAATGGGAATGTCTATGCTATGCATGTCTCATCATTGTATTTTGGAAGCATATAACTTGTCTGAGTTCACAGGTTCATAGCTGAAGAGAAATTTTGCCTAAGGGTGAATCATACCTTGAGTTTCAGCCATACCTGATTTAGGTATTTAAATGAGACTTGGAACTTAGAGTTGATACTGGAATGGGTTAAAAATTAGAGGGTGCGGCCGGGCGCGGTGGCTCAAGCCTGTAATCCCAGCACTTTGGGAGGCCGAGACAGGCAGATCACGAGGTCAGGAGATGGAGACCATCCTGGCTAACATGGTGAAACCCCGTCTCTACTAAAAAATACAAAAAACTAGCCAGGCGAGGTGGCGAGCGCCTGTAGTCCCAGCTACTCGGGAGGCTGAGGCAGGAGAATGGCATAAACCCGGGAGCTGGAGCTTGCAGTGAGCTGAGATCCGGCCACTGCACTCCAGCCTGGGTGACAGAGCGAGACTCCACCTCAAAAAAAAAAAAATTAGAGGGGTCTATTGGAAAGGGGTAGCAGTATTTTTCATGCAAGAAGGGCATACATTTTGAGGAGCTAGTAGGTGAACTATATTGTGTCCCCCAAAATTCATATGTTGAAGCCCTAACCTCAATATTTAGAAATAGGGTCTTTCAAAAGTTAATTAAGGTTAAATGAGGTCATAAAGGTGGGACCGTCATCTGTTAGAATTAGCGCTGTTATAACAAGAGGAAAAATACAGCAGCTCTCTCTCTCTCCCTCTCACCTCCTGCCCTGCCCCACACCCCTCTGCATTGCACAGAGAAAGGGTCATATAAGGATATAGTGAGAAGATGGTCATTTATAAGCCAGGAAGAGAGGTCTCACCAGAAACCTATCCTGACAGCACCTTGATCTTGGCTTCTATCCCCTAGACCTGTGAAAAAATTAATTTTGGTTGTTTAAGCCACCCAGTATGCTGTGGTATTTTGTTATGGCAGCCCCAGCAGACTAAGACCATATTAAATAAAAATTGGTTCAAGTACAAAATTCTTAGCTGCTGACAGGGCAATCATGTCTCAGTCTGCCACATGTACATACTTTTAGAATTTAACCTTTGAACCACAATTCTCCCTCCACCTTTCAAGAGTGAAGAGCAGGTTAAAGTTAAACTTGAGAGTGCTTTTCTAAAAACTACAAAATAACAACAATCAAAATGCCCCCCTTTCCAGTGTACTAAAACAGAGACTCCCCCTTACTAATAGTATAACTCTGGATGATTCAGAGTCCCTCACTCAGCCTCCGTTTCCCCAACTGTAAAGTAAGAGAGTAGGATTAATAGATATTCCAAAAATTCTTTTTCAGCTATAACATTCCATGGCTCTAAGACAATAATTGTTTTGCTCCGTAGGTCTTACACAATTCCATTTGCTAATAGCCTAATTTATAATTTTGAATAATACAGCAATAGCAATTAGCACAAATTTAAGTTCATGGAGGCAGCTTCTCTATGAAATGCCCCTCTAGCTATAATTTCCATATGCACATTTGCCACAATTGCCTCTCTCTGTAATACTGATTTTAACAACCTTATTTAGCAGATCGTGCTTTTGAAATGCCAGGAGAGAACTAAATAAAGTCAAGGGTCAAAAGCATGACATGCTTCTGTATAAAATTAAAAGTTAATTACTAGCTGCATCCAGGGGCCAGGACTATTTTAATTTTGGAGTCATTTGCCTGACTGTTTAGAATCTGTGTTTTAACTATAGCATTAGGGAGTCCACTGACTTCCATTTGCTACAGAGAGAGAGCGTCAGTCTTCCCTCTACCAGCAGAAACTCTATATGCCATGGCTTAGTCGACCTTTCTCCTTAACTGCTTGCTGCTCATATTAAAATCATGATCACTGACTTGTTTGTTAAAGTCGTCATAAAATTTAATGTGTTTTCTTAAATGCCCTTTATCAAAATGCATTTAGGAGGAAGTATATAGAAACAAGCCTTCCTTAGTCACATTAAAGGGCTTGACATGTAGTAACACGTATTTACTTTTGACAGTAATTTAGGATAGCATTAGAAAACTCAGTTGTTCAGGTGGCACAAGGGGCAGCAGTGAGGAACCCCACGAAACGCCTGGAGATAAGGAAATGGGGTTGCTCTCTAGGAGGCCAAGTTAAATAAAATAATAGTAAACATTTGAACATGATGAGAAAGGATGAAAATCACCTTAAAGAGACGGCGTGCCGCCAGGGGCAAGATTTGACTATCGTTCCTGATTGAATGTTTCCTGAAGTGATTTCTGTAGATCACTAATTCTGTGACAAGAGTCTTTGTTCAGCTAGGAAAACACACACACACACACACACACACACACACATATTGGAGATAGCACAATAAAAATAATTTTAAATAATTACAAGAAGGTTTCTTCCAAATAGGACTTTACAGAACTTATGATACACTAATTTAGGATTTCCAAAAGGGAGCAATAGTATGCCACGTTTCCCGCATTTAGTTTGTGTATTGATCACTCTTGTTGTGAATTTCGTGTAGAAGTAATATTTTTAAAAGGCAATCAACAACTGAACAAAGCAAAACTTTGGGCAACATGAACATAACTAAAGAAAGATTTTGTCAATTAAAACTAACAAAACAGACAAAAGAAATGTGAAAAATCTCTCTTTTTTTTTTTTTTTTTTTTTTTTTTTTTTTTTGTTTTAGAACCAGGAGTCTTTTTCCTCTGTCCACCCGCAGGCTGGAGTGCAGTGGCGCGATCTCGGCTCACTTCGCAAACTCCACCTCCCGGGTTCACGCCATTCTCTTGCCTCAGCTTCCCGAGTAGCTGGGACTACAGGCGCCAGCCACCACGCCTAGCTAATTTTTTGTATTTTTAGTAGAGACAGGGTTTCACCGTGTTAGCCAGGATGGTCTCGATCTCCTGACCTTGTGATCTGTCCACCTCTGCCTCCCAAAGTGCTGGAATTACAGACGTGAGCCACCCCCCCCCCGGCCATGAAAATCTTTTATCACCTATGCTCTTCCAACTATGGGCATTGGACTGGTGGCCTGGCTCAAGTGCCTGAGTGACCAGCCACACAGCTGATCTCTCCTGCAGTGAGATGAAGATGATGCATCCTGCCTTACCTGAGTGGGGAACGAATTACTATGACTTCAAGTCCCCACCTACGCTGTTTATCAGAAAGTTCAATCTTATCTTGGATTCCTCTCCATAAATATTACCAAGAATCACTGCAGAGTTCATTCTTCAGTGCACCCCACCCCCACCAATTGGTTTCAGGAGCCATAGGCAGTGCCTTGGCGCTGGTTTGGAGAGGGACTTCTGCTCGGTGGTCACACATGAGCTTGGTGGAATTCCATAAATCATGGAATCCCTTAAACAAACTTCTCTGCACAAGATAATGTCATTGCACTTGTAATCAGGATAGAAGTGTTTTATTTGAAGCAGAGTGTCACCCAAGGAAGCCCCAGTATACCTTAAATCGATTACTGTTTTAGGGGTGGGACTCATATTAACCAAACTCCCAGAGACTGATGAATAGATGCTTGACTGATGTTTATTAATTTGTAATGAGAAAAGTAACTATTGAGCAAGCTAAACACCCATGAAGGTGCTTCTCAGCATGTCCCCTCTCTGCAGAAAAATATTCATTAAAAGAAAAATCAGAGTGGGTGCGGTGGCTTACGCCTGTAATCTCAGCATTTTGAGAGGCCAAGGCGGGCGGATCACCTGAGGTCAGGAGTTCGAGTCCAGCCTGGCTAACATGGTGAAACCTTGTCTCTTCTAAAAATACAAAACTTAGCCAAGCGTAGTGTAGTACACCTGTAATGCCAGCTACTTGGGAGACTGAGGAAGGAGAATCGCTTGAACCTAGGAGGCAGAGGTTGCAGTGAGCCGAGATTGCGCCATTGCACTCTAGCTTGGGTGACAAGAGTGAAACTCCGTCTCAAAAAAAAAAAAAAAAAGCAAAATTAGATGTGCCTTCATTGAATGCCCTTTAAGGCACAAGTCATATGAGTTAGATGAATCTGTTTGCAAAAAGGTTCATGAATAAGATTGAATAACCCTAATGTGTTTCTCTGGGTTAAGGAGTGACAAACTTCTAGGCATTGACAGGTAAGTATTTATTTTCTAGAAAGAGAAAACAAAAGGCATTGTAAGAAAAGAGAACCACAGAAGCAAAGTCAAGGAAGCATAAAAATAGTCACTGTGACAAGAGAGAAGTTCTCTGATTCAGGGAGGTCTCCCACGTTTTTGTTTTGACATTTTCGGCTTTGACCTCAGATACCCAGTATGACCTTATTCAGAGGAATATATTCAGCCTTCTCTGAGTATTACCATGTCATTCTTTGAAGATTGTAAAGTTTGCAACGTTTGATGACAGGTCTCAAAATCTCTTAGTCCCAGGCTATTTGCCAAAGAAAAACTTCTCACTCTTAGACCTACTCTGTGTCCACTATACCCTTAATTCTAAAAAAACAAATAGAAATGCATCATGGAAAATACTGAAAATAACAAAGAGTCCTGAACAGACAGTTATGACATGCTGTGGAAGAACATACTACTGTAGCTCAGAAGATAGCCCAACTCCAGCTTATATATAAGTTAATGAAGCATATATGGTGCTTTTTCTACTGAAGGATAATTGTAAAAAAACACTCACAGTGAAAATGCTCACTGTTTTTATTCTGAAACTTTTCCCTAGCAGGTTTTTATCCATCAATTAAATTCTTACCTACAATTTTTTCACAACCAAATCTAATGTTTGTATAGTCATATGGTCAAAGTCACATTCAACAGGAGAAACTAGAGTTCCATAGTTATGGAGATGAGCTTCAAGAATTCATCTGAATACCCCCTCTCCCAGGAGAGTCAGATCGGGAGAAGCACTGGTTCATGGACTACTATAAATACCACTGTTTGAATGAGTTAAGGAATGAATGCATGAACAGAAAGACATGAAAACATCTCCTCCAGGCGTGATTCTTGAAAGAACATGAGTGAAACAATCATGAAAATGTCAAAGATCTAACCAGTGTATTCTAAGCATGGGCTGCACATTCAGCCAATTTCAGCCCAAACCTTAAGTTAATTTTCCAGGCCAGACACGGTGGGTGACTCATGCCTGTAATCCCAGCCCAGGCAGGTGGATCACGAGGTCAGGAGTTCAAGGCCAGCTTGGCCAAGATGGTGAAACCCCGTCTCTACTACAATTACAAAAAAATTAACCATCTCTACCAAAAATACAAAAAAATTAGTGGTGGCAGGTGCCTGTAATCCCAGCTACTTGGGATGCTTGAGGCAGAGAATTGCTTGAACTCAGGAGGTGGAGGTTGTGGTGAGCTGAGATCACATCACTGCACTCCAGCCTGGGTGACAGAGCGGGACTCTTGCTCAAAAAAAAAGAGAAGTTAATTTTCCAAAAACATGCCCCAAATTGTATTGTACTCATTATGAACATAATTTTAAAGCCTAGCTAACTCTGCCCACTAACAAAGTGGGTGTTGTAATTGTCCCCTTGTTTAGGTTCCTAGATAAGGCAGCTCTCTTATAGCACCATGCAGTTAACTGGAGGTTATGAAATATTTCATCCTTTACCCCCAACAACTCCACTTTCCCAGCCCTAGCAATGGGAGTTCCCTATGGATGCTGTGGTTTGAATGTGGTCCCCAAAAGTTCATGTGTTGTAACTCAACTCCCAATGCAAAAATGTTGGGAGGTGGGGCTTAACAAAAAGTGTTTTAGATCATGCGGACTCTGCTCTCATGAATGGATTAATGACATTATTATAGGAGGGGTTTAGTTATTACAAGAGTGAGCTTGTTATCAAAGCCAGTGTGAGCCCCATTTGCTTTCTCATTCTCATCCTCTCTTGGCCCTCTGCCTTTCACCTTGAGACAGTGCAGCATGAAGGCCCCTGCCAGATGCTGGTGCCATGCTCTTGGACTTCTCAGGCTCCAGAACTATGAGCCAAATAAATTTCTGTTTATTATTAATTACCCAATTTGTGGTATTCTGTTATAGCAGTATGAAACAGACTAAGGCATGGGGTATGCTGAGGAGCTGTATAATCAAAAATCAATGATCCAAACTGAGGTCTGTTGTTCTACAGCTAAGCTGGTGTAATATTACAATGCCAATCCTAATGGAGTTACATAGAATCCATCAAAATATCAGGATGCAGGGGTCAATGAGAACTGCAATGCCTCACTTCCTAGCAATTACCATTTATTACTGAGGCAGTGCTTTTCCTTCTGCTATTCAACTTACTTCAATAAATAATATTAGGCAACCCCACAGGGCCAGTCAATAGAGCATTGTTTTATTGTCGCAGCTTAATAGTCAGATCAATACCTTGTTCTTCTGAGATGTAGGTGAGAACCCCTGAATATGGCACTAATGAAATGATGTATTTTATGATTTTGAAATTACATATTTTATTCCCTCTTTGTGTTTAGTGTCAGCAAGACTGTTAATGGGGCTTCTTTCTTCTAATCTTTTGTGACAGCTCCACTCACCAGGAGCATGAATCTGTTCCCCAAAAGGGAAAACAAAACATTTCATGAAACTTAATTTCTTATGATGCTTTCTCAGTTGTTCCCATCCACTCTACTTATTTCCCTGGGTTTATGATATGGATCTTTCCCTCTTTGGTTTTAAAATAAAATGTAAGTAAATAACTGAGATTTCATAATTTTATGAGCTGTCAGTGAAAGAATATGAAGTGGAAGGATAGTCTGCTACTTCTAATCTGAATTTTATCATTACTTCTCTCATTCACTGGGTCTTTCTTTTCTCATAATTACAATGAAAATTGGAATCAAATAGCAGTTATAAACTAGTGGCTTGTGAATCCCAAAACTCACAGGTATATTGTTTGTGCCAGAACTATTATTATTATTATCATTATTATTTTAATAATTTTTGACAGAACATGCACTTTACATTTTACCAGTCACCACCAATCCCTGTTGTACCACATGGGCTTGCTTTAATCACTATGTTTTATACCCAGCTCTTGTGGTTTATCTGTCTATTCAACCTCTAGAAAAGATAGTTATGCCAAATAATTTATAATAATATTAATATCATAGTTGCTATTTAATGAATTCTCACTCTGCATCAGGCATAATATTAACAATGTTGCACGCATCACCTTCACCTTGCAGTTGAAGGTAATTTCTTACTTGCCACAACTTTATGGAGTGATATTACTATTTATCTTAATTTGCCAATGAGGAATCAAATACTCAGAAAGCCACTATGACTTGCTGAGTGTTGACTCCTTGGTAAAACTAGAAGATGGTGAAGTCAGAGTTCAAACCTCCTGCTAGGCCCAGCAAACTCCAGGATCCAGGATCCCAGCAAACTCCAGGATCCATACTCCTGACCATGGCTCATGCTTCCTTTCAGCTTGAATTTATTTGTTTCTAAGTTGGATCCCATAAACCTAGGGCCAGTGGCCCAGTTATTATTTGATGCATTAAATGAAGAGATATTCACCTAACTGAGGAGAAAGAGCTCTGTAGTAGAAAGCTCAATTAATTTGGGGGCAGAAGTCTTGCATTTTGACTCCTCTCTGACCCTAACTGTGTCTGGGAGCAATTCTCTTAACCTACGCTTGTCCCCTTTACTTCATCTGCAAAATGAGAGCCCACCAGGACTGCTGAATGGATTAAATGGAAAAGCACATGTTCTGTCTACAATCAATGCTGTGGGTAAAGCTGCAGGTCTACTTCAGATTATGTTGAATGTTGCTCCTGTTCAACTATTAGTCATTGCAGATTACTTTGAATTTTGATCTTGTTCGGCTTTTAGATATTGCTGGTGTGCTTGTTATACTATTTTTTTTTAAGATTTGCCCTGGAATCATCGTTAGGATGATTCAGTCTTCATATCTGCATAAATGGCACCAGTTCAATAAATTTTGCCAAAAATTCATCCTTAAACAGACACCCAGAGTGGAAACCTAAATACTTAAATTCCAGTGATTTATTTGAATTTTTTTTCTCCTTTGTGAGACTCAAGGAATGGGTGAAGGGTTAACTCCCTCTGCAGCCTCTGGCTGAGCATCTCTTGGGGTTGATAAACAATTTATTGGGGTTGCATCATTTTCTTGCTTTTTTCTTTACTGAGGCACTTAATGCCCTTGACTGTAAAAACCCAGCCTATGTAGACACCTATTCATATGCATAAATATAGGGCCTTCGTTTCACTCTTTTTTGTTCTAAACAAAGTCATTTTATTACTACGAAGGCAATATAAGACAGTCAGCAGAAAAATGGACTTTTCTGCCAGTAAAACTGATTTGGAGCCAACACTTAGCAGCCGTATGATTTGGGGCTCTCATAGCAATCCCTGTGTCTCAGGTTCCTCAACTATAAAATGGAACAATAAATATGGTTGTGGTAAGGACTCAGGCTAAAGCACTCATCACAATTTCTGACTCAACACATATCAGTGCTTCCCACATGTTAGCTGCTGTGTTATTAATATTATAATATATTTACTGACTAGATGAACAACATGCACACACAAAAAATATTTTTAATACTTTTTTTTGCTGGCCAAGTCCTGAAAAAATACTAATCTTCCTGTCCAATTCTACATTCAGGCCACTGCGCTCTGTTGTCTGCTCCCTGTGCCCCCTGAAAATGGTCACTTAGAGCTCCCTAGAACTTTTCCAAACATGATACTAGGGGCCACCTCTCAGTCTCATCAACCCTGACCAAATCACCCCAGCCTCCCTATGATATTTCTTCCGCTCCTATGTTCTATAGCCTGTGTATTACACTGCCTTCTGAAGGTATGATTGCCAGTACCTTTAGGCTTACACCAGCTCCACTAAAATCCAAGAATCTGAAAAATGAAAGCAGGCTGGGCAAAATGGCTCATGCCTATAATCCCAGTCCTTTGGGAGGCTGAGGTGTAAGGATTGCTTGAAGCCAGACATTTGACACCAGCCTGGGCTACAAAGCAAAACCCTATCTTGACAAAAAATTAAAAACAAACAAACAAACAAAAACTTAGCTGAGGGTGGTGGCACATGCCAAAAGTCCTGGCTACTAGGAGGCTGAGGCAGGAGGATTTCTTAAGCCCAGGAAGGTGAGGCTGCAGTGAGTTATAATCGTGTCACTACACTCTAGCCTGGGCCACAGAGCAAGACTGTATCTCAAAATAAAATAAAATATTGGAGCAATGGGTTTCTCAACTCAGCACTGTATTTTAGATCAGCTCTGTCTCTGTGTGGCAGTCACTGTCCTATGTATCATAGGATGTTTAATAACATCTCTGACCTCTAACCACGAGGTGCTGGTAGCATCCCCCCGTTGTGACAATCAACTCCTGTCATTTTCAAATGTCCTTCATGTGCTGAAATCATCCGCAGTTGAGAGCCACTGCTCCAGCCAAACTCCTTCCTTCCAGCAAAGCTCTTTGCTCAGACAGAATCAAAACTTTTCCCTGAGCTAACAGCACTTTAGGGAATTTGCTTTCCAGTTTCTTTAGGTAGAACTTGGTCTTTTGGTATTTTCTAAAATTTTGTTTTATTTTGTAATAAATGAATTGGGTGTCAAGGGTTTGAGGCCTCATTTTAAACTTGGAATGCAGAGGATTTTGGTAATGAAATGGTAACTAGGCTCTGTACCATGTATTGAAGGTGGTTCTGGAGGGAATCTTAGACATAGCTGGAAACAACAGAAATATGCGTGTCTCGTAAACCCCATGACTATTAAAAAAGGCTGTTTTGGGAGACTTGGTAGTGGGAGCCTTAGACAGAGCTCATGTCCTTCCATTCCAATGTCTTCTCACTCTGAATGAGAATGCGCTGAGAAGAGAACGGAGGTTGGCACATGAAGAAGCGCAGGTTCCTTAACCTAATCCACGCCCTTCCCACATCAGACAGGCTCTTCTCCAGCAAAATGAGTTTTCTTCATGGGCAGAAGTGCCCAGAGAGAGGGTGTGTTTGAAATCATTCTGCTTTCTTCTGTGGTATGTCATCTCCTGACTGAGAGTGGTTTACAGTGTAAATACAAACCCGTTATCTAATTCTAGACTGAATAAGTGGCCAGATACAAAGATATAAATTACCCGCTTTACCTTCCCGGTGGAGGGTGTTGAGAGGGAAATAGATTGCCCTTCTCTGTTCTCATTTTAAATGGGTCAGAGCATCGGTGGAACTAGATAATTCACTCCAATCCACTAGATGTAAGCACCTCATAAATTTCATAATCAGCACTAGCATTTTCCTTTTCATAAAGCAGTATGTCTTCAGCAGCGTTAATTACATGACTGGTAATGGTCTCCCATTTTGAATCCCTGTTTTGGATGAAATATGGTTCGGTCTGAAGCAGGCCCCCCTAGGCAGGGCCCTTGGCAGCCACACATCAAAGGGTTTCCTGAAGCCAAAATAAGGAGCAAATATAAGAAGAAACCCCAAATGGGGGAAGGGCTATGTGTGCAATGCTATTTTGACTTTTAAAATTAAGCCAGGAAAGAAAATGTACATATTGAGGGCCTTTAGAGCTCTTCTATTGGATTAGATTCAGTATAATCCCTTAGGTCTTACCTTAAATATCACTACCCCTAGTCAGCTTTTCCTACCTACTCTCCCATGCCCTTTCCCCCATATATACCTTCTTCACTCTTCTATATGCTCCTGAAGTATCTCATTGCTTTCCATTGCAAATGAGCGTGCTGTGCCATCATTATTTAGGATTTGTCTTCCCCATATCTGCCTTGCTTTCGTGTGTGTGGTACGTTTTGTTGACCATCGACTGCATGGCCAGCTAAGGCAAACTTGTAAGGTAAGTGGGCTTTGTCATGCTGGCCCATCTATCTCCCCAGCAATGACAAAGTAGACACATTGGCTTTTGTTGTCCAAAAAGACCTATGTATGAATCCTGACCCTGGGAACCTGAGCAATTCATTTTAGTGTCTCTGCTTTGATTTCCCCACTTGTAAAAGAGGGAAGACGTTACTACTGTGACTCAGAAACCCTGATACCCCAAAGTATGGCACTGAAGAAGCCGCAAGAGCTCAAGGACCCCACACCCCGACTGTCCATCTATTACAAAAAAGACCAAGAGTGTAATGGCAACTGAACAGACCCTTTCACAAGATAATGTCTGTCTCTCAGGCTCATTAAAATTCCAAAGAGAACTCTTTACAGTTAATCTCTTCCTGATCCATTCATTCTCCCTAGTAACTATTTACTCTGCCCCTCAACAGAATTCTTCTTCTCCTTCTCATCCCCATAACCAGTTTGCCAGGATCCAAGCCCCCATTCTTTCTGTAACCTCAAGATGGTGTGTAAGTTTCTGTACTCCACTAGGAGGTGAGTAATCACTGTGTGGTTCTTCCTCCATGTACACTTAATACATTTGTATATCTTTTCTCCAATTAATCCGCCTGTTGTGAGTTGATTTTTTTCAGTGAACCTTTACAGGGTGAAGGGAAAGGTTTTCCCTTGACCCCTGTGTTATCTAACCCATTAAATTGTCATGAGGGGCATAAAAGGAATGGGGAGGCCAAGACAACTGGGAAATCGGGGCCCAAAGACTCTTTAGTAGCATGTCCTTATACAGGGCTGGAAAGGAAGGAGAGGAGAGGGGCTCTGGAACCAACTTTACCACCTCCTAGAGAAGTGACTTTGGAGGCTGGCTTGATCTCTCTGTGTCTATAAAATGGTGATGAGATTACCTCCTTCACAGGGTTATTACAAAATGTGGGTGTAAAAGTGTTACAGAAAAGGGGTCCTGATCGAGACCCCAAGAGAAGGTTCTTGGATCTCATGCAAGAGAAAACTTAGGGTGAGTCCACAGAGTAAAGTGAAAGCAAGTTTAATAGAGAAATAAGAAAGAAAGGATGGCTACTCCATAGACAGAGCAGCAACGTGGGCTGCTTGACTGAGTACACTTATGGTTGTGTCTTGATGACATGCTAAGCAAGGGATGGGCTATTCATGAGGTTTCTGGGAAAGGGGACAGGAAGTTCCCAGAACTGAGGGTTTCTCTTCCTTTTAGACCACATAGGGTAACTTTCAGACATTGCCGTGGCATTTGTAACTATCATGGCATTGGTGGGAGTGCCTTTTAACATGCTATTGCATTACAATTAGCATATAATGAGCAGTGAGGATGACCAGAGGTCACTTTTGTTGCCATCTTGATTTAGGTGGCTTTGTCCAGCTTCTTTACTGCATCCTGTTTTATCAGCAGGGCCTTTGGGACCTGTGTCTTGCAAAATCAGTCCTGCCAACCTCCTATCTCATCCTATGACCAAGAATGCCTAACCTCCTGGGAACGCAGCTCAGGAGGCCTCAACCTTATTTTACCCAGTTCATATTCAAGATGGAGTTGCTCTGGTTCAAACACCTCTGATAAAAGGTTTTGGGGGGGAAATACAAGTGGATATTTGTTGGTATAAAGTTCATTATAGTTGAGATAACAGCTCTGAAAGACTAACTGATTTACTCATAATCAGTGTCTGAGCCGGGAAGAGTCTAGACAGAGACAGGAAGAAGACAGCTAGAAGTGGAACCTGAGCTATCTGCTGGGAGAGAGAAATCAACATTGACTTGCTTTTCAGGGAGCATAACTGGAAAATGATCCAGGAATCTGGGATAAAGGAGATAAAGGATGCAGAGGGAGGCATATGGAATGAGGCTTTTCTCATTTGATTAAACCCAAGGGATGTGGAAACCAGTTTTCCCTTCCTTTTACCCACTGGTGAGCAGTGGGTTTGTTCTAACACTCTGCATGACAGCTGACACATCTTGATTAAACACAATTTTTAAAAAGTAAAAAATGGGATTTATTGGCTCCCAGAATGCCAAGACCAGGAGTTAAGGTCGGGTTCAGCACAACACAACCCTGATACTTAACAGAGTCCTTGGTGGTACATTTCTCAGCACTGTCCTCCTTCATTCTCAGGTGGTCTCCTGACACAAGATGGCACATGGCTGGCAGCTAAGAGCTACAGCTTCAGGCCTCCTTCCCAGAACTGTAACCACATCAGGCCAATCTGGTTCAATCTTTATGTCACAAAGTGGTGACTTTTTCAGGTGCTGTAGACCTCCAGGCTGAAGGTCACATAACCAGAGCACGCCCAGAGGAATCAAACATGCAACCACAGGCAGAACCTAAGTGCACAGATTGAAGAGAGGGGACTGAATTTATAAGTGGACTCCACATGGCAGGATCCAAGAACCAATCAGATTGAGCCTTGTCAACACCCCATAGCAGGGTCCAATCAGATCACACCTCATTACCATCTGACTATAAAACCTGTTTCAACCCCCAACTCCAGGAGACAGATTTAAGTTCAATTCTTGTCTCTTTGTTTTGGACACTTGACAATAAACCTTTCTCCCTGCAAAGACCTGGGTTCTTTGGTGTCTGGCTTTCTGTTGCCTGCAGGCAAATGAACAAAGTTTGGTTCAGTTACAGAACCAAAACCACAGTCTTTGAGTGCTTTTCCTGAATCCACTTCCTGAAAGCAAGTCTTTCCTGAACTGTTAGCTGGTGTGCTCAGGTCCCAGCACAGGCTCAGATCAGGGATTAGGGGTGGCATTGGCCTGGCCTTAGCACATGGGCTTTGATAACGGGTACAAGGTGTGGGGTGTTTCCTAAAGAAATTCTAGGTAAGAATCATGTGTCTACCATTCAGAGACTTTGGAATTTTATAACACAGATTATTTTGCATTCTTATGATAACTTACGACTATCATCTCTAGCTTAATGATACTTCCTAAATCTCCATTTTGCTAGGGAGGGCTTTTCTCATCGACAGTTTTTCATGACAAGAAACCACACTCTCTGGACTGTGTTCTTCCCCAGTGATCATATTGGCAGCTCCTTTTGGGGCTTTAAGCTCTTTTAGGGGCTGAGGGCACAAGAACTCCTATTGACAGAGCCCCAGAAGCCTCACGATAAAGTCTGATTCGGAGGTTCATAGCTTCTCTGGTTCTGGAATTAATTCACATGCTGCTTGTTTTATGCAGCCTTACCTATTGTGCCCAGTGTCACGAACTGTACTGAAAACTCTTAACACCTTTTAAAACTCGATTCACTTTTGATGCCATAAGAAAGATTGGGCCAATAAATAAGAACTAGAATCCATTTGTGGTCCATTTTGCTAAAGTATATTAAATATCACCTGCAATTTGAACTTGCCTTATAAAATGTTTACATGCCATTAAATAGTCCTAACATCCCTTGTGTAAATTAAGCAGGCTGTGATGTTCCTTATTCCAAGGAGTAGCAGTACTTAAAGCTGTAAACTACTTTCATGCAATAAATCAAATACTTTGCTCCTAAAAGCAGGATTATAAATATAAAAGGCAACAATACTGACCTCGGTGTCTACACTTGAATTGCTTTGGGAAAACAGGTATAGAAAGAAATATTCTAATTTGGACTCTCGGTCCACTTGTTGATTATGCTTTGGGCATGTGGGTTCCTGGAAAATATTATTGTCTACAGATCAGCTTTCCAAAATATACAACTATTCTTTATAAAAAGAACAGGTTCACAAAAATCTATTCAGTCTGCAACTAGCATCTTAAGCAGCAACTTTGAGTGCACCTAAGTAGGTCTCCTCGGTTGGAAGAATTCCGTAAAGAGCTTCCTGGTTGAGAAGCGCTCAGAAGTCCTGCCTGCACCCCATGTGCCTTCCACACTGTTGCTTTTTATAAAGCCTCTTCCTTCTCCCTCAGCTGGGCCATCAATGGGCTGTTTTCTTGCAAGTGCTCGAAATTTAATGGAGCTTAAGTGAGACACAGACCATTAACACCGTATCAATATTTATTTTTGGTTCCCATGGAAACAGTTACCAGCCCATGGGTAACTTCTCTTCCAATCTGAACAAGAGGATCTTTTGCATGAACTAATATTCTATTTAGTTTCTTAAGGGGAAGGCAGTGGCTTTGAGGTTAATAAACCATAATTTATTTAACAAACAAAACCACATAGAAGAGGAACTGCTTAGCAGGGCCAGACCTAGTGTGTGTGTGTGCTAGGAAGCGCAGTTCAGTTTGTGTGCTTTGCAAGCCTTGCTCTGCCCTCCCCATCTGGTCATCCTTTAACCTTGTTGTTGCCAGGAGCAAGCTTCCCAATATCATCTCGCTCCACAGGCCCTATTTTCTAACCTGTTAATCGGGTTTGAGGCTCCCTGGAAGATCATGCCCTGTGTGCTAATTGCATTTGGCTTTGTGACAAAGTGAGGGACTTTGTAGATGGCTAGGGAGCAAAAGTCATCCTATCTTGGATTGGCTTAATCTCACAAAGCTAAGGTATCAACAGTCCAGCTGTTTTGTGCAGGCCTCTGCTCTCTTCCCAGCGACAATGTCAGCTATTCCTCCTCCTTAGGGAACTGGCCCTAGCGCCGAAGGAGTTTGGCAAAATAAAAGGAGCCCTTGGGAGATGTGAATTGCGGTCTTGACTCAGAAATTAATTTGCCTGTAACCATGATCAATCCACGTATTCTTCCTTCATCTCTAAATATGTATCTTACAAAAAATTGAAGAATTAAATGATATTGTCTCAACAATGCCTTCAAATAATAAAATGTGCAAATACGCTTCTAAGTAATAATCTTGCCATGTAACCCCCTGTCACTTAGCAGCATGAACCTCTTCAGTGGCTTTCCATCATCCTCCATGGAATTGTCTATCTTTCTTCTCTTTCATTTTTAATGTCTTCACTGCTCTCTACTAATTATCTATTAGTCAGGTTCTTTCTTTCCTTCAATGTACTTTTCCTTCTTCACTGAGCTGAATCTTCCTCCAAAGGCTCTCTCCTCTCTCTCCTACATCAACTATTTTGTTCATTCCAAATGATTAGATCCCATGTAACTCCAAATACTCAAATTCCATATTCCAGCTGCCATATTCTCTTTCAAGTTATATTAGTTTCCTATTGCTGCATATAAATGGCCACAAATTTAACAGCTGGAAACAATACCCATTTATTAGTTCACAGTTCTGGAGGTCAGAAGTCTGGCATAGCATGGCTGAGTTCTCTGCTCAAAGTAAGATAAGACTAAAATCAAGATGTTGGCCAAGTTAAGTCCTCATTCACTGGCTCCAGAGTGAAATCCAGTTATAAACCTATTGATGTTGTTGCAAAAATTCATTTATTTTGGTTGTAGGACTGAGGTTCCACTGTTCTGGCTTCTAGAGGCTGCCCACAATCTTTCTCCTGTGGCCCCTCCATCTTTAAAGTCAACATTGACACACTGAGTCTTTTTTAGGCTTCAGATCTTTCCCACTAGTCCTTCTTCCACCAACTGGAGAAAATGTTCTGCCTTTAAAGGGCTCACCTGACTGGACACAGCCCACCTGGATAACTTTCCCCATCTCAAGGTCAGCTGACTTGGAACTTTAATGACATCTGCAAAATTCCTTCACAGAGGTTTCTAGATAGGTGTCAGATTAAATAGCCATGAAATTGGGATTTGGGTAGAGGGAGTATCTTTAGAATTCTGCCCACCACGCAAGTTATAACTAAGATAGAAACTGTGGCCAGGTGCATTGGCTTACACCTGTAATCTCAGCACTTTGGAAGGCTGAGCTGGGAGAATTGCATGAGAACAGTAGTTCAAGACCAACCTGGGCAACATAGCGAGACCCTGTCTCTGTAAAAAGTTTAAAAACTAGTAGTCTGGTGCGGTGGCATGTGCCTGTGGTTCCAACTACTGGGGAGGGTGAAGCAAGAAGATTGCTTGACTCCAGGAGTTTGAGGCTGCAGTGAGCCATGATCATGCCACTGCACTCCAGCCTAGGCAGCAGAGTGAGACCCCATCTCTAAAAAATAAAAATAAGAAGCTGAAAATGGAATAGTCCTGCATCACTCTGAGTGCCATTGGTTCTATGACTACAGAGGTCTCTTCAAAACAGAAAGGTGGCTGGGCATGGTGGCTCATACCTGTAATCCCAGCACTTTGAGAGGCCAAGGTGGGCAGATCATTTGAGGTCAGGAGTTGGAGTCCGGTCTGCCCAACATGGTGAAATCCCGTCTCTAATAAAAACACAAAAAAATTAACTGGGTGTGATGGTGCACACCTGTAGTCCCAGCTACTCAGGAGGCTGAGGCAGGAGAATCGCTTGAACCCAGGAGGCAGAAGTTTGCAGTGAGCCGAGATCACTGCACTCCAGCCTGGTGACAGGGTAAAACCCCATCTCAAAACAAAACAAACAAGCAAAACAACAACAACAACAAAAATCCACACACAGAAAGACCAGAAAGGCCTAGTGGGCTGCAAATCTGTACCTCCATCTCCAGGATAGGTTCATACCAGTGGCAGTCTTTCTGTCAAGACTTCCAGAAGAGGAGGTTGATAAACATTTTCATAAATGTTGCACAAACACACACATGTCCTCACACTCTAGCAGGCATTGGAATCACCTGGAAGGCTTGTTAGAACCCAGATTGCTGGTTCTCCCACCCCTGAGGGTCTGATTCAGTAGATCTGGGGTGGCCCTAAGAATGTCCCAGGTGATGCTGATGCTGCTGGTCCAGGGACGATATGTTGAGAACAACCCCCTTAATACACAAACTCTCCCAATCTGGATCATCACTCCATGAATGCTCCAGTCAGAGATTTGATGCACACACACTGCGTTTGAATATCAAAGAATACTTTTTCATATTTTGCCATATTGTATGTAATTATAAGATAATTACAAGAAATACTTCCAGTGGTTTTTCTTCCAGACCATGTGTATTCCACCACTGCTAAACTCCATTCTAGTTTTAGATACTGTTTCTTTAGTGAAACCCAACTGTAGTTATCTGCCCACCTCTTACACATTTGTAAACTTCAGCATTTCTGCTCTCCCAAAGGTCCCGTAATGCCATAAGCGTGGCTCTGTTCTTTCTCGTTTCACTTTCCTTTTAATGAGTCCCTTAAACATTCTTTGTAGCTACGGCCTGCCAACCCTTTCCTTCCCATCCTCCCTGATGACGGGCTTCAAAAAGACTTTAGAGATTCCATATTCAGAGACACTGGAATGGCCCAAATTGTGTTTTAATGATTGCTGTGCTAATTGTCAGTTTTCTAGTCTGAAAAAGGAGTTATTACTCTCTCCCTGCTAGTTTCAATAGTCACACCTCTTGGCCAGTAACAGAAACTCAAGTCAACCTGGCTCTATCTAAAACCTCCAGACGGAGCCCTGCCTTAGGTATATCCAAATAGGAGGGGTTAGAACCACACCCTGAGGACCCAGGCTTCTTGCTCTCCAGCTTTTGGCTCCATCCTCAGAATCAGTTTTATTCTCAGCCCACCTATACCCAAGCCAAGGCCTGAGGAGATCCAGGCTTCGTTCTCTAAACTTAGGGGCCTCACTGGGAAAAGGTTTATTTTTCCTCATAGGCTCAATTAGAGATCCAGGATTGGGTTTCGCTGGACAGACTTGGATCATGTTTTTTGTCCTTCAGCAGGCACTGTGGTCGGGGGATGTCATCTACTGATGAGTCAGAGCCTCAGGAGTGTACTCAAACTTGGATCCAGGGTGTTATCAACACCCTTAAAACATATAGACTACAGTTAAGAGAAAGGCAGTGTTTCTGAGTAAATTGAGGATAAGGGGGAGTAAACCTGAGCAGAGAAAGTGGATGTCACGGCAGTCCACTGTGCCTTCTGTGTGGGTTACCACAGTGATCAAATGTGTGTGAGTATGTGAAAGTGCTCTCAGATCTGCAAGTCCAACATCAGTGAAAGGTTTCATGGTGATGATGACGATGAAGGTGGTGAAGACCGATTCGTATACAATCAAGAAAATCATACCCTCTTTGCCTGGCTATATAGAATCCTTATCACTTGACTCTTAAAATTAAAGGAAATTTTCAGTCATTCTTCCATGGTGCCTCCCAGCTCTTAGCTTCATTTTCCAAACCGTCTCCCAGAAATCTTCCCTTCACTGTATCTCTCCCTACATCCACTTATTAAGCCCAATAACCCTCTTCTAGACACTGATACTCATGAAGAAAAAAATTAAAGACCTATTTCTTGCCTGTCAGATGGACCTTTTCAAATATAGGTAAGATGGATAAATAAGGCATGTATTTTCAAGAAAATGTGTAAGGTAAAGGAATGTAAATCCCCAATACAGCAGAGTCCCTACTGTTTTCTTAATAATAGGAGAGAGGTCAAGAAATGCCACTTCCCTGTTGATGTTCCCAAGGACAAGCCAGCCCACCAGTGTTTCCTCTGTATTAGTAACCACCAACCCAGCCTCTTCATATAATTGTCTGTAGATGCTGCCTGGGTCTCACACAAGTTGTAAAATTATTAATTGCTTATAATTTTAAACCCACTGAAAATACTAAGGCACTAATTTTCTGAAAGCTACAACATCAAGACTGGAGATAATCTAAACAGAGCTTGATCCATTCCCATTTTTCTAATTCTAGCAAGAGGAAATAACTAGAATGAACATGAGATTTTTAAGAAAAAAAACTTTCAAAGTAATTTAAATAAGAATGTGAGGGTTTGTTCTACTCAGTGAAGCTCAAGATATCAAATTAAGTGCTTTATGACTTATAGTTTATCTTTTATAAAATATTTAATAATTTTTAAGTGCTTTGGTATTCATTATCTTATACCACACTTAGTAAATAGGACAGATTTCACTTTCTTTCTTTCTTTAACAGAAGAGGAAACTGGGACTTGGAAAGCTTATTGGTATTCAGTTTACAGCTTGGCTATCCACATGGTAGCACCAAGACACGGGAGCCACTGAGCACTTGAAATGTGGTAGTATAACTCAAAACTGAATTTGTGATTGTATGTAATTATAACTAACTTAAATTTAAATTTTAAAAGGACCCTGTGACTAGTGACTGCCCTATTGGACAGCACAGGTCAGTATGTACAAGGTAACAGTGATGGATTTGAACCAAGGTCTCTTGACTTCAAATTCAATGCTTTGGGGGTTTTCCTAGATTGCTCAAGGTAAACTGAATCAAGGTGCTTCAAATTTTTAAATTGCCAATGTTTTCTCATAGATGAAGAACTCAGCTGTTAAGTTTTTTAGTAGTACATGAGTTACTCTTGATAAAAATCTAACGTCCATAACTCCATCAGTGAAGCAGAGCAAAAGAGCCAAAGCTACAACCCAAACCATTCACCATAAAAGTCCTCATTGCCCGTGAATCCCCTCGGCCTCTCAAATTTCCTCTGCCAGAGTTGATTCTAATTCCTTTCTCAATAATCCATGTCCTGACAGTCATAACGTAGAACTCTCTGGGGCTTATTTCTTACTAACTTGGCACAGAAAAAGCTGTCCTGGGAGACATTCTTGATGAGAGAATGAAAATGCCACTGCCTGGATACATTTGTTATTGGCAATTATTTCAGGACCAGCCTCAAGTGATTGTTGCAAAGAAGAGAAATCACACATGAATCCTGATAACGGCTGACTTTCAACAGCCAAGAGGATGGTCGGAGAGGATGATCATGTTGTCAGGTGTGAGTAGGCATAAATAGACCAGACCCTCTGTTTCACCTGAAGAAACATGAGTAAGGAAAGAGAGAGGAGACAAATCATCTCAGGGTAGTGACCTCTCTCAGCACCTTCCTGGTGAAGCATGGGGTCTCATTACACACAGTGTCTGAGAAAAAGCAATGAAGGCAATTAAGGACCATGGTTTACTGAGATCCATGTAATGAGAGGGGTTTGGGATAGATAATGCCAACTTCTGGCTGACTATAGCCTGGCCTGAAATCCTTTCTTGACTTCCACCAACATGCTAAAAAAAAAAATCCCCCCAAAGTGAATTATGATGGGACAGTATGTCTGATGTGGATTAGATTCTAAAGAGAGCAGTTAGGTATGACCAAAATTACGCTTGCAAATCTCCTAAATGACCCCTAGAGAACAGTTTTATAATGTTGAATTTGTAACCCTGTACAATATTGTATGTGTACAAGTAATTACCATACATATTCATATAAAAAAGATTGTCCATGCAAAATCTATGTTTAAATATTTTAAATTACTACGTTTCTATGTTCTTCTCTTTCTGTTTTTGCATTTTTGGTCAAGGACCTCAAGTGGATTTCATAAAAGTTAAACATATAAGTAATGAAACTCTCATCTGTTTTCTGGACTCTTGAGTGGTATTTGATCTTTATAATGGGATGTTAATGATTATGGACAGTGACCACAATGCCATCCTTCTGAAAATATGTCCTCAGCTGGGTGCAGTAGCTCATGCCTGTAATCCCAGCACTTTGGGAGGCCGAGGTGGACAGATCAAAAGGTCAAGACCATCCTGGTTAACATGGTGAAACCCCATCTCTACTGAACATACAAAAATAAAAATAAAAATAAAAAAATTAGCTGGGCATGATGGCAGGCACCTGTAGTCTCAGCTACTTGGGAGACTGAGGCAGGAGAATGGTGTGAACACAGGAAGCAGAGCTTGCAGTGAGCCGAGATCGCGCCACTGCACTCCAGTCTGGGTGACAGAGCAAGACTCCATCTCAAAAAAATAAAAAAGAAAATAAAATATGTCCTTAGCTTCCAGGACAGCAGACAAATGTTGTCCCCCAAGAACCTACTCTAGAAGCTGTGTGTGAACAAGTTCCTAGTGGACATGATAGCGATTAGACTAAATAACAAAAAGCTGGAGGGAAGGGTGTGCAGCTGACAGTATTGAGTGATTGCTATGCATCAGGCACATTCTTTGTAGCTTATATACATTATCTCACTTAATGATGAGTAGGGTAGTTGTCTAGTAGTTGGCCTTGTGGCTTGTGGTTGACCTTCGTTGGAATCAAGGCATAATGGGGCCAGATAGAGAAGAAAGTCAGCTAAGTAGGTGCATATTGGAATTGTGAGCAATGATGAGAGGATGGAGTGGCAGAAAAAACTTTGCATCAGGTTCTAAAAATATCACTGTGGGTATGGGTTTTGGAGATTGGCACACAATCCATTTGGGGATTGTGGAAATTTTGGAATGGGAAAAGGTGGAATGTGTAAAGTTAAAATGGGAAATATTATATATAAGTGGCAAATGGTGTTATATAAGTGGCCACACAGCACATGGGCCAGCAAAGGGAGGCACAGACTCCTTTGGAGAAGGTATTGGAGAAAACGGCATCGTATGAGGAATTTCAGACTTCAGTCAATGCAAAGAGGAATCTGGAAGGGGGTGATAATAAATTATAGTTATTGTAGACTTTTCTTATCTTGCTAATAGACTAATAAAGCTGGAGCCATACTTGATCCATATCAACATTCCCTGCAGACTCCTCTCTGCCTTAGTAGGTGTCAATGAGTATTTGGGGAGTAAATGGGTAAGCCCATTAAATCAATATGAGTTAAGCCCATTAAATCAATATGAAGTCAAGAGACTTCAGATGGTTAGAGGAAGGATGGATATAAATGGAAGCCAAACCATGAGGTAATGTAGTATCATGGGCAGGGATTAGTGATAAGGATGGATAGATGTGTGGATGGGAGAAGTTATGTGGGAAGAGCCTTGACCAACCTTCTTCCACCTGAGGATCCTCTTTGCAAGTGAACTGTTGATGCAGTTAGTTGCAGCACCTCAGATTTACTAGTGGGAAGGGACTTTAGAGATTATCTATTTAATTCTTGTAAAATAACAAGAGGAAAGCAAATAGACCCATGGAGTCAAGTGAGCATTATTACTCTCCCACCTGCTACTAGCTACTTTATCGAACATTTACTATGACCCAAGCATGGTGCAATCTTCATTTTATTCTCCATGAAATACAGAATTTTATTACCATCCTGTTTTACAAATTAGGAAAGTAAGGTTCCAAGTGTTAAGGCAACTACACATCTAGGGAATGTTAGAATCATGATTATCCTAGACCTATCTTTCAGCAGGGCTCCAAGTTGTACTTCTAGAGCTGAAATTCTATCTGCCATCTTAATCCTCTTTCCTTTCTACAGCCACGCCTTGCTAAAGTGCAAGGTTGAGGCTGGAACTCTTCAGTTTGCCAGATGATGATGCATTCTACTACAGACTTAATATTTAGGGCTACAAAAGAGAATGGCCTAAGTCTTTAGAAGGAGACAATAATTAGAGATAAACTCTGAGTGTGTGAGGGGAGTCCCTTCAATACAGGTATGTGAACATACATTTCTATAACTTATCCAAACACCGAATTGGACAAGAACTGTCTAAGGATTTCAAGGCCTATCATAGAGTAATGAGATTCCTTCTATGGGAGGTAGGAAACCTGTATGCATACACACCTGTCAAGGTAGTGAAATGCCTCCACCCCCTGAAAGGATTTGACCGTATCTTGGACTACTTGTAGGGTCACAGACCTAGTGAGAACCACTCTGCAAAAGCTATGGTAACCCCTCTTAACCACTGGGTTCATGCTAACTGATCTTCCTCTGCTCAATGATCTGGTTAATTGTACTACGGTAGACTTCACCCAAGGAAGCCATTACCATGAGGTACTGGCATGACCCCTAGAAGGTTGATCTGTGACATGATCTTTGAAATCGTGAATGGCAAGTTTTTATTTAACAGAGGAAGGGGAAGAAGTGGAGAAGGGAAGTCATGGAAATAATGTTATCAAAGTCAGAGTGAAGCAGGATGGTTTGGCTGTGATATTAGTATTTTTCCTGTAGTTCCAGAAAGTGTGAAGATCATGCTCTTATTATCTGATGGATTTTGTGGGTGCTCCTTGAAGTGGGGGTGACATCCATTTTTTAATTCCATAACCTTATCTGTAACTGACATGTGATTATAACACCGCAATTCTCCTTAATGCAGTCTGTAAAAACACATTGATTTTATAGCTCCCCAAACCGATTACATTAATATCTGTGCATAATTAGTTTACACATTACTAAATTACTGACAGATTAAAAGTGAAATAGTGCTGTTCATACTCAGCCGCATAACTGCCAGAAAGGAAATTAATATGGATTCAAATGGTCCTCAGAGACCTACATTGAAATAGCAGAAATCTATAAAGACTGCTTGCATTAGGAAATTTCTATCAGCAACATGTTTGTGGTTGATGCTTTCCTAAGTCTGCTAATATGAGCTGAGTGGTGCAGGAAATGATATGTGAATGATGCTTTGGCTTTTCCCAACTCATGACTGTGTTTATTAAAAGGCAAGTTTTTAATTGTGGCATTTGATGTCCAGGAAAGGCAAGCTCTCAAGTTGTAAATGAAAACTTTCTGCCTTTTCTTGCTTTTCCTAATGACCTAAGTTCAAGGATTGGAACTGAGTTCCCTGACAATGCCATCTCAGAGCAATGGCACATGTTTTGTGATATCTGCTCCAGCCCCCACCAGACACACACATAGGATTTGTCTCCAGAGCAAAGTTTTCATTCTTCATGTCCACAATGGCCAGAAACATGTGTGTGTTTGTGAGGTGGGGAAATGGGACTGGGAAAGGTGAGGCAGTTTCATATTCATCCATAAAGTAAAATTGTTTCCTGATGAACTGGTAGGTAGACTAAACTTTTTTTTTCTATTTTTTAATTCCTCATATGCATTAAAGAAGTTTGCTGCCCTTTGAACACTGTGAATTACTTGTCCAACTATGAGTTCAAAAATGAATAATTATTTTCTATCTGATAAGACACCACATTTGAACTCTTCCCATATGAAAGACACTTGTACTCTGTTGAATTCTGAAGAATGTTAACACTGAAGAGGGTGTTAGTTGTAAATTAGGTTAAAAATGGTGGAACACTTAGAACACTGCTGGTGGGAGTGCAGATCAATTCAACCCCTAAGGAAAGCAGTTTAGACATTTCTCAAAGAAGTAAAAATAGAATTGTTTGACACAGCAATCCAATTACCAAGTGTATACTCAAAGGAAAAGAAATCACTCTACCAAAGAGACACCTGTTCTCATATGTTTATCACAGCACTATTCACAGTATCATGGAATCAACCTAGGTGCCCATCAGTAGTGGATTTGATAAAGAAAATGTGGTACATATGCACCATGGAATACTATGCAGGCATAAAGAAGAATGAAATTATGTCCTTTGCAGCAACATGGATGCAGCTGGAGACCATTATCCTAAATGAATTAACTCAGAAACAGAAAATAAAGTACCACATGTTCTTACTTACAAGTGGGAGCTAAACATTGGTACACATGGACATAAAGAAGAAAACAATAGACACTGGGAATTCCAGAGTTGAAAAACTAGTAAACTGTTGGGTACTATGTTCACTATTTGAGTGAGGGACTCAATAGAAGCCCATACTTCAGGATCATGCAATGTACCCATGCAACACACCTTCACATGTACTCCCTGAATCTAAAGCTTTTTTATAAAAGGAAAAAATGTGAAGCAGTCACTATTAGTTATTAGGGACAAGACCCAACATTAATTGAATACCAGCTGTGTCCCAGATACTCTGTGGGGTATTTTATTCATATATAGGTTCTCGCCACCATAACCCTCACAGTAGTCTCATCATCTCCATTTTATTAAAGATGAAAGTTGCTCAGAGTGACATGACCAGAATATAGTAACTTAACCAACTTCATACGGCTAGTAAAATAAGAGATTCAGGTTTTCAATTATTTTCTATTTGCCTCCAAAGTTCAAGTAGGAAGTGGGGAGACAGACAAAAAGGGAAGAGGAAGATTCTGGAGGTGCCAGTGATTTTCCATGAGCCCAGGGAAGTGGCTCCTCTATCTGAAGGTTAGGTTTTAAAAAAATCTCTTCCTGAGTACTCAAAGCATGCTATCATATATTGTCATCTTTATCATTTTATTAGTTATCAATTGCTAATTGCTGCATAACAACTCCAAAATTTAGTAACTTAAACTAATATTTACTATCTCAATTTCCATAGGTCAGGAGTCTAGATGCAGCTTAGTTGGGTCCTCTGGCTCAAGGATTCTCACAAGGCTGCAATCAAGGTGTCAGCCAGGGCTGCTGTTGTCTCCAGGCCAGACTGGAGAACGACCACTACCAAACTCACTTTGTGACTGTTGAAAGGATTCAGTTCCTTGGGGGCTGTTGGACTGAGGGTTGCCCTCTGTTCCTTATCAAATGAGCTTCTTAATAGGCAGCTCACAACATGACAGCTCACTTCATCAGAATAAGCAAGCAAGAAAGAGAGAGAGCAAGATGGAAGAGATTCAAGGGGAAAGTCACAGTCCTTCGTAACCTAATCTCAGTAGTGACATCCCATCACTTTTGCTGTATTCTATTCTTCAGAGAAAGTCATTAGGTTCAGCCCAACTCAAGAACATAAAAACTAGAAGGCAGAGATCACTGGCAGCCAGATTAGAAGCTGCCCGTCACAACCATGAATTCACTTCTTCATTATCTAGGTTTATTTATTATATCAACAACTAATTATTGATTCCTTACAATGTGTCAAGTTTTATATTTGGAACTAGAGATATACTGGCGAGAAAACAATATTACTATTACAAAAACTTCCATTAATAATAGAAATAACAAACACATACAGTGCCTAATATGTGCCAGGGAACATTATAAGTGCTGTGTATATATCAGCTCCATCCTCATAAGAGTCCTATTAAGTAAATACTATTATTATCCCAATTTACAGATGAAGATAACTAAGGTGCAGAAATGTTAGGTAATTTTGCAAGGTCATGAAGCTAGCAAGTGGCAGAGCAGAAATGCAATCCCAGGCTGTGCATGTTCAAATCCTGTTCTTTTCCTAACCCATAAGCTATATCACTTCCCTCATTTCGATACTATCTGTGAAGGATTCACAGGAAAGTCTATAGGAGCTGACTGACTATTGCAGCAGAAAAACTAGCTCCAGGTTATTGCAGGAGCTCAGGTAGAGAATATGGGAGACTGGAATGAGGTGGTGGCACAGGATAGGGAGAGATGTGACTTTGTTGAAATAAATGTGAAATGAGAAACAACAGGATTCTTTAAAGACTTGGAAGTTGGGTTGTAGGAGAAAATAGAATGAAGTATGGCACATGGGCATCTGGTGTGAATAAAAGCACGCAGGAAGAGAATTGTCTTTGAGAGCAGGATGGCCGTTTCCTCCATAGCAACAGGAGAGAAGAAGGAGAAGGGATGTTATCTTCTGCTCCTACCATTGAACAGATGGAGAAACTGATGCCCAGGTATGCTAACTCACTTTCTAAAAATCACAAAATCAATAGGATCAAAGAGATTGCTTGGCCTTCTTGGTTCACATTTCCTAACCAGTGGAACACATCAGTGGAACAAAAGGCATCACTCATGTCTACCCATGATTGGTAGTCATTAGGCTGTTCACCAAATATTTCTCTATCTCCTTCTTCCAAGCACTTGGCAAGATTGCACCTTCTTGCCTCCTTTGAAGTTAGGATAGCCATGAGATTTTCTCTGACCAATGAAATGCAAGTGAAAGTAGCAGACATTACTTCTGGATGGAAGCTTTAAGAGCCACTGTGTGATTTACCATGACCCTCTCCCTCTGCTACTGTGATCATGGGAGCACAGGTTGAGATGGAGCTTCCTTCAGCTGTGACCCCTGAGTGATTAATATGATTAATATGACTGATGAGAGAGAGAGAGAGAGAGAGAGAGAGATTTTGAGGAATTGACCCATGGAAATATGAGGGTTGGCAAGTCTGAAATTGTAGGACAGGCCAGCAGGCTAGAAATACCAGCAGAAGTCAATGCTTCAGTCTTGAGTCTAAAGGCAATCTAGATGCAAAACTCTTTCCTTATCATGAGGACTCTGTCTTTTCTCTTAAAGCCTTCAATTGATTGGCTGAAGCCCACCCACATATGGAACTTGAGTTTGACCAAACAACTGAGCACCATAGTCTACCCATAAAATTAACCATCAGAGGGACTATTTGCTACCATGGCACTACCCTGTCACTTTTGACTAATACTTGCTCCTTTGCCTCCTCCCCTCCAAAGGGAATGGAGTTTAGCTTCAGCAGAACTGTCATTATGAGGATTTTGCTTTTTAAAGTATTAATTTAGTTCTTCCTTAAAAATATGAGTTTTCATTTGTCCTCACCCAAGGAACTCTGGAAGGATGCTGGAGAATCACAGGACACACTCTCAGCAGGAGACAGATATATAGATGTCAGTTGATTCTGGTCACAAAATCCAAGTGCCCTCTAAAAACGGTAAACCGACATCCCAAATGATGAATAATAGCGCGAGAGCCTTCTGCAAAAGAACGCTTGGTTCATAAATGGGTTAACGATGATTCAGGTTCTCAGGAGAGTGCTAATGAAATAGTCATAGAAAGGATGTTCAAAATGATCTCACAGGCCTGTGGTTGCCATGGAAACCCATTTCCCTTATTTGTGTTTCTCTTCCCCCTCCCCAAATTACTAATAGTAATAATTTGGTCAGTTATTAAAAAAGACAAGGTATGGGCTGTGTGAACCCAGGCAAGAAATGAAAAGTGAAAGTGAGAGAAAAGAGTGTTAAATAGAAAAATGGACGCATCACTGAAGCAGTTTCAATTAGGTAGTAAGTTATTTCCTTCTCTTGGATGGAAATGTTTGGTTGTTTGATGTTGCAGAGAAAGTGCAGGAAATGCTTACAATTCAAGAAGGGAGGTCTTAATTTTTTAAGGCTAGGGTCTCAGCTGGGTGTGCTGGCTCATGCCCATAATCCCAGCACCTTGGGAGGCTGAGGAGGGCAGATCGGTTGAGCCCAGGAGTTCGAGAGCAGCCTGGGCAACATGGCAAAACCCCATCTCTACCGAAATTAACTGGGCATGGTGGTGTGCACTTGTAGTCCCAGCTACTTGAGAAGTGGAGACAGGAGGTTCACTTGGGCCCAGGAGATCGAGGCTGGAGTGAGCCATGATTGCACCACAGCATTCCAGCCTGGGCAACAGAGCAAGACCTTGTCTCGAGAAAAAAAAAAAAAAAAAAAAAAAGACGACTAACGCTTCAAAATAAACCTTCCTCACAAAAGATTCATACATCTATTTGAATGCATAAAACTCACTTCTGCCCACAAATCACACACACAACCTTATCCATGACCATGCCCTCCCAAATTCCATATCAACACACCACTATCTGTGTCTTTCTTGATGTCAGCAAGTATGATTTGGATACTAAGCTTCTAGCCTAACGGGTCTTAGATATTTGAGGCAAGTAGACTCCCTTGAGAATTTCAGAAAATCAACCATCTCCTCAAAAATGCACATGGGCACATGCATATAGAAGTCGATCTCATGAGGTTTATGGGCCTCCTGAAATCGATTCAGTGACTCCAAGTTGAAAATCAGTGTCTTAAAGGAAATACATTGTGTAGATACACAGATGTTAGAGTGATGTGAGGTTGGAGATAATTGTATTTTCTGGTGAATGGCTTTCACCTTGTTCTGAAACAACTTTCCTACCTTAATAAACACAGTAGTTATTTTTCTTGAGTGGTGGTGGTGGTAATGAGTTCAGACTCTAAATGCACTTAGTAGGAACAGTAGTAGAAGCATTATTACTAAGGTTCCAAAGGACAGTAGATGGTGTCGGTGTACATGGTTGGGCTACAGACGATCTCAGCCTGGTAGAGATGACCTCCAGGAGCTGTGACCACCAAATTCCTTAATCTTTCTCTCCTCTACTCCCCACAATGTATCCTTTTCTCCTAAAGGTACATTACAGAGACAAACTTTGATTAACTGAGTTGCATATTTTCATAGATCTCTTAGGACAATATTAGAGTGACATAAACAATGTGTAATAACGTTTCCTCAGGGGAAGAGAAATGGCTAGCATTTATTAAGCCCCCACTTCACAGGAGGCGCCTATCTTGTCCTCAGCCTCACCCTCAACCTCAGAAGTAGGTTGTATTTTTTCTCGTTTTATGGATTAAGAAACCGGACTTCTGAAAAGAGAAGTAACTCATTTCAACTCACTTGACTGATAAGAGCGAGGAGTGGGATTTGAACGGAGGTGTTCCTGGGCCTCACTCTGAGGTGCCATCATACCACACTTCCTCCAGAAAATGAGGTATGATGTCAGCATGGAAGGTGCTTTCATATGGGAAGGCAGGCTGCTTTAGACCCCTTCTGGAAAAAGTTGCAGACACGAAGATAAAGAATGAGTGGAAAGGCACTGGCTTAGGAATCCCTCCTAACAATGTGTATGGTGGTTAGAACACAAGATTTGTAGTCCAACAAAAAGAAGTTCTTACTACCATATACATTACTTACCATCTATAAGCCTCAGTTTCTGTAAATATAAAGTAGCAATTATAATAGTACCTAGGAATAGGATTTTTATAAGGTTTATGGAAAATACTGTATCACAGAAAATAAGGTGTCCAGCACCCTGCTTGACTCATAATAAGGATTCAAATATTGATTCATGTTTTTGTTTCATATAGAAGCTTCCCCTGCCAAAGCCATCTCGTTAAGATGCACTGACGTCTTGAGGTGAGAGAGATATGGAGAAGGGTGATCTTTGTCTTGCTGAGTTCTGCTACGGGCAGCAATTGAGGCCCCCTGGCCATGTGGATTAAACGCAAAAGTTCTCCCCAGATGGGGTGTGATGGCTCACACCTGTAATCTCAGCACTTTGGGAGGCCAAGGTGGAGGATTACTTGAAGCCAGGAGTTCAAGACCAGCCTGGGCAACATAGCAAACCCTGTCTCTAATTTAAAAAAAAAAAAGATATACATATATTAATTAGCTAGGAATGGTGGCATGGGCCTGTAGTCCTAGCTACTCCAGAGGTTGGGGTGGGAGGAACGCCTGAGCCCAGGATTTTGAGCTATGATTGCGCCACTGCAAGTTAGCCTGGGCAACAGAGCAAGACCTTCTATCAAAACAAAACAAAACAAAACAAAAAAGTATTTCCAGCTAGTTGGTAGTAACATTATCCACAACCGCTCAGAATAAGTTTGGAGATTTTCTATATTTTAAAGAGCTATAACTTAATTTATTTAACATGTATTTTAAACATAATTTCCCCTTAATATAAAAGTTATGTTTGTTCAATTTTTAAGCTAGCTGCTAACATATAAAATTGAGTATTTTATAGAACGTAGTCAAATTTCAGGTTTCTGTCTAAAACTTAGAATTACAGAACTAATCCAGACTCCATTCCCTCAACAAATACATGACCCGGAGCTAGTGCCCATCACTCCCGACTACCTCTTAGATGCAGTCCACATCTCTCATTCATATTGTCTGCTGGAAATTACAAGAATTTGAATCCTTACAGTTTGAGTCACAATTCTTGATTATCAGCCTAATCTTTTTAAAAAATAAATACTTCAAGTTACTTGATCAGAAAAAAGAGACATTTGGAAATTTCAGATATAAAAAAGGAAAAAAAAAAAAAGTTATTTAATACTTACCCATCCCTGATTTTCCCTCTTGTTTAACTCAGAAGAAAGTAAAGAAGTAAAGAAGGCTGCTCCTAGTATTCATAAAGCTAAATGTAAGCAATTATATTTTGCCTTACAAAATATACCCAAATACATTGTAATGGATTGAATCATTAAAACATGTATAAAGTCATAGAAAAAAGACCAGAAAATAGACAAGCATCCCACTTTTGCTTTAAGTTAGGCCATTCGTAAAAGATGTTGCAGCGCTGAGGACACGTTTCTGCTTTAGGCAACTCTGTAGCACCTGAGTTGGGAGGATCACTTGAAGCCAAGAGTTCAAGGCCAGCCTGGGTAACATAGCGAGATCCTGTCTCCAAAAGAATAAAAATAAATAAACTTAAAAAATTAAAAGTTAGCCAGGCATGGCAGCGGGTGTTTTTTGGGAGGCTGAGGTGTGAGGATCACTTGAGCCCAGGAGTTCATGGCTGCAGTGAGGCATGATCAAAGAACTTTAGCAATTTCTTAAAATATTAATGAAAAAAGTTAAGAAGAGTTCCTGTTAAAGAAGGCAGAAGAGAAGCATCTAGACACTGTGTCATCTCTGAAATCAACCAAGAACAACAACAAAGAAAAGCAAAAGAAGAATCTGCTTCTGTGAAATTATAACTCAGATGACAGTCACCAGGTACTTGGAAGAGAAGGAGGAGGTGGGAGGAGGGATACCACTAGAAAAATTGATCCTCTACAAATCTGGAATGGAATAAAGAGAACCCAGGCCTCGCCAGGGTAGGGAAAACACACACACACACACACACACACACACACACACACACACATATGAAGTTTTTATATGGAAAATGTTGGATAGAGAGAAGCGAAAAGAATAAACAGAATAAATTACAATTACTATCTTTAGTAACATTTTTATTTCTATTTTGCTCTCTTTTTTTCATTTGGCAAACAATTATGACAATAATTATTAAATATTATTTACTACAGAAACATTTTAAGCAATTGCTCAATCTTCTATTCTTGTATACATACAGGATTTTTTTTAATGTTTTGCATATTGCAAACAACAGTTTGCAGACACCTTTATAGCTAAATCTTATTTATATTCATGGTTATTTCCTTGGCAAAAACTTCTAGAAGTGGTATTGCTGGACTAATAATCATGCCCATATCTAAGCTATTATCTGTGAAAAGTTGTACCTATTTATATTGTAATCAGCAGTGTGTGAGAATTCCCGTTCTTCCACATCCTAACTATCCCTAAGTATTAAACATTTTTAAGTGTTGTTTGGGTAGTATGATGGTTAATACTGAGTGTCAACTTGATTGGATTGAAAGATACAAAGTATTGATCCTGGGTGTGTCTGTGAGGGTGTTGCAAAAGAGATTAACATTTGAGCCAGTGGGCTGAGGAAGGCAGATCCACCCTTAATCTGGTGGGCACCATCTAATCAGTTGCCAGCGAATATAAAGCAGCAGAAAAGGCGAGATGAGCCTAGCTTCCCAGCCTACATTTTTCTCCCATGCTGGATGCTTCCTGCCCTCAAACATCGGATTCCAAGTTCTTTAGTTTTGGAACTCGGACTGGCTCTCCTTGCTCCTCAGCTTGCAGACAGTCTATTTTGGGACCTTGTGATCACGTAAGTTAATACTTAATAAGCTCCCCTTTACATAGATATCTCTTATTTTTTCCCTCTAAGAGAATCCTAATGCAGGTAGGTAAATTATTTGTCATTGTATTATTTTTTTTTTGTAAATTATCCATGTTAATCTTTTCTTGTAAAATTGTTAAAATTTTACATATTGAGCATATTGTATGTATGTATGTGTATATATATATGTATATATGTGTATATTTAAATATGTTACCCAATTTGTCCTTTCTTCTTAGTCATAATTTTTGGTATGTATTGATGGGCAGATATTTTTAGTATTTCTGTAGTAAACTTAATTCATTTATTTTATGATTATTGCCTTAGGACTGATGCCTTCCCAATTCAATATTGTATAAATATCCACCAGCATATTCTTAGAAAATAACCATTTCCTTTTTCATATGTATAAATATATTACATCTCAAATTTATTCTTGGTTTTTTATACTTATATTACATCTATATAATTGTTTCCTTTTCATACTTATTATTAAACTTCAAATTTATTCTTTTACTTGTATGACTCAGAGACTACCGTTTCTCACCTCCCCTAAATGAATAGGCAGTTGCCACAATACCGAAATATTGAATAATATATTATATCTTCCTTTGATTTTAAATGCCACTTTTATCACACACAAACTTATTATATTTACTTGGGAATATTTCTCGGACTTCTATTCCGTTTCATTAATCCTATGCCACCAGTACCATAAGATAGTCTCACTCTGTCGCCCAGGCTAGAGTGCAATGGTGCGATCTCACTACAACCTCTGACTCCTGGGTTCAAACAATTCTCCTGCCTCAGCCTCCAGAGTAGCTGGGATTGCAGGCATGCACCACCATGTCTGGCTAATTTTTATATTTTTAGTAGAGTTGGGGTTTCGCCATGTTGAGCAGGCTGGCCTTGAACTCCCGGCCTCAAGCGATCCGCTGGCCTCAGCCGCCCAAAGTGCTGGGATTACAGGCGTGAGCCACCATGCCTAGCTGACTTTATAAGATATTTTAATGGTGGTAGTTAAACTGGAAAGTTTCCTTTGTCCCCCTTGCAGGGCATGCGCTGGGGGTGTGACTCCCTTCTTCAGTGCCCTGGTCCTCAAAACCTGCTAGGGGAACATAGACACCGGCAGACTGTGGAGCTCTGACCCAATGGCAGTGTCTAGGGATGAATGATTACAGCAGAAGCCCCAGTGGGCGTGTGTTACAGGGTGTTCTTTTGGTTTGCTGTCTATAGGCAGCTTCTGTTAACCAGTTCAATCAGACCCCCCTTCTTTATCACAAGGACACAGGGCTTTCTGTATCCCGGGAATGGGCTTGGAGAATGAGTGCAAGGTTTTACTGAGTACAAGTAGCTCTCAGCAGATGGGGAAACAAGAAGGGAGATGAGTTTCTCCTGGAGTCGGGCCCTTTGGCGGCCTGCTCCAGCAAAACTCTGCGTCATTCCGCCGTGTGTTCTCCACTACCTGCTCAGCTCTTGTCTTCTTCTGCCCACGTGTTCCTCATAACTTCCAGCCGCTTTTGTGTCTGTCCTCTAGGGGTCTCGGGTTTTTATAAGCCCAGAATGGGGGCGTGGCAGGCCAGGGCGGTCTTGGCAAATGCAACATTCGGGCTTCAAGACAGGAGTGCCTGTCCACAGCTGGGTCCCTGGGGGTGGAGCCCTAGCCAGAGACCACGCCTTTCTCTACCCAGCACTTCCCTGCCCCACTTCCATATCATTTGAAGGGACCACGCTCTTCCCTTCCCAGCACTGCCAGATCAGTAGGAGAAAGTTCCCTTTTTCTTCCTCTTTTCCATTGTTGATTATGCTTCTGCATCTTTTCTTCCTCCTAAACTTTAAGATTATTTTGTAAAGAGAAAAAATCATGAGAAATCAAGATTCATTTGTAGTCTAATTTGGGGAGGGTGTAGTGATTAGTGTAATTAAATTGTCTTTCTATGGCTCTGGACAAAGGGGAGTACCCTTCTTCAATCATCCATGTTGGACAGATATTTCTTTAAATTAAAAAAAAAATTCTTCTCTTGAGTACTTTTTAATGTCAAAGAAACCGTGAATATAGAATTGTTCTAGTTTTAGATTTCTTCCTTTTTACGAGCTTTCTTATAGCAAGGCATGAGGAAGCAGCAGACACCCACTGGAAAGATTAGCGAGAGAAAATTAAGTTTTATTTAGGAAAGAAAACTTTAACAAAAGACCTGGAAAGAGATCCCATTTTAGGAGACAGCTACCTGGACAATGCTCTGTTCTTAGGATGTGGTCGTCTGGTCCTCTCCCTTTCTTCTTGCTATGCTCCAAAGAGCAAATATTTGGCATTTAGGAGTCTTTTTTCTTTTTTTTTTCCTTTTCTTGAAAAGACGTACATCAATGATTTTACCATCGCTTTAAAAGCTAATCTTCTAAGGCCAGAGAAGAAATACGTCTTAAAAAAAAAACAAATTAAATTGTACTTTTTTTAGATTTTATTATTTAGGCTGTTATTTAAGAATGCTGAGAAAGTTTTACAGCCTTGTGGAAAAGAGATGTAGCATTTCTTCCACAAACTATCAAAAGTAGTGAATCTATTTAAATCATAACATGATACTTTCATAATTGTGTGGATGTGTGTGGAGAGGAGAGTGGGTAAGGCCACTTTGAATTTGTAAAAGGAGTGAAAACCTTCTAGGCATAGATAAAGATGTATCACATGTGATATCATTATATCCTGTGGTCAAAATCTATTATGAAAAAATTACAAACAGTACTTATTGGAAAAATGATTGAGAATACAACCTTTAGGTTTAAAATCAATTTTCCACAGTTATTTTAGAATAGATCCAATGAAAATGCAAAATTCTTCAGTCAAGAGAGATGGTTTAGCATTAAACCAAATGCTAAAAGCTCTTACAATGCATTTTATTTATCTAGTTTAAGAAAACTCAGAAAAGTCCAGAAGGTTGCATTCTTCATCCTATCATCATAATGGAAGTCTGATGCATTCTTTCTCAAATCATTTTTTACATTATCAACAGGAAGACAGATGCTTTCTTGGTCCTCCCCTGGAATTTCCAGCCCTACCGTGGATGTTTCTGTTTGCTCTGTTTCTCTGAGTGAGGGTGAGTGTCTGACTGTGTGAAATGTACCTAAACAAAATGCCAGGCATGTTCATCAAGTAATCCTTTTTTCAGTCCAATAATGATGCCTGATACAGTGTTCACAGGATCATCTTTGGTTTTCTTCAATTGAAATGGCCTGTGCAAGAGCAAAAGACAGATTATGTTTAAAACATTTTGGCAACCATAGCGATGGGTTTGCAACACAAGTAACACGCTACACTGATTAGGTTTCTCCACTAAGAGCTGGTTGTGTTAGCGTATCAGATTTCCTGGAGTGGGACCAGCCACATTAGAAAGAAACAATCTCTACAAGGTTTTGACATCAGATTTTCTTTGATAAATATGTGGGAGAAAAGGACCCTTCTGTAATTTTTCTCTGGTGTTTACAGGTATTGCTGGGTTTGAAAGTAGAATAGATACGCAAATAGGAAACACCATTGCTGAATTTGTTTCAGATGTCCCCTGTTTACAGAAATACAGCATTCATTTGTTGTACCTGGTGGCTATTAACTGCTCTAATTGTGCTGTAGACTCGTTAACAAGTTTGTTGAAGTTGCACATTATAATTTTAAAGGAGTTAATTGAATACTAATCCAATGCGCGGCACAAAAATTATTTGAACCATTCCAAGGAAAGCCGAAAATCCCACCAGCTGCCTTGGTCCTAGTAAATCCCTACCCCTGTGAAACTGAGAAAATGAATATTCAATATTTTTTCCATTTGAGTCTCTTGACATTCTATTGATTCACTTTATTTTCCCAACAATGTTCTGACAGGTTTCCCAATGTGCATTCTGCACATTCTTTGATATTAATCTTGTGATTGCCTTTGAAAATGAGCGCCGTAGCCAACTTTGGGCTAGGGCTTAGAACTCAGGAGCTCCAAGCCCCTTGCATCCCAGAAGCCAGCATATTCATAGAATTTTACTGTACTACCATGCAATCCTCACATATGGGACACAGTCAAACATCAGAAGAGGAAGGAAGTTCAAGAGTGCATAAAACCTAAAATATGTTTGTGAACCAGGTTACTGCTCTGGGGGACTTAGTGGAGGGGGCCAAGAGAAGTGGGAAATGTCTGAACCTAAAGATTGTGCCAGTGGGCCAGGCGAGGTGGCTCAAGCCTGTCATCCCAGCACTTTGGGAGGCCAAGGCAGGAGGATTGTTTGAACCCAGGAGTTTAAGACAAGCCTGGGCAACATAATGAGACCCCATCTCTACCAAAGAAAAAAAAAATTCCAAAAATTAGCCCGGCATCGTGGCAGGCACCTGTGGTCCCAACTACTTGGGAAGCTGAAGTGAGAGGATCACCTGAGCCTAGGAAGGTCAAGGCTTCAGTGAGCCGTAATCACGCCACTGCACTCAAGCCTAGGTGACTAAGCAAGATCTTATCTCAAAAAAAAAAGAAAGAAAAAGAGAGAGAGAGAAAAGAAAAGATTGTGCTAGAAGAGGAAAGTGAAAGAAAAGCAAATAACTTAGAGATGAAAAAGCCAGAAGTAGAAGTAAATAGATGTAGCAGGAAGGTAGCACCCATTTCAACAAGTTTTGTAAAAGGAGTAGTCCATTGATTGTCAGAGAAGTGGCCTGACTCATAGAGAAGAAAGAGAGCACAGGAACAGGTGAATCTCCTGTTGTGGCAGGATCTAAAAGCCAGTTGGTCGATATCATCAGTCTAGGGGGTGCCATTAGCACACAACTAGGTGACTGCAGACTCCTTCTTTCCATTAAAATGGTGTCCTTTGTTAGAAGAGGGGCCTTACCTCTGTAAAAACTAGATGTTGACCAGAGTTCTTCAGAGTAATGAATGTGGTGTGTGGATTTTTCCCAGAGAAACTCCTGATCAGCAATATGGTATTCTCCATATGCTATATCTAAGCATTTTGTAACAGGAGCTTAAGTTCACTCAGGTTTGCATTTCTTAGCCCGTAGGTCCAAGCAATGCATATAGTATACTCTCAATAGTATTTGTAAAATGAGTGAATGAATGAATGAAAAGTACATAATCTATAATGTAGAAAATGTCAGTTTGGTTTCTCTCTCAAGCAGGATTCATTTCTTTTCAGATGACAGGTAGGTAAGTTCAGTTAAGCAACTGCCTCTCTATCTGTGTATAATTGATCTTACTGACTTTAAAGATTAAGTTGCAGATAGATAGATAGATAGATAGATAGATAGATAGATAGATAGAGTGCTAGATAGATACACATTCTTTGACATATCTGTTAAACTCAAGATGTGTTTAAATGGTATCTTTGGAATTGCATCTTGAAGGTAGGATATTCTGTCCATTTATCTCCTAACCATTTTAGCAGCTAAGATCTTAGACTTCTCCACAATTTAGGTCCCTGGTTAAATTAAGGAGCCTGTTCAATCAAAACATATCAAGCTGGTGGATTTGACTGCTTGAGTATTGACTTCGGCAAATGGTCTATGAGCTGAAACAAAACCTATCCAATGGCTTTCCTTTCTGCTGAATGTACTTAAAGCAATGCATGCCACGTTTAGAGTGTGATGCAATGATATTCATACCCATTTCATTTTTATTATTTTTCTTGAAAAAAAAAGTCTGTAAAGGTAATGCGATTTTAATGCAATGCAAATGAATTAAAATTAAGATTTTAATGAAAAATCTTCCTGATTTGTTTTCATGGGGTGGGGTTGGTTCAAAATTAAATATTTCTAAGGTATGTATTGCTTTAGTCTTTATATAAGAGCTTTTAATCTGTGTGTCACCTTCTTTGATACAGTAGACTGTCATTTAATATTTGTGAATTAATACCTCCCCTCCCCTAATACCCACTATACGTTACAGGAGGGCAGGGTGGGTGTGGTGGCTCACACCTGTAATCCCAGCATTTTGGGAGGCCGAGGCAGGCAGATCATGAGGTCAGGAGATCAAGACCATTCTGGCTAACATGGTGAAACCCTGTCTCTACTATAAATACAAAAAATTAGACTGGCGTGGTGGCAGGCGCCTGTAGTACCAGCTACTTGGGAGGCTGAGGCAGGAGAATGGCGTGAACCCAAGAGGCAAAGTTTGCAGTGAGCCGAGATCACACCACTGTACTCCAGCTTGGGCAACAGAGCAAGACTCCATCTCACAAAAACAAAACAAAACAAAAAAGAAACTTACAAGAGGGCAGAGATTACATATTCTTGATTTACTCAGAACTCTTTGTATACAATAGCTGGTCAGCCAGCTAATGTTACATGTTTTAACTGCTACTGAGATTTATTCATTATTTAAATTAATAAGGTTCTGCAAACTATGACCCAAGGGCCAAATCGGGCCCTATACCTGTTCTTGTAAATAAAGTTTTATTGAATACAGCCACATTTGTTCCTTTACATATGGTCTATGGCTGCTTCTAGCAAGCAGTGGCAGAGTTAACTCTAACTAGTTGTGACACAGACCATATGGTCCACAAAGCCTAAATTATTTTCTATCTATCATTTTCCAAAAATGTTCGCAGACCCCTAATTTGCAATGTGCTTGGCATTGTGCAGGCTTGTCATGGATTATCCCTTTCAACTTTCACAATATGTACTACTACGTGGTATATACTGTTGTTATCCCCATTTTATGGATGAGGAAACTAGGCCACAAAGAGGATTTGCAAGGGATTGGGAGAGTGGGAAGCAGAACCCAGTTAGGCATGACTCCAGAGTCCAGGAATCCTTGAGTCTGTGACTGGAGATGGGTGGTGGGGTGCACTTCTACTTCTCAAACTCACGACAAGCAGCACCTCCAGTCCTCTGGTCAGGGAGGGGTAGCTGGGAACGAGGGCCAGAAGGTACTATCGCCAGAAGGACAGGGAGAGGCAAGGGGCCTGTCTGCCTCTCAGGGCTGCATGCTGACACCTGCCATGCCAAAGACAGAAAGCAGAGCTGCAGGCTACAGCTATCAACCTCCCTCCCACATGGGCATCCATGGAGTTTAGTTTGGCACCAAGGTGTGAGCTCTTAGGCAATGTGGGAGCCCAGCAAGGCACACTCATGGTCACGCTGGCTCTATAAACACAAGAGAAGGATGCTTGCCTGGTGGCCTTGTGCTAGGACCCTCTGCATTGGGCTTGGGTGGCAGTCTCCCTTAGAGAAACCATTTGCTCCTCCAAATCTGGGTTGGAAAACTTTTACCTCCTACCAAGACTGGTGCCCCTTAGTCTACAGAGGCTCCGATGGAGTGGGGGAGAATTTTCAACTTAAGTCCTTAAAAAAAGGGGACAAAGAGGCTAGCAAACAAATAGCTGTAATATGAGCAGACTTCTTTCATTTGAATTTAAAAAAAAAAATCCCTCTGCTAATGACTTGGTGATTTTCACAGTACTAAATGTGCTGACTTAAAAAATCTGTGGGAGGTCAATAATTTTCCCTCTGCCTGTCACTGTGCTGATTGTGGTCCCGATGCACCTTAATTACAACACCTACAGGTGGAGTATTATACAGTGTTTACATTAATCAGAATAGATTTACTGAGGGAAATAAACCTGCTGGCTTCCTTAGAGTTGCACTCTCATCAGGCAGCTACTGGGCTGGCCAGACTGTGGGTTAGTGCCTGGGCTAGGAGCCCAGACCCCAGCCTCATAGCAATAGATAGTCTCAGAGCATCGCTATCCTAAACTGGTGTGCTGGTGCTTAGCTAATGAATCAACAGAAAGTTCTATTAACAGAAACTGCATTTCAGAATTTTGAGATCAAAGGAGGAAAGTGTGTGAGTGTGTGTGTGTGTGTGTGTGTGTGTGTGTGTGTAGAGAGAGAGAGAGAGGGTAGAGGGAGAGAAGATAAGAGATAGAGAGAATGTGCAACTGTTAGAGAACTGACTTCATTCTCTGTGGCCACGAAGAACAAGAGAATCACACTTACCTTAGAGGCATAAATTGCTTCCCACCCCAAGTCTTATACTTACATAAAGAAGAAGAGTAGAAGAGAAAGTCTGTTGGGAAATTAAAGAAAGACTAAAGAAGATACACACAGCTGTCCAGTTGGGATGTGGGCAGAGAAGGGGTAGGTTTTGCTGTGTGTTTGTTGTTTTTCAAATTCATTTTTCTTTTGCATTTTGAATGAGGCTTTATTTTTCTTTGGATTTGAAGAGAGGCCAACAACCTCCATTGACCCAGACGGCCAATATGGGTGAGTAGCTAAAGTCACCAGGTCTTTGATTAATTTCTGTCCTTTACTTTCCTCATACATAAAATGGGCTTAGCAGTAGTACTTGTTTCACAAGGTCATCACGAAGGTTTATTGCAATAAAATGCATAAAGTGCTCACAATAGTGCTTGGCTCATAGTAGGTAGTCAATTACAGTTACCTATGATAATGATGATTATTACTTTTTAGAGATGAGGTCTTGTTTCATCACCAGGCTGCAGTGCAGGGATGCAATCATAGCTGACCACAGCCTTGAAAAGTTACCTATTACTGTCAAAAGTCGTTGAGAAGATGGACTGTTAGAGTCAATGAGACTCAAGTTTCTAAACCTTTCTAAGCCTCAGTTTACTCATCCATAAAGTGGCGATAACAGTACCTATAAATGAGAATTGCAAGCAAAGTACTTTGCATATAGTCAGCCTTCATAAGTACTAGTTATTATCAGCAGCAAATGTGGGAACTTTCTAATTTGTAAGAAAGGGACACAGCCCTAAGTGTTTGCCTGATCAGGTTGTGAAGTCACTACCTTCTTCTCAAGATAGTGCTCAATTCTTCAGTCATTGAATAGTCAACACCCTCCCCAGCACGTTGTCCCTGGGTTTCTGGTTATGTCTAGATTTGGCCAGTAGAGTCCTGAGAGCACATCTCGTCTAGAAAAGGAGCCTGCAAAACTGTAGCATGTACTTGAGAGGGAAAGCCCCTGGGATGCTCCAAAGACGAAGTGGAGCCACAGGAAAATATTTCAATGAAAACAATTTGCATAGCATTTTTCAGAGCAAGGTCCTTGAATCAGTTCAATTCATGAAATAGAGTACATGAAGATTTTATATTTTCAAAAAAATTCATCCATTTGTCTTTGGGAGGCATAGTGTCATTACTGTGAACAGGAGCCTGGTCTCCTTGGTGGGCACCACACCCAGCAGGCACAAAAGCTTCTCCTGGCTTGAGGCCACCAGCAAAGGCAGCCTGTGTTTCTCCAGCATCTTGGCTCTGGGTTAAGTCTCACCCGTGTTGAATGGTTTCTCTGCAGGAGCAATTTTAGGGCTAAAAAAAGTCAAAAGAGGAAGGAAAAAAAAAAAGAAAGGAAAATAGGGAAACATCACTCTTCTATCTCCACCTGGCCTCATTTACTGCACTTTTACATTCATTAGAAAAACGCAAAGTCCAAGTGGGAAAGAGGGAGTTCCCAGGCAAAACAAGATTTTGCGATCATTTGCCAGAACGGTCCTTCTTTCTGTTGCCCCTGACTGCAGCCTTCCCTCGCCAGTAAAAATGAGCCTGTGAAACGCTCGTGGAGATCTGTTGTTAGGCTAGGGTACTTGGATCTAATTCTAGAAGGTTCAGATCTTCAGCCTGTTACTTCTTATTTCACTGGTCCAGAAAGAGCTGCTTAGATGATAAGACTGGCAGAAAAGAAGGGTATGGTGTAAATACAGTCCCTGTCTCACCTGGAGCCCTTTTGCCACTTGCAATTATATGGTTTCATTTCAGTGCTTGCAGCTGAAGCTGACCTTTCTTTGCATTACAGCTAGTTTCATTAACACCTTTTTCTTTCCTTCCTCTGTGTGAGGTTTTATAATTTGGTTTTGATGGCCAGATTGCTTTGGGGAGCACAGGCAGCCTGTGGCACCATCCTGGGCACAGTGGATACTTACAAAAGACTTAGATGCAATTCTTGCTGCTGAATTCCAATTGGAACTTCAAAAACAGATGTGGTTAACAGAGTACATGTCTGATTTTCAGAAACCTAGTGTTTTAGAACCAAAACAGATTCGAGGACTTAATAAGGAATTAACCCCTCCTTTTAAAAATAATGACAGTGAGGCTCAGATGTCATAAGAGACACGAACAAGGACACTTGGTCACAGCATAGCCAAAATATAAGGTCACATTTTTGCCCTGAGGTTGGCCACAATATGGAATAACAGTTTTGCCACCAATCTTGGAGTCTCAAGATATGTAACTAATGTAAGTCTTCGAAATAATACATATTAGAGTATTTTAAGAGTAATCTTTTTATCCAAATAAGATGAAATGGCTTTAGAACTTTTTCTTTAATAGGAAGAGAAGGCTAATTGGCACACTCTTTGCTTGTATCTTACTGTGTGCTTAAGGGTGTGAAATCACTTGGTAGAACAAAGTCCTTAAAACAATCATGAACAGTGGTCATAGAAAAGGAAGCGGTGGGACTCTTCAGAGAGAAAAGGGTCTCTAGGTAAAGATTCACTTTGCCAGGAAACCTCACAAATTATAAACTAGTGGCATTTCCAAATGAGTGGTATTTTACTTTATGGTTCTTTGAAGCATGTATGAATCATTCTGAAATTATTATATGAAGAACTGATTTTATGACGTGAGCTTATGTGGTACCTTAGCTCCCAATTGGATATCCTGGGGGAAGCAAAGACAGTGTGATTAATCAAGAGAACCAAAACTAAATTTCTAGACCTTATTTCTGACCCTAGTTCTGCCTCGAACCAACTGTGTAACTGGGCAAATTACTTTGCCTCTGTCAATTTTGGTTTCCTGGTTAAAGATTTCTACTAGAGGGTCTCTAATAGGTTGCCAGGTTGCGAAGGAAAAGAAAAAAGAAAGGAAGGAAGAACGGAGAGAAGGAAGGGAGAAGGAAGGGAGGAAACAAAAAATAAAACAAAAACAACACACAGGCATCCAGTTAAATCTGAATGTCAGATAAACAATGAATATCTTTTAGTGTAAGTATGCCCCATGTAATATCTGGGACATACTTACACTAAAATCAAACCACTATTCATTCTTTTCTGAAATTCAAATGTAACTGAGTATTCTGTAATTTATCTGGCAACCCTAGGCCTCCAATTCTATAAGTAATGATTCTGACTGTATTTGTTTCTAAAAGTCTCTATGGGGGGGGGGGGG